>NW_006408522.1:947144-974555 GCF_000296735.1 Chrysochloris asiatica
TGGGAATGATCCTCGCTGTAAAGATTTGTTCCCTCTTTTGAGCAACTGCATCTATAGGTGCAGGTCAAGTTCATCAAATTGTATCAGATTACTCTTTTTTTCCTCTTCTTTCTTCTTCTAGTTGAGCTCTGCTCATCCAACGACTGCTGAGTTTGAACCGCTGACTTTGTGGTTCAAACTGACTTTGCAGTCCAGCGTTTCTGCTACCGTGCCCCACCCCACCCTTTATCTTCTCTTTAATTCCCATAGTTACTGCTCGGGTCTAGGTATTCATCATTATTACCTAGACTTCTGTAATGGCTCCCAGTTCATCCTCTGCATGACCTTCAGAGTGACTGAACCTCTAATTACTAATTGGAATATGTCTCTCACCTCTCTAAGCTCCTCCAGTAGTTTCCAGTAGGGGCCCTTCCTACTTTCCAGCTTCTTCCCCTCCATCCCTCTTGACTGCTCTGTGTTCTATTTTGTGCTGAACGACCAGCCAGTCCCTACATGCAATATGCTCTCTCCACTTCCAGAAGTGAGCATGCTGCTCCATTTTGGAACTGTCTTCTCCTTTCTCATATCTTCTGGATACGTTTTTACTCAAATTAGAACTCAGATGAGGTAAAGCCTCCTATAGAAAACCTCGCCTAAACTTCATCTCTCCGCCTCTACCCACAACAAGGCATTCAAACATTTATTGCTGTTTTCATTAAGTACTGTCTAGTTGATTCCGACTCATAGAAACCCTGTATGGGGTTTTCAAGGAGTGACTGGTGAGTTTGAACCACTGACCTTTCAGTTCAAGCTACCTTGTGGTCCAGTGCTTTATTCTACAGCGCCAGACCAGGACTCCAACATTTATTGAGAGTCTATTAAATGTCAGTGAATAAAAAAGATAACGTTCCTGCCCATGTGAATCTATGAATCTTACATTCTTGAAGGAATGTAATGAATCAGACAATAAATATGTAAATAGATTTATAATTATAATTAATTTCAGATTACCCTAAGTGTTCTAAATAAAATAACTAGGATGGTGGGAGATAGAATGATGGGAGGCTACTTTAGGTAGGGTAATCAAGGACAGTATCTCTGTGGAAATGACAATTGTACTGAAACCTGAGAGAAGAAACAGAATAGTCTTGTAAATACTGGGAATCATTTACGAGTAAGAAATTGATGATGAAATTGATGAGAGGGGAGCAAAACTGTAGGAACAAACGACTTAAGGGGCTGGTTTTAATAGGAGAGAGGACAATTCTTCCATTGTGACAAAAGAGAAGATATAAAATATAAACCCAGACATAGAAAGGCTAATAGTTTGTAATGGTTTTGGTAGGTTAGGATTAACTTTGTTAGCATGTAACTGAAAAGTGGAAGAATATTGCTTTAACAAAACAGGATTTATTTGTCTCATGAATATGAAGAACAAAGTAAACTTTCCAGTTGTTGTTGTTGTCAGGTGCCATCGAGTCGGAACTGACTCATAGCGACCCTATGCACAGCAGAACGAAACAATGTCCGATCCTGGGCCAACCTCACTACCGCTGCCACACTTGAGTCCATCAATGATGCCACCTGGCTGATCCATCTCATTAGGGGTCTTCCTCTTGTTCTCTGACCCTCCACCTTACCCAGCATGACATCCTTCTCCAACGACTGCTTCCTCCGGACAATATGTCCAAATTAGGAGAGACGAAGCTTAGCCATCCTGGCCTCCAAGGAGCACTCTGGTTGCACTTCTTCCAAAACAGATCTATTGGTTCTTTTGGCAGTCCATGGCACTTTCAGTATTCTCCTCCAACACCACAACTCAAAGGCATCAATTCTTCTACGATCTTCCTTATTCACTGTCCAGCTTTCGCATCCATATGAAGCTATTGAAAACACCATGGCTTGGGTCAGGCGCACCTTAGTCCTCAAGCTGACATCTCTGCTCTTCAACACTTTAAAAAGTTCCTGTGCAGCAGATTTGCCCAATGCAATACGTCATCTGATCTCTTGACTGCTGCTTCTGTGAGTGTTGATAGTTGATCCAAGAAGAATGAAGTCCTTGACAACTTCAATCTTTTCTCCATTGATAAGAATGTTGTTTATTGGTCCAGTGGTGAGCATTTTTGTTTTCTTGACATTGATATGCAATCCATACTGAAGGCTGTGCTCTATGATCTTCATAAGTAAATGTTTCAAGTCCTCTTCACTTTCAGCTATCAAGGTTGTATCATCTGCATATCGCAGGTTGTTAGTGAGTCTTCCTCCAATCCTGATGCCACGTTTTTCTTCATAGAACCCAGCTTCTCGTATTATTTGCTCAGCATACAGGTTGAATAAGTATGGTGAAAGAACACAACCCTGTTGCACACCTTTCCCAATTTTAAAACATTGAGTGTTCCCATGCTCTGTTCGAACAACTGCCTCTTGATCCAGGTACAGATTTTTCAGAAGCACAATTAAGTGTTCTGGAATACTCATACTTCCCAATGTTGTCCATAGCTTGTCATGATCCACACAATCGAAAGCCTTCGTGTAGTCAATAAAGCATAGGTAAACATCCTTCTGGTATTCTCTGATTTCAGCCAAGATCCATCGGACATCAGCAATGATATCTCTCGTTCCACGGCCTCTTCTGAATCCAGCTTGAACCTCTGGAAGTTCTCTATCAATGTATGATTGTAGCCGTTTCTGTATTACCTTTAGCAAAACTTTACTCGCTTGAGATACCAAAGAGATTGTCCGATGATTTCCGCATTCTGTTGGGTCACCTCTCTTTGGAATGGGCACAAATATTGAAGGAAAAGGTCAAAGTGAATGTCAGAGGAGACTCTGAAACTTGCTCTCCAGCGTAGAGAAGCTAAAGCAAATGGAAGAATTGAAGAGGTCCAAGAGCTGAACAGAAAATTTCAAAGATCAGCTCGAGAAGATAAAACCAAATATTATAATAAAATATGCAAAGATTTAGAGTTAGAAAACCAAAAGGGAAGAACATGGTCAGCATTTCTCAAACTGGGGGAACTGAAGAAAAAATTCAAGTCTCGACTTTCCTTATTGAAAGATTCTCTGGGCAAATTATTGAATGATGCAGAATGCATCAAGAGAAGATGGAAGGAATACACAGAGTCATTGTACCAAAAGGAAATGGTTAATGTTCAACCATTTCAAGAGATACCATATGAACAAGAGCCAATGATACTCAGGGAGGAAGTCCAAAGTGCATTGAAAGAATTGGCAAAGAACAAGGCACCAGGAATTGATGGAATAAAAATTGAAATCTTTCAAGAAAGTGAGGCGGCACAGGAGGCACGCACTCATCTCTGCCAAGAAATTTGAAAACTTCCCAGAGTTGGTATTATTGTTGTTGCTAAGTGCTATGAGTTGGTTCTGACTCATAGAGACTCTGCATCAGGGTTCCAAGGAGCAGTTGGTGGGTTTGAACCACTGACCTTGCAGTTAGCAGTCCAGTGTTTATGCTACAGAGCCACACCAGGACTCCAGTTTTTTGTTTTTTGTTTTTTTAGTATGTTGTTGTTTTTAAGTGCCATTAAGTCAGTTCCAACTCATAATGACTCTGTACAGGGTTTCTGAGGAGCGGCTGGTGGGCTTGAATGGCCAACCTTGTGGTTTACAGTCCAGTGCTGATTCTATAGTGCCATACCAGGAGTCCAGAGTTGGTATTTGTTGTTGTTGTTAAGTTGGTTCCAATTCACAGCGACCTTGTATAGGTTTTCTGAGGAGCAACTGGTGGGTTTCCGACTCAGCACTCTGCTTTCCCTTCTTTTTATGGTCCAAGATGGCTGCCAGAGTTCTAGTCATTACAACTTCACTCCAGAGGTAGATTAGAAGAAGGAGCAGAAAAGGGTCCAAGAATACCAGCCAGATATCTTTTAAGAAAGTTTTCTAAAAACCACTATAACACTTTCCCTTCCATCCCATTCATCAGAGCTTAGTCAAATAACACATTAGCCATTTGCATCATTCTTGCAGTTGTAGAGACTCATATTTCTGGAAAAGGTGTTTGAGTGAAAATATGTAAAAAATTGAGTCTTCTTATAGAAGTAATGGCATTAAGGGCCACAGCTCAAAGGGTCCATGTTTGATTCTCACTTTTTAGAGAACCCTACATAGCATATTTCATCAGCTGTTCCATTAGCTATAACGTATGTGCACCGTGAAGTATGGTGGTGGTGGTGGTGGTGATGTGTCCTGGAGTCGCTTCCGACTCATAGCGACCCTGCACAGGGTTTCCAAGGCTGTAAATCTTTACAGGAGCAGAAAGTCTTATCTTTCTCATACAGAATGGCTGGTAGTTTCAAACTGCTGACCGTGAGATTAGCAGCCTGACTCATAACCAAAGTATAAACCTTATTAAAGGGTGTAGGTCATCCAATTGAATGGTAACCAATTACGGGAATGCAGTGTTACTTACGATAGAGTACTATAATATGTTATATATAATTTTAATGTGACTTCATAATTGTCATGTGTTGCAACAAATCAGAAAGTAAAAAAAAAAAAAAAAAAGTCACCTTATTAGGAGCATTGCAGTGAGACATTTCCTTGGGAAGATCTAGGAAGACATTTCTGAGGAAAATTCGGGAGATAGTTCAGGCCATTTATGGACAAAATCGGGAATATGTTATGCTGTCTCCTTCTACCCCTCAGCTGTAACTTTCCCTGTGGCAAACACAGGCGGCTTGTTTTTATCAGTGGTGAAGAAAAGCCTGATCTCTGCGTCTGAAGCCTTTTCTTAGCTCTAAGTTAGCACCCTCTCCCAGTCTCATTTTCTCTCATCTGTAAAATGGAGATAATAATACTTCCTTCCCACAAAATGTGTGCAGATGAGATAAGATACATAAGCTAACACAAGCTCCCAAATGTTCTCCCTCTTTCTGCTTTTGCCCTTCCACATCAAATTCTCAACACAGCTGCCAGAGAGATGTTTCAAATTGCAAATCAGATCAGATCATCCTTAGCAGACATGCCCCCAATGGCTTCCCATATTGTTCAGAGCAATTGCCTAAGTCCTCATAATGGCCGACAAGATTGGGTCCCCACTACTTTTCCTTTCTCTCTCCCCCTTGCACACTTCCCTCTAGATTCTTTACTGCTCATACTTCTCAATCAGGGTCTTTACACATGTGGTTTCCTCTGCCTCGAATGCTCTTCCTCCAAATACCCAAATGACGTGTTCTCTTACCTCTCTCAGCTTCTGCTCAAATGCCGTCTGATAAGGGAGGCCATCCCAACACTCCCCATGCTCCTCCAAGTCTCACTGCTCACCAACTGAAACACTATCTATTACCTCGCTGGTTTGCTTACTGTGTTTCTTCATGCCTATTCCACCCCACCTAAATGTAAGCTTCATCAGAGCAGAAAAACTTGACTGATGCCTAAAAGAGTACCTGGAACTTATGAGATACATATCAGATTGTGATCAGTATTTATCAACAAAGAACCAATGTATAGGAAAAGCACTAGACTGCTAACCACAAGGTCAGCAGTTCAAACCCACCAACCGCTTCTCAGAAATCCTATACAGGGTTGTTATGAGCCAGACCCGACTTGACGGCAATTACTAAGAACAGCAATGTTTACGTAGCACCCACCATGTTCTGGATTGTTGTTGTTGTTGTTAAGTGCCGTCGAGTCGGGTCCGACCCATAGCGACCCTGTACAGGGTTTCCGAGGGTGTAAATCTTTACGGGAGTAGAAAGCCTCATCTTTCTCCCGCGGAGCGGCTGGTAGTTTCGAACCGCTGACCTTAAGGTTCGCAGCCCAATTCGTAACCACGTTTGTTATTCTAACAACAGCCCTATGAGGTAGGTCTTATTTCTATGGTCCTTTGAGTCAAAATCAATTCAATGGCAACTAATAACAGCACCATATGTCCATTTTGCAGATGAGAAACTTAGGCAGAGAGAGGTTAAGTGACTTGCCCATGTAATAAGTGGTAGAGGCAGGATGTGAACTTTCAGTTCTAACCCCTATGCTGTCAATAATTGGATTCTACTCCAGTCCTACTGTCTAGGTACTGGTTGTGCTGTTGTTGTGAAGTGCTGTCCTGACCCATAAGTGCTGTCCTGACCCAAAGTCAGTTCTGACCCATAGTCATCCTACATAGGGTTTCTGAGGAGTGGCTGGTGACCTTGAACTGCCAACCTTGCAGTTCAAACTGACCTTGCAGTCCAGCCCATTAACCCACAGCAACATACCAGGACTCCAATTATAGCAATGAACTGAAGAGAACCCCGCTACTTCAGAGTTATACAAACTTAAATGAAATAACAAAATGTAATGAATAAATCTCAATAGATCCTAGTTTGGATAGAAGGACAGAAAAAGTTATTTTGAGGATAACTGAGGCAATTTGACTATGACTTGGATATTTGTTATATGAAGGTGTTATTGTCAATTTTATTAGGTATGGTAGTGGTTAAGTAGGAAAATAGTTTCTTTTTTAAAGATGTCTGTTAAAGCATTAAGGGGTAAAATGTCAATATTCTGTATTTTAGAACACTACAGAAAAAAAATGAAGCAAATATGATAAAGGTTCATAATTGTTCAATCTAGGTGGTGGAGAAATGGCTATCATGTTTAATTTTTGATTATTTTCATAAAATAAAAGGTATATTTTTTTAAAAGCTCTGAAAAGAGAAAAAAATTATTTTTTAGTAGTCCTGCTCTCATGGATCTTACATTCTAGTAAAAGGCCAACTTTTCTGGTACTTGTTCCAACCCAGGCATTCTCTTCTCCCCACCCTACTCTATAAAATCTAGCTGCTGTCTCATTAGCAAATTTTCCCATCAGGACATTAATAAATGAGGTACACCTGCAGTGAAAATCTATGAGGCAACCCTTACTTACTCGAACTTTCACTTCTTTTATACTATTCCTCAAAAGGTCAGAAATCTTCAAAATTCTAGTTTGGGTCAAATTTTGAGAGATCACTTTCTCAATTAGATCTAAAGTCTCAAAATCAGAGATTCTTCCCATTTGTTCTTCCCAGAGAATTGAGAGTATAAAACTGAATGGAGAGAGATTCAGGATGTAGAATCAAAAGTATCTGAGGATAAAGAGAGAAAGAAGGCAAAGATAATGCTAAGAATTTTGGCTCCAGCAACTGGAATTTGTGGTGCTAATCACTACAATGGGGAACAGAATATATACAATAAGAACATTCCTACTTGAGCTTATTGTTAATCTGAAATAATACAAATTGGGGGAAATTTGTTTTTATCACATAAACAATTACAACCTGGCCATTAATTACATGTAGTATTAGGGTTTGGGCAGGAAATAGATGGATCGAGTTTGGAAATTTGAGGAGATGTTCATACAAGAACTGTTTCCCAGGGTGAGAAGAGGATATTGAGAAGAGGAGAGTGCAGAAACCTAATTAACAGGACACAAACAATCCTGGGCCAGAAGGGTCAAGGACATAGGATGGTACTGGATACATAATGTGCTGCCCTGTTCTCTCATTCAAGACTGAAGCACTCATTCTCCCAAGTGCCAGGAATGCTAGCTGCTGCTGCCTCACATCTAGTCCCTCCTGGGGAGCTGCACTGTTCCAAAGGAACTCTCCCCAGGAACAGTCACATCTAATGATTAGTAGACACAAAGCCTAGCTTCCTTGCCTCAGTTTTGGACAACTCTAAGGACCATCCCAGGAGTCCTGGTGTGGTGTGGTGCTGTGGATTAATGTGTTGAACTGCAACGTCGGTTTGAACCGCAAGGTTGGTGGTTCAAGCTCACCAGCCACTCCTTGGAAACCCTATACAGGATTGCTATGAGTCAGAAAGGACTCGACGGCACTTAACAACAACAACAAAGGGCCATTCCAGCTGCAGGTCTCTCCTTTGGACTGCCTGACAACTTAGTCATGACAAAATGTGTTTCAGTAACAAGAGAAAAATTCACAGCCAACCCAAACCCTACATATCTCCATATATCCTCAGACTGTAGACATATTATGAACAAAAAGAGAGTATGGAGGGATATACAAGCCAGGATGTTAACATTGGCCATCAGGGGACTGGACAGACCTTCACAGTGGATGGGGGTGAAATGATTAGCTTTGTCTTTTCCATCTTAATTTATAAGCCCTGGTGGTACAGTGGCTGAGTACTCGGCTATGACTGCTAACCAAAAGGTTGGCAGTTTGAACCCACCCTGACAATCTGTTCCCATAAAGACTGCTGTTGTTAAGTGTCATCGAGTCGGTTCCGACTCATAGCAACCCTGTATAAGGTTTCCTAGGAGCAACTAGTGAGCTTGAACTGCTGATCTTGTGGTTTAAACTGACTTTGCAGTCCAACACGTTAACCCTCAGCACCACACCAGGATTACCCCCTAAAGATTACAGCCTAGAAAACCCTGTCTGTCACATGGGCACACTATGTATGAGTCAAAATTGATTCGACGGCACCTAACAACAGCTCTATAGCAATAATAGATTTTACATTCCAATTCTATGTCATCATATCACAACTTCTTTTTAAAGGAAATCCTCAAAAAGTAAAAAAAAGATTAATAGAAAACTTGTTTTAAATGATAAATATTTATGAATGTAAAAGAAGCTTAATAAACAATTCTGATTCTTAGTTACAATTAAGCAACTCCTAATTGTTCGTCATTTAAGCTTTTGGGGTGGAGTTCCAAAAGCAACTATCTACTTTTGGGGAAAGCATTTAAAGAGCCATTTAAACTGGGGTTTACCTAGTTTAAAAGGTTAGAAGCGGGCAGCTAAAGGTGGCAATATGTCAGCTGGATCTCACAAGTACTCCAGCATCCAAGCTTTTATGTTGGTGTGTTAGTCATGGGGAACAGCTGGCAAAACCACTCTGTTTGTCACCGAGTTTACAGCACAACATTAGGGCTATCTTTTGTGTCCATTATGCATTTTTAAGCAGATGGCACTGATAGTGGGTTCTAGTCCTGGAGATGAAGTCAGGGAGGGGCACACGCCATGCTACTTTCTAAAGGAAGCTTATCCATGCTCACAGCATTTAAAATCATTTGAGGTTATACTCAGCACATAAGATTCTTTATATTTATGATCATTTGCCAGAAACCAAAACTCTTTGTAGTAAATACATTTCTAGCCATTGTTTTATTTTTGAACAATAACAGCAACTGTTCATTCTATAATAGTCTTAATTTCAAACATTTTATTTCATTGCCTTGATAAACCAGAGACCTCCACCCTTCTACTTGGGGACCATCAGTGGCCCTCTTGGGATTCTTGGCAAAAACATAAAATTTTAACTTAAGGAACGAGTCCTGGTTTGGTGCTGTACAATATGCAAAGGACTGCTAACTGCAAGGTTGGTGGTTCAAACCCATCAGCTCCTCCTTAGAAACGTTCTGTAGGGTCGCTATGAGTCAGAACTGAACTGATGACAGTTAACAACAACTAGTTAATTGTAAGGAAGATTAAATCATCCTTGATCACAGCATTCTGTCTGATTTTCATCAGAACCTCCATCGCTATCTGATATGTTCTTATCAGTTGCCTGTCTCCCAAGTTAGAATGTAAACTCTGTCAGAGCAGGGATCCAATCGGTCTTGTTCATTCCACTATGCCTGTAGCAGACCTTGATGTTGCTAAGTGTCATAGAGTCGGTTCTCACTCACAGTGACCCTGTATAGGGTTTCCAAGGAGCGGCTGGTGAGTTTGAACCACCAGCCTTGGGGCTCAAAGGGACCCTGTGGTCCAGTGCTTTCTCCTACGGCGCCGCAGCAGGACAGCACACACTAAGTACTCCACAAATCATTGATGAATGAGCCCAATTGAGCAAGTGTGATATCCGAGCTAGGAGT
This sequence comes from Chrysochloris asiatica, assembly GCF_000296735.1. Classification (NCBI taxonomy): domain Eukaryota; kingdom Metazoa; phylum Chordata; class Mammalia; order Afrosoricida; family Chrysochloridae; genus Chrysochloris; species Chrysochloris asiatica. The sequence continues at coordinate 956,950 of NW_006408522.1, forward strand.
AGGCTGCTTTGGGAGTGCAGAAGAGTCTGCGTTGGTGTTTCATGAGGTGATGAGTATATCCTTAGAGGTCATTTACTCATTCATCTAAATATTCACTGAGGGTCCCTTAGCATTACATAACAATGAGCAATGCCCTCATCAGGTTTACAATCTACTGGGAAGACAGACACCAAAAAATAAAGTAAAAACACTACTCAATCATCGATTACAAAATTGTGGCACTTATGATGAAGAAAAGAAAACTACAGAGGAATGCAAATAGGTCTAATTACAAAGACAAAATGGTTACCACATGGTGGATATTCAAATCTATGAAGACCACTGAATCAGACATTTTAAAATGGTGAATTTTATAATATGTAAACAATGTTTCAATAAAACTATTATGAACAAAGGGGTACCACAGTGGTAAAGCTCTGGACTCCTGCATTCTGGTTCCACAATCCTTACTCTGACAAATCTTGGGCAACTTACTTAACATCCATGTAGTTCAGCTTCTTCATGAATAAAATGAAGAAAGCACCTTCTTCTGAAGGTTAAATAAATGATTATGCGCCAAGGAACTGGTTGGTTCAAACTCACCAGCCGCTCCTTGGAAACCCTATACAGGGTTGATATGAGTAGGAACCATCTCAATGACACTTATCAACAACAACAATAAGGGAACTAGGAACAGTACTTGGTATTCAAGAGAGGTGAGCTATTAATACCCCAGTCTTGGCAGGGTTAGAAAACTCAAGCTGTATTCCTTGCCACTTGAAAACTTTTCTTCTAGACTCTGTTAAAAGTTTTGAAGGTGTTATGTTCTGTGTTATTTTGCATTTTGAAGAAGGTTCTTTTGTCATGCTAATTGCCCACTGCTATGACTCTGGTAGCGTAGTGGTTACAAATCGGGCTGTGAACTACAAGGTCGGCAGTTTGAAACAACCAGCAGTTCTGTGGGAAAAGATGAGGCTTTCTGCTCCTGTAAAGATTTACAGCCTTGGAAACCCTGTACAGGGTCGATATGAGTTGGAACCGACTCCACGGCACATGACCACCACCACCACCACCACATGTATTTCCCTGCACAACAATTACATGAGATTATAGAAACAGACCTAAGTATCTCCATGTGTTTTCTAGTTTAGGGGAGAGGGAAAAATCCCTACCTGAACACTTCAAGGAGTCCTGGTGTGGTGCTATAGAATAAACACTGGACTGCAAGGTAGGCTTGAACTACAAGGTCGGCGGTTCAAACTCACCAGACACGCCTCAGAAACCCTATACATAGTCGCTATGAGTCGAAACCTACTCAGTAGCACTTAATAACAACAACCACACTTCAAGAAAATTAAAAACAAAAAAAACAAAAAACTTAAGCTTTATTGAGATAGAGTTCACATACCATAAAATTTACTCTTTTAAGTGCTTTTTAGCATATTCACAGAATTGTGTAACGATCACCACTGTCTAATCTTGGGACATTTTCATCATCCCCCAAAGACACCTGACATCAATGAGCAGCTACTCTTCATTACCTCCCCTTCCTACACCCTGGCAATCATACACCCAATTTCTATCTCTCTGGATCTCTGTACTCTTACCTTTACTCTTGGAAAGGTGTGTGGAATTGAACTGCGCTTTTTTTGGGACTGCCAAAATTTATCCTCAGAATCCAGAGGGAAAATAAATGATTTCTGATCAACTACAGTCGGAAGCAACCTATGTAAAATTAAATAGGATATAAAATACAAGTTTGTTTTTCTTAAAGCCTTCTCAAATTGTAATTTTAAAACAATGTTTCCTAGTTAAGGTTACACTTTATAGGAAATAGTCTATTGGTAATTACAATAAATTAGACCAATCTTTAGCATTTTGTTTTTTACCACTATAAAACTGTAGTTGTTTTATTAAACCATAAGAACTTCCAAGTTTGATAATGACTCTTACAGCATGAATAAAAAGCTCTATCTCTGGCTGTGTTTATATGACTAGCAAATGACAGAATTACTACACTATAAAACATTTCTTGGAAAAGAAAAATGCATAGTATTGTATTTTGTTTCATAAAATAAAATCTAGTCTATTCAAAAAGAACATGCTAAGCAGTTCATATTTACATTATTTAGATCTTTGTGATTTTATATAAATGTAAAAGACTTAAGGATCAAAGGTAGTTAAAGGGCTTCCTCATTAATCAGTGAACAGTTCCATAGGGTGCACAGTGTAAAAGCAAAATACAGGTGGAATAAATGTATATGTGTACAAAGTTAGGTCTAAAAATATGCAAAAAGGTTCTAGTTCTTTAAAATGGTTAACAGAATTAATAATTCGGTTCCTTAATGCTACTATGATGCCAACTTTCATTAAATGATCACTAAAAATGAAACATCACAACCTACTGACTTGTGTGAGGCATTGGCGGTTCAGCAGTAGAATTCCTCTCTTCCATGTGGGAGAACTAGGTTCAACGTTCAGTCAGTGAGCCTTATATGCACCCACCACCCATCTGTTAGAGTCCTGGTGTGGTGCTGTGGGCCAATGCGCTGAACTGTAAAGTTGGTTTGAACCACAAGGTCAGCAGTTCAAGCTCACCAGCCGCTCCTCGGAAACCCTATACAGGGTCGCTATGGATCAGAACCAAATCTATAGCACTTAACACCAACAACCCATCTGTCAGTGGTGATGTATGTATTTTTATGATGCTGACAGGGCTAGCAAGGAAGGCCTAGAGATCTACTTCTGAAAATCAGTCCAAGAAAACTCTATGAATCATAGCTTTCTGATCACCAACCTCACTCCCTTGTGTATGGGGTTGCCATGAATCAGGAGCCGACTCAGCGCTAGGTAACAACAACAATGAATTACATGTATGTGCATTTCTCACATTAGTGTATGTCCAATGTATAAGTGTATGTATGTGAGTTTCTGGTAGCGTAGTGGTTACGAATCAGGCTGCGAACCTTAAGGTCAGCGGTTCGAAACTACCAGCCACTCCGCGGGAGAAAGATGAGGCTTTCTACTCCAGTAAAGATTTACACCCTCGGAAACCCTGTACAGGGTCGCTATGGGTCGGAACCGACTCGACAGCACTTAACAACAACATATGTTTGAAGACCCTGGTTGGGCTTCCCTTGAATTACATTTTTCTTGAACTTTTAATCAACTAGTCTAGCTAACTTTTAATAATGTCTTTTAATTATTATAAAAGTAGTAAATGTATTCTGTAAATAATTTAGAAAACAACAAAATTCTTAAAGAAAAAAAAAAATCATTTCTAGACCCACCAGGGACCAGACTCTGGAGAAGGCCACCATGCTTGGTAGACCAGTGGGTCTTCAAAAAAGAGGAAAACTTTCAGCGAGATGAATGAAACAGTGGCCGCAACAATGGGCTCAAACGGAGCACTGATTATGCAAATGCCACAAAACTGGGCATCGTTTTGTTCTGTTGTCCAATGGGTCCCTTTGAGTCAGAACCAACTTGAAGCCACCTAACAACGATAGTAACGTCACTCAGGTACAATCTCCACTAACACTCTTGGCGATCTGCCTTATAAATTCAATGACAGACAGTTGTATTTTGTCAATTTGAATTAGGCAAACTTAAAATAGTGATTTAAATAATAATAAGTACACTTTATACACAAGATGTAGAATGTAAGTTTCCCACAATTTAAACATTTTCCAAAAATAACTTAATTGCAAAGTTGGCAGACTGAACAATTTGCAAACAACTGCTTATGCTATTGTCCCCATTGACCCTCCCTCTTCTGGAAATTAGAAATCCCAGCCTGCCTTGGTCTGAACAAACTATACATTGTTCAAGTTTTAAACAAGTTTTCAGGGGTACAGCTTTTACATTAGATGTAAATGTCCTAGGTATGAGTGCCAATGGATTCGTGTGTGTATACATATGAGTGTGTGAATGTGTATATGAGCATTTGTATGTGTGTATGAATGTGTAGGGAAAGAGTATATGGGTGTGTATGCGTAGGTATATGACTATGAGAGGAAGAGTGAGTGTCATACATAAAGTCTCCTTCTGGAAACCCCTCAATGAAACACAAATTCTAGGTTTGGTGTGTTTTTTTTTTTACTCTTTTGGGTAGCAGATGGTATTTTGGAAAATGTAATATCATGAAAGTCATAGATATTATAGAAAGAAACATATAATGTTTGCAAAAGTCTGTCAAAATTTCTCTTGTCCAGAAATTGCTTAGAATTTAAACAAGTTTCCAAGTATTATACAAGGATACATCTTTTACATAAGATATAAATTTCCTATGTATGTGTGCAAGTGGATTCATGTGTTTCTATATATGCATCTGTGTTGTTGCTATTAAGTGTTGTTGAGTTGGTTCCAACACATAGCGACCCTGTACAGGGTTCCTAAAGAGTGGCACAAGACCTCTTTAAAGTTGGAGTTAGTAAGTCACTTACAAGCCTGACCCTTAAAATTTTTCCTGTGGCATCCTTCAGCCATAGTATGGTAACCTTGGAGCAAGTAGCTCTGGGCATTCATGTGACTCCTTTGGAGGACTCAATGAACTGTGATGTTAGTGAGGGGAAAACATATATTGGGTTTATTAAATGATAGATTGTACACAAATGTGTGATTTAATGTTCTTTTCAAGTGCCCAGCCACTACTTGTCTGTCCGTTTGTCGCACTGTGGTGGCTTGTGTGTTGCTGTGATGCTGGAAGCTATGCCACTGGTATTTTAAATATCAGAAGGGTCACCCCTGGTGGACAGGTTTCAGCTGAGCTTCCAGATGAAAACAGACTAGGAAGAAGGAGAGGTGGACTACTTCTGAATGTTTAGCCCCTGGAAGATCCTTATGACTAGCTGTAGAACATTGTCAGCTATAGGGCTGGAGAAGCATTAGAATACTGTCAGATGTATGCCAGAAGATGAGCCCCTCAGGTTGGAAACTCAAACCATGACTGGGGAAGAGCTGCCTCCTCAAAGTCAATGTGACTGTGATGATGCAAATGGAGTAAAGCTTTCAGAACTTCAGTTGCTGATGGAGCCCAATGCAAAGTAAGGAGAAACAACTGTAAATGTCCATTAATAACTGGAACATGGAGTGTACGAAATATGAATTTAGGAAATTTTGAAGTTGCCAAAAATGAAATGGAACGTATGAAAATTTATATCCTAAGCATTAATCAACTGAAATGGACCAATACTAGCCATTTTGAGTCAGACAATCATATGGTTTACTATGCTGGGATTGACAAATTCAAGAGGAATGATGCTGCATTCATCATCAAAAAGAGCATTTCAAGGCTTGATGGTCGATCAGGGAGAAATGCAGTACAGACCTCCACCAACAATAACACAGAATACTGGATGAAGCAGGTTCAGGGGACGGTCCCAGAACTCTTAACTACATTTAAAGGAATATTTAGAAGGATCACCGGTTTACTGCTAGTGAGATTTATAGCAGAAGCAAGAAAGGGGGCATTTTCTGATCTGCAGCTGCCAGTGGGTACCAGCGAGGCCATCTTGGGTGTGACTGAGCAGAAGCAGGAACAGTGATGTGCTCCCACTGCAGAGATCTGACTGATCATTGGAGATAAAGGTGTGAACATTTGTTTTTCCTGTACATTGGTCTCCCGCTGTCTGTGCACCTCCAATCTGGTGACTAGAGGGGGTGCCCAAGCGAGTGGAAGCCCCTTACCTCCAGAGGGTTCTACTATGCCTGTACACTGATCTGCTCAGCAAAGACCATAGTGTGCAGAATCTAACAAGGGGGAGAGGTCAAGAGGAACTGCTTAAAATGGAATGGTCTCGCAGAGCAGCACCAACCAACTGAATAAGGGGCGTTAAAGTCATACTCATATTTTCCTACATTTGTGTGTGTGTGTGATTATAGATGGTAGTATCCAATCTTTTTTTTTTTTTTTTTTTTTGCTGTTGTGGATTCATTTTCTGTTTTTTTGGTTCCTCTTTTACCTTGGGCAGGAGAGGAGTTCTCTCCCTACATCATCCAAGAAGAGTCAGTATTTGGGGTCATATAGCCAAGCTACAATCACACCCTATAAAATCCCACCATCCAGGCAAGAGTCAATACCAGCTGCTGTACACCAGGTAGACAGCCAACATCTGCTACAGTTACTCTGAGCTAAGTCATAAGAAAACTGAAAAGGGAAGCCCATCTCCTCATCACATCTACCTGGAGGTAATCAGAAAGCTTAATAGTACATCAACATACATTCATCTAAAGGAACTCTGGTAGCATAGTGGTTATGAATCAGGCTACTAATCTCAAGGTCAGCAGTTCGAAACTACCAGCTGTTCCAAGGGAGAAAGATGAGGCTTTCTGCTCCCATAAAGATTTACACCCTCAGAAACCCTATACAGAGTTGCTATAAGTTGGAACCGACTCCATGGCACATAACCACTACCACCACATTCATCTAATTATTGAAAACACATCTAATTATTAAAGACATCCAAGAGACAGTCAAAGATTTCAGCACATGTCCAGAAACAAGATAGAGTAACTGAAACAAATGAGCTGCAGGCAGACTTCCCATTGGAAGGAGGGCAGGCTTTGTAATTGCCTGAGAAGGAATTCAGAAGGATGGTATTGAGGTGCATCCAGATGCTCCACAGAGGGACTGAGAAAACTAAGAAGTCAGGAAAGCACTGCAGGAACAATCAAATAAGACAGAAATAGCATTGAAAACAATTCAAAACCTGCAAAAAGAGGTCCAAATGGTCAACAATAAGATATCAGAACAGAACAAAAACAACACATCAAGATCCATGTTGAAGTATAATGCTGTTTGTGATAGTACTATACGCATGCATCTATAAAGAAGACCAGTTAATACCACTATTATTCAAATTTACACACCAACCACTAAAGCCAGTGATGATGAAATTAAAGAACTCTGGCAATTTCTTCAGTCTGAAACTGAAATTGAGCAAACATGCAATCAAGATACAATGATAACTACTGGTGATTGGAGTGCAAAGGTTGGAAACAAAGATGAAGGATCAATAGATAGAAAACCTAGTCTTGGTAATAGAAATGATGCTGAAGGTCACATGATAGAATTTTGCAAGACCAATGACGTATTCATTGTAAATTCTTAAAAGATTACTATACATATGGACCTCAACGGATGGAATACATAGAAATCCAATTGACTGCACTTGTGGGAAGAGACAGTAGAAAAGCTTAATATCATCAGACAAAACAAGACTAGGGGTAGACTATGGAACAGATCATCAGTTACTCATATACAGATACAGGCTGAAGCAGAAGAAAATTGAAACAAAGCCAAAATATGACCTTGAACATATCTCACTTGCACTTATAGACCATCTCAAAAATAGATTTGATTCATTGGACACTAATGACTGAAGACCAGAAGAGCTGTAGGATAACATTAAGAACATCATCCAGTCTTATGATTCAATACTGAGTAATTGTTATCACAACTAATTGCAATGGTCACAACTATAAAGGTAGAAGTTTTGTAACTAAAAGGAGGGAGTAGTTAATCTTACAGTCCAGGAACAGAGGACCCTAGGATCATCAAGGGAGAAGAGCATGCATGGAATGTGGGACCCTATCCAGAGAAGCAGTGACACCAGAGATGGAGGCAGAGATGAGGACATGGAGAGATAGAGCAGCTAAGGACTCTAGACTCGTGGAAAGAGAATGGCTGTGTGTTAGTGGCCAGGAGGCAGGCTTGCAGAAGGTGCTTTGTCTGTTTAAATGATTACATATTCCTGAGTGTTTTTGTGTACATCCCCCAAACAAACAAACAAAATCCCAGAGGGAATAGAAGCAAATACTGTTGAATGATGCTGTGTGGAGGAGGTTGTAATCAATCATTGCAATGCAATGATGAGTGTAAAACCGATGTTCTCCCATACAAACTATCACTCAATTCACAATAAAAGGTTTAAAAAGAAAGCATATGTTAACAACAACAAAAAGAACATCATCCAGGAAGAAAGCAAAAGATCATTAAAAAGAACAGGAAAGAATGAAAAGATCAAAATGGATGTCAGAAAAGACTCTGAAATTTTCTCTCCAGCATAGACAGGCTAATGTGAATGGAAGAAATGAGGAAGTCAAAGAGTTGAACAGAAAACTTCAAAGGGCAGCTCAAGAAGACAAAGTAAGGTATTATAATGAAATGTGTAAAGATCTGGAGTTACAAAACCAAAAGGGAAGAATGTGCTCAGTGTTTCTCAATCTGAAAGAACTGAAGAAAAAATTCAAGCCTCGATTTGCGATAGTGAAGGATTCGATGGACGAAGTATCAAACGATGCAGAAAGAAGAGGGAAAATATACAGAGTCACGGTACCAAAAAGAAATGGTTGATGTTTTTAGTTAAACTTAACAAGAGGCTTAGGTAAAAGTATGTCAACTCCATCTTCCCACAAGAAGATGTCTCCTGGTGTGCTACTTTTGAATTCTTTTACGTCCATGTATTACGTGTTTAGATGTGAATCTAGGCACACACAACTACAAAATTGCTATAAAATTTTATATCCTTTTTTTTTTTTTCACTCAACATACACTGTGAGAATGTTTCCATGTCACTAAAGTGTCAACAATATCAGTTTCAGTAGCTACATAATGTTCTATCATATGGGAATGCTGTCATGGATTTTTTCATTCTTTTAGATGTTTCCAATTTTTTTGGCTATTATCTATAATGCTGAAATGAATATCTTTATATACAAATTCCTTTCTATCTTGCTTATTTCTTAAGGATAAAGTATTAGACATACAACAACTAAATTAAAAAAAAAAAAATTGAAATCTTCTAACATGTTGAATATTACCTTTAACCAGCACTACCTTCCCAGTTTGGTAGCATAGTGGATTATGAGCTGGACTGCTAACCACAAGGTCAGTAGTTCGAATCTACCAACCACTCCTCAGGAGAAAGATAAGGCTTTCTGCTCCCATAAAAACGTACAGCCTGAGAAACCCTACCCAAGGTTGCTATGAGTCCGAATTGGTGGCACACAATCATTACCACCACCACCTCCCCGGTATTGTAAACCAATAACCATCTCATTACACCCTTATCAGCAGTGAATATTATCGCAGGTTAAATTATTATTATTATTATTTGCATACTTGTAAAGTAGAAAATAGTGCTGTATTGTTTAATTTACAATTGTCTAAGGAGCTCTGGTAGCGTAGTGGTTACGAATCAGGCTGTGAACCGCAAGGTCAGCAGTTCGAAACTACCAGCGGTTCCGTGGGAGAAAGATGAGGCATTCTGCTCCTGTAAAGATTTACAGCCTTGGAAACCCTGTGCAGGGTCGCTATGAGTCGGAACCGACTCCACGGCACTTAACAATAACAACAACAGTGGCGTAGTGGTTACGAATCGGGCTGCAAACCTTAAGGTCAGCAGTTTGAAACTACCAGCTGTTCCGCAGGAGAAAGATGAGGCTTTCTGCTCCCGTAAAGATTTACAGCCTCGGAAACCCTGTACAGGGTCGCTATGGGTCAGAATTGACTCGACAGCACTTAACAACAACAGTGCATCAATAGGAACCCTGTGGCATTGTGGCTTGAGCATTGAACTGCTAATCACAAGGTGGGCAGTTCAAACCCACCAGCCACTCCACGGGAGAAAGATAAGTCTGTCTGCTCCAGTACAGATTTATAGTCTTTACGAAGACTATAATCTAAAAAGACTATAAATCTAAGCAGCAGTTCTACTCTGTCCCGTCGGGCTGCCACAGGGTCACTATGAACAGGAATTGATTTGATGGCAGTGGGTTTGGCAGCACACCAATGAGGTTAAGTAGTTTTCTCTGTCCATTTGTACTTCATCATTAGCCACTATTTTTCACATAGTTATTGATTGCAATGCAGTGATTTACTTCATACAGCTCTTCTACTGATAATCTTTATAAGTTCTACTAAATATTTTTGCTCTGCTAGGTCTGGGTACGAGAAAGTGGGAGAAGATGCTGATTTAGACTTCTATAATTCAGTGGTGAATGGTTAACAGTGTTCACTGTGATTGGAAAAACTTTGCACGTCAATGTGGGTTTACAATGAGCCATATTAGAAGCAAGAGGAGGGATCTCACTGCCATCCAAGAAGAAGAGTGAGGAGTGGAGTTCATCCTGTGGACTCAGGAGATTCCTGCACACTGACCCTCCTGGGCCAGGGGACAGAAAGAAAGCTATGACACCAGAGAAGTGGCAGAGGAGCAACAGCAGCAGAAACGAGAACCAGAGCACAAGACAGAGCAGTGGGCTTCCCTGCCCACCAGTTAGAGCTGAGCACCTCCAGGCTGAGGTGTATGGTGGAGTGGTGTACCCTGTGAACATTCATCAGCAACCCTAAAAGAGCTTAATACCATTGCCCCGGCAGAAAGAAGCCTGCCTATGGGTCCGGCTGAGGAGAGGTTGTCCTGACTGGAATTACTGTGCCCTGAGCATGTTCTGATCCTGCATTGTACTCTGTTAACTTCCCTAATAAACCCCATAACTGTGAATAAGGTGCCTGAGCTCTGTGTGGTCACTGCAATGCATCATCAAACCCAGCTGAGTAGAGAGGGCTGTGTTGTGGAGGGATGGTTGGTGCCAGTTTTTGCACTATTTGCATTTTTAGCTCTATGAGTAGTCTGTTGATGTTCTTTTGTCTATGTCAGGTTTATTTATTTTTTTTTAATTCTATTAATTGGCAAGAGCTCTTTGTATTTAAGAATATTAGCCATTTTTGTGTTATATCTGTTATAACCATTTCTTCCAGCTTGCAGTTTCCCTTATTTTATGATGTCTTTGTTTATAATTTCTGTACAAATTGTTCGGAGATATTGGTTACATTCTTCACAACGCATGAACATTTTCATTATTTACATTCTGGCTGTTCCATTTTCATTAATATAGTTTCTCTGCCCCCTTACATCTTTGTTCTAAAGGAATTGTTGACTGTTTGGTAACACACAGATGATTTTTAAAGGCAACATAGTACTCACAGATGAGATTCTTTATTTGTGAGTCAATCTGTTATTTAGCTAGAAGATGACCACCAAGGCTGGGTTAGGTTCAATGTTTTAAAAGTATTCAGCACTCTCAGCTGGCCCAGTAAGTATGTTTTGTGGCTGTTGTTTTAAGAATTTGAGGTTCTGCTCCACACTTTTCTCCCATTTACCAGGACCCATCTAGTGTGACTCTGAACAGAATAGTAGGTAGTGATGGCCGGGCACCATCTAGTTCTTCTGGTCCCAGGGCAGATGAGGCCATAAACTTTTAGTCATGTAGACTAGTTTCTTCTTTGAGTATTTTGGTTTTCTTTTTTCTCCTTTGCTCCAAACAAATAGACACTAACAGTTAAATTGTTGGCAGTTCTAATGCATTTTCTAAAACTATTTTTCTTGTTGGAAAGAAATTCAAACCCACAGAAAAAATGCAAAGAACAGAGCATATACTGATATTCCTAACCTAGATTATCAAATGGTAACATTACCTGTGTTTCATCTCTCTTTGTGGTGGAAAAAAAATAATAAAACTCACTGCTATTGAGTTGATTCCAACTCCATAGAGTTTCTGAGACTGTAACTCTTTATGGGAACAGAGAGCCTCATCTCTCTCCCGGGGAAGGGTTTTTGGTAAGCAGCCCAATCAATGCCTAACCAACAGCCCTACCAGTGCTCTTGTTTTAGTGACCAGCATATGTTTCATTCCATGTTATTTGTACGTGTGTACTGCACTGCAACTGTCCAGGATAGATTGGACTCAAGATGCTTCAATAATTGAGAAAAAAATGTAATTTTTCACTTTTATTCCTCACTTAACAGAAACCTTTTCTTTCTCTCTCCCCGCTTCTCACTATTATTTATTTCCTGTGTTCTTAATTGTCTGTCTTTTAAATACCAGTACAACTGAATAGGAATGAAAACTTCTGGGCGGTTCTGATAGTGGAGATACAGATGGCAGTCACCCTCCTAGCATCAGGAAGCAAAGCTTGGTCCTTAAGAACAGTGTGAGCAGGTATCACTGGCAATAAGATCCAGGAAAGCCAACGATGATAGGGGAAGAGCCACATTTGGACACTGGAGAAGAATCACTGCCAAAGTGGGATTGATACTATCTACACGCCTTGACTTCACAAACCTATTTTGAAAACAATGTGAAAGTACTTTGAGTTCTTTGGAGAAAACATGCCATTTTGATAATGTCATGGTCTTTGGGTTTGAATGGCTTTGTGGAAAGTCTTGCATTTGCAGTTTGGCACTGTGGGATAAAGAATTGGACTGCAAGGTCAGTTTGAAGCACAAGGTTGGAGGTTCAAACTCACCAGCTGTTCCTTCAGAACCTTATACAGGGTCACTATAAGTCTGAACTGACTCGAAGGCACTTAACAGCAACAACATTATTATTTATGTACCTGCTGGGGTTTTGTCTCTATTAGACAAAACTACTGGATTTTCCCTGGAACAATACTTATTAAACAGGAAAGCCATGTGGTGTGGCGCCAGAGAATAAGCACTCAACCTCAAGGTGGGTTTGAATCTCAAGGTCGGCAGATCAAACGTACCAGCTTCTCCTCAGAAACTCTATGCAGGGTCGCTGTGAGTGGGAACCGACTCGACAGCACATAACAATAACAACAGGGAGCCCTGGTGTAGCTCTGTAGGATAAGTACTGGACTGTTAACCACAAGGGCAGCAGTTCAAACCCTACTCCTTGTAAACTCCATACAGGATTACTATGAATCAGAACTGACGCGATAGCACTTAACAAGAAGAAGGGATGGAAGAGTAGGAGACTGCAGACTTTTAACCAGAGCTTGAATCAGGGCTGCATCCTTGACCATCTGTGTGATCTTAACCTCTCTGCACCTCAGTTCCCACAAATGCAAAAGGCAAAGGGTAAATCTTTATAGATGAAAATAAGGTTCTTTGCAAACTCTTGTGTTATGAAAATATTGACAAAGAGCAGATCATGCCAATAAGGAGGAGGGTGAGTTCTGTGTATTTGTTCTAAATTATTTTTAAAGGTGTATCCAGGGCTAGGCCTCATTTGAAAGAATTCCTCCTGCCTTTCCTGGGTTTCCATAATGTGAATCCCCATACATTTAAAGAAAGTTGATTCTTAGCTACTCAGAGGAGGAGATCTACCTTCCTTATTACACACCTCCTTGTTCAGAAAAAGTTGCTGCCCTGGGACTTTTCGCGTCTGATACTCCATCAGCCTCACAGTCTGTACAGACACTGGAAGTGCCTGCCAGTCTGAGGGCCAGCTCCCACCCCTGGTTCAATCCTAGTGCAAGAGGCTGACTCCCATTCCAGTACCAAGCTTCTGATAATACACAGGCAGACCCTCCTGTGTGATCAAAAGAATATTGTGTCCAAGGGGTTGTGCTTGTCCCACGGAGTCTAAGCACAGATGAGCTGCATAAGAATCATCCAGGACTCTATGTGAAGAGAACTGAAAACAGAGATTGAGAACCATCATGCTAGACCTGTGAGCTCTCAAATAGGGAGCCCACATCCAAGGCAATACATAAGATTACACACTTGGATATGAGAAAAAAGTATGAGAGCTTCTATTTATATAAAATGGGAACTGTACCAAAGAATAAACAGATAATAAGAATTCAGGCGAACGATCTACTACTATTAATATGAAAGGAGCCCTGGTGGCACAATGATTAAGTGCTTGGTTGCTAGCCCAAAGGTTGGTGGTTGGAATTCACCAAAGGCTCTGTGGGAGAAAAGATCTGGTGATGTGCTCCTATAAAGGTTACCACCAAGAGAACCTTGTGGGGCAGTTCTCCTCTGTCACAAAGGCACCGACTGGACAGCACCTAACAGCGATTTCATATGCAGATGGTCACTGAGCCCTCTCTTGATCGCGTCACCCACAGTTCTGGAGGCACCCTGAGAGTGGACACTCCACACCACAAAGGGCTGAACAGTATGGCCAGTACTGGGTCATTTGTTTCAGAGGACTAGAACATACTACGTGTCTGGCAGTGGTTTTTATGGATTATATTATTTAGTTTTAACTCAACTAAATTTGAAAAAAAATTGACAGTTGTCTTAAAAAGTTTCTGCATAAAGAAATGCACTGTATTTTGACAATAATAATAACAGGCATAAATGAGAACCAAGAAAATAGCAGGGCTGACATGTTTACTCCTACCAAAGGTCTCCCACTAGACTCTACGGACCTGGAGACAGAGACCTTCTTTTGACTCCCACAGAGCACCAGTCATGTGCTAGAAGATGGTGGTGGTGGTGGTGGTGGTGGTGGTTGTGTGCCAGTGAGTCCATTTCCACTCAGAGTGACCTTGTACAGGGTTTCCGAGGCTGTAAATCTTCATGGGAGCAGAAAGCCTCATCTTTCTCCTGTGACCACCACCATGTGCAAGAAACTGTGGTAAATTGGGACTACTGAAAAGCATCAGACTTGGTCGCTGCCCTTATGGACTGTGAACAAGAAGCTAGTAACATAAGGCAGGAACTGATGTACAACAAAGAAGTTATAGAGAGAGTGAATGCTATGCAAATTCAGAAGTGGTTTGAAAATGGCTTAAAATAAGTGGAAGAGTGCCTCCTCCAAGGGGGTCGCAATGATCTCCCTCCCCTGGTGTTCATGCCATGTGTAGTCCCTTCCCCGTGAGTGTGGGCTGTACCTAGTGAATGACTTCTAATTAACATAATTCAGCTGAAGTAATGGGATGCTGTTGCTGAACTTAGGTTTGAAAAAAAGACTATGGTTTCTGTCTGGAATGCTTTCTTTCACACTCTGGATCTGTCTTGTACCACTAGCTGTCATACTGTGAAAATACGCAAGCAGCCTAAAAGAGACGTACCCATATGGCAAAGAACGAAGGCTGGCCAGTTGTATGAGAGTTAGCTTCCCATCCTGCAGTCCAGCTTTTGGATGAGACTGTCCCAGGAGGCAACTGTGAGAGACGCTGACCTAGAGTTACTTAGCTGAATCACTCTCAGATTCCTGACCTACAGAAACTGTGAGATAATGTTTATTGTTCTAAAACACTAAGTGTTGGGTAATTTGTTACACAGCAATAGATAAGTAATACAATAGATAAGTGCCTTCTGGGCAGTGGGAATGGAACTGCAATGAGAGACAGTAGCCCAAGACACAAGTTTATTTATCCCAGATCAAAATGAGGAGACCAGGGAAGGATTGTGTATGCACCAAGAGATGATGGACATTTGTGTACTAAGCAGCTCTGGTAGCATAGTGGTTGCGAATCAGGCTGCGAATCTTAAGGTCAGCAGTTTGAAACTACAAGCTGTTCCGTGGGAGAAAGATGAGGCTTTCTGCTCCTATAAGTATTTACAGCCTCAGAAACCCTGTATCGGGTCGCTATGGGTCAGAATCGACTCAACAGCACTTAACAACAACAATACCACCTTCATGTAGGGGGAGAGGGGACAGACATGATGTAGGCCCAGGGTCACTTCTTCCTAATTCAACTCTAATTCTAATAAATCATCGGTTAGGGCCTACAATGAAAACTGTAAAGCCAAAACTCGATGGGACTGTCTTGTTTTTCCAGGTCTCCCAAGTTTTCTGCCTTTGGACAGAATGTATAGTCTTACTGCTTTTCCATCACTCATTTTGGTGGAAAATATTTGAGTTTTTTCTTCTCTGACAGGTTTCTGCCTTGCACGGGTTCCAACATGCACAGGTTTTACTGTATGTAGTACATGAAGAATATTTTAAGCAAGCTTTATGATTCTTGTTTTATTTTTTGTTCACACTGGATGCCAAGATCACCTTTACAGTAAAGCACATAGGGCATTCTGAAAACAAAATAAAGCACATTGCGATCTGAAATTTATCAACTGATATACATGAAAATCTTTCCTTTGAGAAATAAAAAGGGTAAAAAACCCAAGACCCTGAGATAATTATCATAATGTACTGCATTAGAACTTGCCAGAAAGAAGCAACCCAGAGTAAATTTTATTAAAGTCCAAAGTCTGTTATTAAGTTCTGATGCAAAATTTCCACTGATATTAGTACAGCAGATGTGAACAGAGCCAAGAAAATGCTGCCTTTAGAATCATCTTACCTGAGTCGGAAAAGTTATTTTTTATAGTATTTACTTTGAGCTCTAAAATGGCAATTTTACTTACCATTTGGATGCCCGAGGAGAAGCTAAGCTCTCATCAGTAACAGGAGTCGTTAACACGTGTTGGTTTACAACACTTAAATACTTCTCAATGTGAATCTGTTACAAAAAAGTCAAAGTTTAGGCCATTATAGTGGACTTAAGATACTCAGCTCATTTACTCCATTTCATTAGGTTAACACTCTGAATCGTGTAATTAAGTCAAAAGACACAACATGCTATGTGTTTAGTTCATGCCCAAGGTATCATTAGGCATCTCAAGACTAAATTACTTTATCCCCAAAAAGCATAATAAACAACTGAGACTCAAAGCTTAGGTGACCTGTAGCACTCTTCACAAATGAGACTGTGTACAATAGTCAGTAAATTGCTTAGCCAGGTAAATTTACTAGGTAATACAGACATGGAGTAATGTCTTTTTCTTACAGGGTCTTCATGCAACATCAGAGTAAAAAGGTGGCCTGTGGGTAACAGATTCTCTAAAATGGCCAACCCCAAGACTCCAGCTGGGTCCAGTCCTCCCAACTCTAGGTAATATAGGGCAATGGTGTGTCAGACCGATGGGGCTACAAAATACCCCGCATTTCTCACTGCCTCTGAGACGAGCTGATGACATGGTAGACTGAAAGTTCCAAACAAGAGCAAAGAAACTGACAATAAGACGCTTAGTAGATGGAGCTGGACTATTTGGAAGAAGCACCCTATTATCTAATGCATCCATGTTTCATAAGTTGTTATTATCTAGGTCACCTCTCTGTCAGTTTGTGGCACTGTGGTGGCTTGTGAGTTGCTGTGATTCTGGAAGCTATGCCTCTGGAATTTTAAATACCAGCAGGGTCACCCATGGTGGACAGGTTTCAAATGAGCTTCCAGACGAAGACACACTAAGAAGAAGGACTGATGAACTACTTCCGAATATTTAGTCACGGAAAACCTTATGAATAGCAGAGAAACACTGTCAGATATGGTGATGGAAAATGAGCCTCTTGGGTTGGAAAGCACTCAAAATGCGACTGGGGAAGAGCTGCCTCCTCAGAGTAGAGTTGACCGTGATGACACTAATGGAGTAAAGCCCGTGGGAAAAAAAGCCCGTGGGACCTTCATTTACTGATGGGGCACAACTCAAAATGAAGAGAAACAGCTGTAACATCCATTGAAAATTGAAACATGGAATGTATGAAGTATGAATCTAGGAAAATTGGAAATTGTCAGCTCAAGAAGACGAAGCCAAATATTACAACAAAATGTGCAAAGATCTGGAGGCAGAAAACCAAAAGGGAAGAACACGCTCAGCATTTCTCAAGCTGGGGGAACTGGAGAAAAATTCAAGCTTCGACTTTCGTTATTGAAGGATGCTCTGGGCAAATTATTCAATGATGCAGAAAGCATCAAAAGAAGATGGAATACACAATCACTGTATCAAAAGGAAATAGTTGATGTTCAGCCATTTCAAAAGGTAGCATATGATCAGGAGCCGATGATACTGAAGGAAGAAGTCCAA
>NW_006408522.1:975641-977257 GCF_000296735.1 Chrysochloris asiatica
GAATAAGGAAGACCGTAGAAGAATTGATACTTTTGAGTTATGGTGTTGGAGGATAATATTGAAAGTGCCATGGGCTGCCAAAAGAACCAACAGATCTGTGTTGGAAGAAGTAAAGCCAGAGTGCTCATTGGAGGCCAGGATGGCCAAGCTTCATCTCTCATACTTCAGAAATATTGTCAGGAGGGACTGGTCGCTGGAGAAGGATATCATGTTTGGTAGGGTGAAGGGTCAGAGAAAAAGAGGAAGACCCCCCAGCGAGATGGATTGGCCCAGTGGCAGCATCAATGGGCCCAAGAGTGGCAATGATAGTGAGGTTGGCCCAGGATAGGCAGTGTTTCGTTCTGCTGTGCATAAGCTTATGTCACTATGAGTCGGTACTGACTCAACAGCACCTAACAACAACAACTACAACAGATTGGATTCTCCATTGCCTTCACACCCATCTAGCATGATAAAGTCCCTATCTACTTTATATCTATGTTCCAAACTTGGGGTCTTGAGTTTTACTCACATGATTATATTATAAAAATGAATAATCTCCTACTCAAAATGGGGCTCTACACATGCAAGAAGTGACAAGCTTTCAAGAGGGATCCTAGATCCAGAGGGGTGTGGAAGAAGGTAGAATCTCCACTGAGTAGTATCCAATCTGTCTGGGCAGGGCTGATGAAAGGAGATGTGGATAGCACTCATGTAGTACAATAGTGAATAATTGCTATCAGGACTGACTGTGAGGGTTGGAAATGTAAAGGTAGACGTTTTGTAGCACAAGGAGGGGAGTGGTTGACTTTGCAGTTCAGGAGTGGAGGTCCCTGGGACTATTATGGGAGAAGAACGGAGTGTGGGACCCTAGCCAGAGAAGCAGTGATGCCAGAGATGGAGGCAGAGATGATGACGGAGAGATGGAACGGCTGGAGACTTTAGACCCAGAGAGGAAGAGGGGCTGTGTGCTGACGACCGGGGGGCAGGCTTGCAGGGTAAACCCTTTGGTTGGTTGAGGATGCATGGAGGGGATTGTAATCACGGCAGTGAAATGATATATGATAGGATGAATGTAAGGCTAATGTTCTCCCATGTAAACTATCACATAATTCATAATAAAACATTTTTAAAAAATACCTTAAAAAAAAATCTCAAAGCAATTAAGCTATAAGAGAAAAGTCAACTCTTATATTTTCCAAACCACAATTTAGGGATTGTCGCTGCATAATTTTACATTATCAACATCTTTTGAAATTCTGTGTGGAAGGAGAGGAGACACACATCAATCAGTTGGTTAATAATTATCATTACCATTAATAAAGGAAGAGAATGAAAATGCTGATGACCACCCTAACTCCACCTCAGTTACAGAATTGCGAAGGGTCCTATGAGAAGCTCAATTCTTTCATTTTAGAAGAATCTTTGTCTCCTTCCAGAATTGTATTTAAAGCTGATGTGGTACTTACTTTTAACCCCATTTCAGTCCTCTCAATCGCTGTTTCAAGATTCTGAATGTCTGGAGTCTCTCCTTTTCCCTCAAGTGGGAATTTTGTTAATTTTTCCTTTAATTGGTAAAGATCTTCATGGACCTGTAGGCATAAAAAATATAAAATATTGAAAGAATATATATATAT
>NW_006408522.1:977712-997582 GCF_000296735.1 Chrysochloris asiatica
TCAAGTTGGTTCTGACATATAGCGACCCTGTATAAGGTTTTTGAGGAGTGGCTGGTGAATTTGAACCACCAACCTTGGGGGTCACACCAACCTTGTAGTCCACCCAGCGCATTATCTCACATCGCCACACCAAGACTCCATAGAATAGAGTAGAACTGTGTTATAGAATTTCTAAGGCTGTTCATATTTACAGAGAGGCTGGTGGTTTTGAGCCACTGACCTTTTACCTTTTGGTTACCAGTCCACTGCTTTACCCACCGCTCCACCAGAGTTCTGTTTATTTCCCTAACAAAGCCCAAACCAAACTCACAGACGAGTTGATTCTGACTCACAGTGATCCTATAGTACAGACTAGAACTGCTCCTAGGGGTTTCCATGACTGTAGATCTTTATGGGAGCAGACAGCCTCATCTTTCTCTTGTGGAGCAGCTGCTGGGTTTGAACCACCCACCTTGTGGTTAGCAGTCCAATAATCCACAGTATCACCAGGGATCCTTTCTATTGTTCTAAGGTAGTTTTTATAATGCTCCATTCTGCCTCAGAATTTTGAAGAACTAAGTTTCCAAATACTTTTATCTCCCCCATAAGAAGTTGATCCAAGATAAAGCTGCAACTCAAATGGCTTCTGCTTTCTCAAGCAGCAAAGCAGTAGAGTCAGAGATGATAGGTCAAAACAGTAGAACCAGAGATGACAGGTCAAAACAGCAGAGCCAGAGATGATAGGTCAAAACAGTAGAACCAGAGATGACAGGTCAAAACAGTAGAGTCAGAGATGATAGGTTTGTGCTCTTTAACCTCTAAAAAACTGGTCATGAGGTAAGAAAATGGAAGAATTCCAGCAAAGAGGAGATCTCATGGAAGAATCTTTCAAAAGAGTCTATACAGTATTCTAAATTTGTTCTTTCTCACTTATTGTTCTGAGAATTAACGCTCTAGGTACAGTTTCCTTTTTTGTTTTGTGTCGTTAGAAATGAAAATGATCCATGAAGAAAAGGCAACATGTGTTATGACTTGAATATTTTCCCTTCAATCGGTATTTTCTTTGGAAATGATGAACATCTCTCCAATGTCAAGCACCCTTAGAGTGAAACGTTGGTGTTGTTAACTGCTGTTGAGTCAGTTCTGACTTACAGGGACCCTGTATAAAGTTTCTGAGGAGTGACTGGTTGGTGTTTGAACTGCAGCCTTGCGGTTCAAACCAACGCTGCGGTCAAGGGCTTATCCTGCAGCGCCACACCATGACTCCTTAGAATGAACGGGCACAAAGAAATTAGACAGCTCAAGAGTTTTTGCGTTCATATTAGAAACCAAACTTCAACAGACAAATACAGATGGTACCAATTATTGTATGGGCTGCTGCCACAAGAAAAACATTTTGTTATGCAAATTTGTGAACCTAACACCTGTTTCGGCAATAGTCACACCAATAACAATCTGCAGACTGGGTTGCTAAAGGCATTTTGAAACTATTACCTTTTCTCCATTAGAATAACTGGACTCACAATCCACCTAGACTATGCTATTGATTACTCTCGAATGCTCCTACAGAGCCAAGTATTCATAAGATCCGAATTTGCATCTTTTCACTGATGGGCATCAGAGACTGGCAGACACATCTGGTCATTTGTACTCTGTACAAATTGTCATGTATAGCCTCGAGGGCTCACAGATTGAAATCTGAACACACATAATCCTGGCGCGTAGGCACTAAAGATGAAGATATACTTCCTTCTGTTGCTTTGTCCAAATTACTAACGCACACTGGCCTTCCAGGTATTGTCTAAAGATATTTGGGAAGGACGAAGAGGCAATTCCAGAGTAAGCCCCACTTTTAGGACTATATATTTTTGGTTCCTCCTCTGAATGTTCTGACGTTCCTTTCTCTGGTATTTGTTGTTCCGTGTGTCATTGTGTAATTTTGCCCACCCATTGCTGGGGGAGTATTCATTAGAGAACTAAACATTTGGTTTCTTCATCTTTCTCATGTGGACAATAATACTTCATATTATTCGGAGACAATATGTGTTAAAGGGTGGTACACAAGAAGAACTCAAAAATGGCAGCTGAAAAGGTGGCATTGTAGGTTAATACACTGGACTGTAAGGTCGCTTTGAACTGCAAGCTCCCCAGCCTCTCCTCGGAAACGCTATACAGGGTCATTATGAGTCGGTACCAACTCAATGGTACTTGACAACAACCACCACTTACTAGTTATATGATCTGTATGTATCCCATGAAATTTTTCTGAACTTTTGTTTCTTCATCAAGGGAAAAATAACAATTACCCCACCTCTTAGAATTGTTGAATGAAAATGAGGTAATGTGTGAAAAAAAAAATGTGAATATAGGTTTTGGAGCCAGACAGATATAAACTGGGATCCTAATTGCTTCTTTACTAAACTGAACTTGGGAAAGTTACCTTCTTGTGGGCTTAAATTTCTCATCTGTAAAATGGGGGAAATAAGTAGCTACCTTTCATAACGATGGTACGAATAGATTGAGGTAAGAGATGTAAAATGCTTTGTATAGTGCTCCACTCTTAGAAGAAGAAATCAAACAAACTCCCTGCCAGTGAGGCAATTCTAACTGATGGTGACCCTGTAGGGAAGAGTTGCCACACTCCTCTGCCAGTTTGTCATACTGTGGTGGCTTGCATGTTGCTGTGAATGTTGTCAGATATGGAAAGAAACATTATGAAAAGCACAGAAATATTGTCAGATATAGTGCTGGAAGATAAGCCCCTCAGGTTGGAAGGCACTCTAAATACAACTGGGGAAGAGCTGCTTCCTCAAAATAGAGTTGATCATGATGACAAGAATGTAGTAAAGCTTTCGTACTTTAATTTGCTGATGGAGCACAACTCAAAATGAGGAGAAACAGCTGTAAACATGCACTAATAATCGGAATATAGATTGTATGAAGTATGAATTTAGGAAAATCGGAACTTAAAAAAAATGAAATGGAGTGCATAAAGATCACTATCCTAGGCATTAATGAGCAGAAATGGATTCGTATGGGCCATTTCAAATCCGAGAGTCATATGGTTTACTATGCCAGGAATGACAAATTGAAGAGGAATGGCTTTGCACTAATCATCAAAAGGAACATTTCAAGATCCATCTTGAAATATAAGACTGTCTGTGATAGGATACTATCCATACACCGACAAGGAAAATCAGTTAATACTACCATCATTCACATTTACTCACCAACCACTAAAGCCAGTGATGATTAAATTGAAGAATTCTACCAACTTCTTCAGGTAGAAAATGACCAAACATGCAATTAAGATACAGTGATAATTACTGATGATTGGAATGCAAAGGTTGAAAAAAAGAGGAAGGATTAGTAGGAAAATATGGCCTTTGTCATAGAAATGATGTTGGAGATCACATTACAGAATTTTGAAAAATTACTTAGTCATTGCAAATACCTTTTATAAAAACATAAAAGATGACTATATACATGGACTTCACCAGATGGAATACATAAAAAGTCAAATTGACTACATCTGTGGGAAGAGACTGTGGAAAAGCTCCATAGCATCATTCAAACAATGCCAGGGGCAGTCTGTGGAACAAACCATTAATTGCTCATATGCAAGTTCAGGTTGAAGCTGAAGAAAATTAAAACAACTCCACAGAACAAAATTTGACCTTGATAATATCCCACCTGAATTTAGAGATCACCCTAAGAAAAAATTTGATGCATTAGACACTAGTGATCAAAGACCAGAAGAGTTGTGGGATGACATTAAGAACAAACATCATACAGGAAGAAAGCAAAAGGTCATTAAGAAGAAAGAAGGAAAAAATCAAAATAATGTCAGAAGAGACTCTGAAACCTGTTTTTCAGTGTAGAGATGCTAAAGTAAATGGAAGAAATGAGGTGGTAAAAGAGCTAAACAAAAAATTTCAAAGGGCAGCTCGAGAACACAAAGTCAGTATTATAATGAAATATACAAAACCTGGAGTTAGAAAGCCAAAAGGGAAAAACACACTAAGCATTTCTCAAGTTGAAAGAACTGAAGAAACAATTCAAGGCTTGACTTGAAGTATTGAAGGAGTCTATGGACAAAATATTGAGTGATGCTGAAAGCATCAAAAGAAGATGGAAGGAATACACAAAATCACTGTACCAAAACGAAATAGTCAACCATTTCACGAAGTAGCATATGATCAAGAATGATTGGTACTGAAGGAAGAAGTCCAAGGTGCACTGAAGGTATTAGCAAAGAACAAGGCTCCAGGATGTGATGAAATACAAATAGAAATCGTTCAACAAACTGATGCATCACTAGAGACACTCACTCATAATATGCCAAGAAATTTGGAAGTTGTGGGCTTAAATTGATTGTAAGAGATCCATATTTGTGCCCATTCCAAAGAGAACTGACCCAATTAAATGCGGAAATCATCAGATAATGTCATTAATATCACATGCAATTATATTTTTGTTAAAGATAATTCAAAAACAGCTGCAAAACAGTACATTGACAGAGACCTGCCAGAGGTCCCAGCCGTATTCAGACAAGGGCACAGAAGGAGGGATATCACTGCTGATGTCAGATAGATCTGGGCGGAAAGCAGAGAATATCAGAAAAATACCTGACCTGCGCTTTATGGACTAGGCAAAAGCTTTTGACTGTGTGGATCATGAGAAGCTACGGATAACATTTCGAAGACTGGGTATTCCAGAACACTTAATTATGCTCATGAGGAACCTCTAGACAGACCAAGTGTCATTAAAACAGAACAAAGGGACACTGAATGGGTTAGAATCAGGAAAGGTGTGCACCAGGGTTGAATTCTTTCATCAAATTTACTCAATCTGTATGTATGCTGAGCAAATAATCTGAGATGTTGGATTATATGAAGAAGAATATGGCATCAGGATTGGAGGGAAACTCATTAACAAGTTGTGATGCAGATGATACAACCTTGCTTGCTGAAAGGATTTAAAATACTTACTGATGAATATCATAGACTATAGCTTTTAGTATGAGTTGCACCTCAATGTAAAGATAACAAAAATCTTTATCACGGGTCCAATAAACAACTTCATGATAAATGGAGAAACGATTGAAGTTGTCAAAGATGTCATTTTGCTTGGATCCATTATCAATGCTCATGGAAGCAGTAGTCAAGAAATCAAAATAAGGATTGCATTAGGCAAATCTACACAAGACCGCTTTAACTGTTAAGAGCAAAGATGTCAGTTTGAGAACTAAGGTGTGCCTGACCCAACCCACGGTATTTTCAATTGCTTCAAAAGCACGTGAAAGTTGGACAATGATTAAGTAAGAGCATAGGAGAATTGATGCATTTGAGTCATGATGTTGGAGAAGAATATTTAAACTACCATGGACTGCTGGAAGACCAAATGAATCTGTGTTGGAAAAAGTACAGCCAGAATGCTCCTTAGAAACCAGGATGGTGAGTTTTCATCCCTCATGCTCAGACATAGTATCAAGAGGGACAAGTCACTGGAGAAGGACATCATGCTTGGTAAAGTGGAGGGTCAGCAAAAAAGAGGGAGACCCAGAATGAGATGGATTGGCACCGTGGCAGCAGCCAGGGGCTCAAGTATAATAATGACTGTAAAATGGTACAGGACTTGGCAGTGTTTCATTCTGTTGGGCATAGGTTCTGACTCATAACATCTAATGACAACAACAGGACAGAGGAGAACAGCTTCACAGGGTTTCAGAGACTGTAAACCTTTATAGAACAGACAGCTTCAATTTACTTCTATAGAGAGGCTGGTGCATTTGAACTGCCATCCTTCCAGTTAGTAGCCCTTAGCCTACAGCACCACCAGAGCTCCTTAGGAGGGCACCACAAAATGCTGTTTCTCATCTCCTCATTTGTAAAATATAGTGACATTCCTTGTATATAAAGTAGTAGTTGATAAAATGTTCATTGAATTGTATTGTTCCCTTAATCTTTCTGAAAAGCCAACTTTACCTGTCAGATATTGTCTTATCCCCTCATAAGCATTTATCTGTATGTCTAATTGTAATAGAAGCGAGTACTGTAGGAAGTGTTTCACCAGACTTGGGTATGAAAAGAGACTAAGTTAAAATCTGTTCCTGCTTCAAACAGATCCAATCTACCTTATTGCAATTTTACATCCCACCTACTGTTGTGGAGTTGGTTCCAACTCATAGCAGCCTTAGAGGACACATTGAAACAGCTCAATAGGCTTTCCAAGGCTGTAAACCTTCACAGAAGGAGGCTGCCTCATCTTCCTCTCGCACAGTGGCTGCTGGGTTCAAACCTTTTGGCTAGCAGACTAATACGTAACCCACTGAGCCATCTGGTCTCCTTTGAAAACTTACATGCTACCTATCATCTCCATCGGTGGCAGAAAGATGAGACTTCTGTTCCTGCAAAGATTTACAGCCTCAGAAACCCTATACAGAACCCCTATGAGTCAGAACCGACTTGACAGCACTTAACAACAACAACATGGTCATCAAACAAGTTGCTTTCCATACCCTTTCCTACTTTAAAGATGATTATCATTTAAGCAATTTAGGGATACGGTTGCCTGCTTAATAAGGAAGTTGAAATATTTAATTCAGCAAAATTTTCTCTAGAATTTCAAAGAGCCATGAAATCAGATTCCATGTCAGAAGCAGTTTTAAAAATCATTTTCTTCATCTCTGCTAAAAATAGAGTTTGGCAGAGTCACTCTCATTCATTTTCATTATCTTTAATTCCATTTATTTTTATATTCTCTGCTCTTGGCAAATCAGACAGAGAAACTGGTAAGAAAGATAATGATGAGATCACATTAAAACTGTCAATTAACCCTAGTATTTCCAAGGTTAGAGTTCACCTGCAAATGTTGGGTTTTTTAAAATATGATTTTACTACAAGGCTAGGTAATCAATATACCAGGGTAAGTAAAAAAGTATTGCTACTAGGGTTTCAGTTCACACACACACAGGTTTATTCCAAACAAAATGTCCTTGTCATCAGCAGATGGCTGCAGACAAGCTCTCTCAGTAATATATTTATCTTAGTCTTGTTGTTAAGTACCGTGGAGTCGGCTCTGACTCATAGTGACCCTGCACAGGGTTTCCGAGGCTGCAAATCTTTACGGAAGCAGAACGCCTCATCTTTCTCCCGCAGAACCGCTGGTAGTTTCGAACTGCTGACCTTGAGGTTGTCAACCTGACTCATAACCACTATGTTACCAGAGCTCTTTTAGTCTTGTTGTTGTTGTTAAGTGCCGTCGAGTCGGTTCCGACCCATAGCGACCCTGTACAGGGTTTCCGAGGGTGTAAATCCTTACGGGAGTAGAAAGCCTCATCTTTCTCCCGCGGAGCGTCTGGTAGTTTCGAACCGCTGACCTTAAGGTTCGCAGCCCGATTCGTAACCACTATGCTACCTTAGTCTTGTTAGGGTGCCTTAAAAAAAGGTGCAATAAAAACAGTAGCTTTTGAGGGGATCTGAGGGGCCAGTTCATTTCAAGGCAGAGAGATCAGCTTAGAAGGTTATGGAAATTATTTTTGGGGATCCCAAACACATAATCTTTATGGATTTTCTTGAAGGACACAGGATGGTCACGAGGTCTTGTTAGGAAGGAGTTTTCAGAAAATTGGAAACTGTGCTGATGATAAAAAGGCCAGGAAAACTTGCGCTGAGGAATTTTTTCCCATCATGACAATGTGTCTACTCATTCTTTGAGGATTTCATTGGGAAATCTTACCCCATTCACCCTATAGCCCTTTCAAAGTTCTTTGAGTTTTGTTTTCGGCATTGAAAAAGAATACAACTTGAGTCTGTCGAGAATGTCAAAACTATCATTTGACATGGTATAAATTGAAGAGTGCAGAATCCTTTGGGGATGCATTAGAAATATGGAAATGCCACCTTCAGAAGTGAATCAATCTAGATGAAGGATGGTCGATAAACAGCAGCTTCACATTTTGATATTTTTGTTTAATAAAGGTGCCTATGATTTTGTAGCAATACTTTTTGACTTACCCTCATATGTTTAATTTACTATGTCTTTACTGATGCTCAAGTCCCAAAGATACTACATTATTATGAGGAAGTCAGAAAATAAAGAGCTTAAGAGTCATTAAAAAAGAAAACATCTAGGAAATATCCCAGAGAACACCACAAACTTTTTCAAGATTGTTTCTCAAGCATCTCACAACTTGTTTAGGGATCAACATATACTGGTTGTACAACCTTTGGTAAGTTATTTAGCCTCTTTGTACCTTAGTTTCGTCTTCTGTAAATTTGTGCTAAAAATCATGACTGCCTAATAGAGTGAATTGTTGGGGTCCTCGTGTGGAGCTGTAATTGAAGCACTGGACTGAAGGTCAATTTGAATCGCAAGATCTGCAGTTCAGTTCACCAGCTGCTCCATGAAAACCCAATACAGGATTGCTATGAGTTGGAATCAAGTGGACGGGACTTAGCACCAGTAGCGTTATTGCTAAAGCCTGATCAAACAATCTAAAGCTCTCATTGCAGACAGAACCTGACTCTTATGGAATGTTTCATTCTGGTGGTGGTGGTGTGCCGCGGAGTCAGTTCTGGCTCATAGTGACCCTGTGTAGGGTTTGTTGTTGTTGTTAAGTGCTATTGAGTCAGTTCTGACCCATAGCAACCCTGTATAGGATTTCCAAGGAGCAGCTGATGAGCTTGAACTGCCGACCTTGCAGTTCAAATGGCTTTGCAGTCTGGCACATTAACCCCCAGCGCCACACCAGGACTCCCTAGGCTGTAAATCTTTACAGGTGCAGAAAGTCTCATCGTTCTCCTGTGGAACAGCTGGTAGTTTCGAACTGATGACCTTGAGGTTAGTAACCCTACTCATAACCACTACGCTACTATTTCAATTATTTGAGGAAAGAGCCAGATTAAAAATTTTAAAGTCTTAATTATAGACTTTAAAGACTTGAAAGTAATAAAAAATTAAGTAGTTACAAAGGGCGCTTAGTCATCATCATCATCAAGTGCCATCGAGTCAGTTCTGGGTATATTCACTGTTAGAACTATCCCTGAACTTAAACAGATATGGTACATTTCCCCCCAAAAAAGAACACACAGAGAGTTTTTAATATGTGCACTGATTACTCACAGAGATTTTTCTCTTTGGTATTTTAGGCATTTTCTCAGAGCATTGCTTTTGCTGTTATTAGGTGCTATCCAGTTGGTCCCTGCATAGGGTTTCTCAGGAGTGGCTGGTGGATTTGCACAGTTGACCTTGCAGAAAGCCGTCCCGTGCTGATCCTACAGTGCCCCACCAGGACTCCATTACTAGTTCTGTATGTTTATACAAATATTGGGTGCATTACAAGGATTTTGCAAACTGTGCAACCAGTCTCGTTAGTTTCCTATGAGTGCTATACAGTTATAAGCTTCCTTCCATGTGTTATCTACATCTGAGTTTTGTGGGGAAATACAGTAGTTTGTACTATTGGTGAGAAATTAAACCACTGCTGTTTAGTCCACTCTGACTCACAGTCACCCTCTAGGACCCAGGAGAACTGGTCCACAGGGTTTAAATCCTTATGAGATCAACAGCCTCACCTTTCTCCTGTGGAGCAGCTAGTGGGTTTGAACTGCTGATCTTGCAACTAGCAGTCCAATGCTTAACCCACTAAGCCTTCCTGTCAAAAAAAAGGATTGTCAAAATAATGATATCCGTTAGTTCAGTTCTATTCATTTCTGAGCAGAACAGAAATTACCAGATGCTGAATTAATGAGCAAATCATCATCTAGTCATCTAGTGTCTATGGGATAATGGGATATCTTAAAACCAGTTTGTAACTAAAAGGGAGACCTTATTTACCGAATAGCAACATCAACAAATAAAGTTTCAATTAAGATTGGAGTCATTCTGGTTAAAAAGACAGGTCAAAATGAATTCTTCCTCATCTTCTAAACTTAAAAAGACACAGAAATGCATATAAAATGAAATAATACAAAAGGGCAAGAGGTCACATAATTATAATATTTATGAATGCTGTATTTTGTGTATTACCCTATAATTTAATCCCCATAAGATTCCTATAAGGAAGTTAATACTATTACTTCCATTTTATACATGAGGGAATCTGAAGTTTAAAGAGGTTAAGTAACTCAAGCAAGGTAATACAGCTGGTTAATCGGTGAACTATTCAAATCCAGGTAGTCTGACTCTAGAGTCTTCATGCTTAACCATTATGCTGTTAGAATAAAGAGCCCTGGTGGCACCGTGGTTAAGCACCCGACTGTTAACTAAAAGGTTGGTGGTTTAAACCCACCAGTAACTCGGCAGGAGAAAGATGTGGCAGTCTGGTTTCTTTTAGTGGAATCCCTGAGACTGTGACCCTCTCAAGCCTGATACCGAATCCACACCCAGGAATCAACTTCCAACTGAACAATTGTTGTTAACTGCCATTGAGTCAGTTCCAATTCATAGCGACCCTGTTAGGGTTTCCGAGGAGCAGTTGCTGGGTTTGAACTGTTGACCTTGTGATTCCCAGTCCAGTGCTGACCCTACAGGAATCCATAGCCAGGCCTGTAAAGTGAATAATAAGACCAAGGAGTGATGTACTCCTTAGTAGTCAACCACACGAGATCAAAAGGGCAGCATTTGACCAAAAACAAAGATCACAAGCAAGAAAGAAAGACACAAAGAAATAGGAAGCCAAAGGAAGAAATGGGAAGAACTCTGTTACACTGAAGGGACCGCAGACAATGTCATGAAACAAAATATGCACAAATTGTTGAATGGAAAATGAACTTACTCTGTAAAATTTCACCCAAAGGATGGTAAAACTACAATAAAAAGTTGCATGTCCCAAGTAACCCTTTGATCTTAAGTGGGGACAATGATTAGCATCCACATGACTATTCTTAGCTCCTCTGTTGTATTTTACAATTTATATCAACAGTCATTGATTACTGTAACGTGTCCTACAGTGACCACACAGCTAACTTCCCTCTCTCTCGATCCCATTCAGCCAATACACTTTTCAGCTAAAACACTCTTGTATCTAATATCAAAACACAGGGAATCTGCCCTGGGAAATAGAGTGATCGCAACGGAAATCATGAAATGTGTCTCCAGGAAGCTCTAGGAAGATTCTCCCCAGATTGTCTCTTTTTCAGAGATGTTCCAGGCCTAGAGAAATAGAGCAAACTAAAGACAACTTTAGTTTGGAGGAGAATACTGAAAGTGCCATGGACTGCCAAAAGAACCAATAGATCTGTTTTGGAAGAAGTGCAGCCAGAGTGCTCCCTGGAGGCCAGGATGGCTAAGCTTCGTCTCTCCTACTTTGGACATATTGTCCGGAGGAAACAATCGTTGGAGAGGGATGTCATGCTGGGTAGAGTGGAGGGTCAGAGAAAAAGAGGAAGACCCCCAACGAGATGGATCAGCCAGGTGGCATCATTGATGGACTCAAGTGTGGCAGCGGTAGTGAAGTTGGCCCAGGATCGGACATTGTTTCGTTCTGCTGTGCATGGGGTCGCTATGAGTCGGTTCCGACTCGATGGCACCTAACAACAACAAAGACAACTTAATTGTTTCTGTAGTCAACATGAAATATACTTCATTGAGAAGAACTGATTGTTTCTAGATACCAAAAAAATCCCAAAACAAACCCACTGTGATTGAGCCCATTCAGAGTCACAGTGACCCTCTATAGGGTTTCTGAGGCTGAAAGTCTTTGTGGGAGCAGAAAGCCTCATCTTTCTCCTGTGAAGCAGTTTGTTGTTGTGTGCCATCAAGTTGGTTCAGACCCTGGATAGGGTTTCTAGAGCAGCTTGTAGTTTTGAACCGCTGACCTTGTGGCTCGCAGTCTTGTGCTTATCGGATAGTGATAGGAATATCCATTTAGGTTGTTGTTGTTAAGTGTCATAAAGTCGGTTCTGACCCCTAGCGACCCTGTATAGGGTTTTCGAGCAGTGACGGGTGAGCTTGAAACATTGATCTTGCAACTCAAACCAACTTTTCAGTCCAGCGCATTAACCCACAGGACAACAGTTGTTGTTGTTGTTAGGTGCCATTGAGTTGGTACCGACTCATAGCAACCCTATGCACAACAGAACGAAACACTGCCCGGTCCTGGGCCAAGCTCACAATTGTCGCCACGCTCGAGCCCATTGATGCTGCCACTTTGCCAATCCATCTGGCTGGGGGTCCAATCAGACCTGCTGAAAATCTGAGAATCCTGATAGAGTTACCATAAGCAGCAAATCATTTCCAACCTTAAGTCAAACACAGTTAAATGAGTTGTTACAGGGGAGAAAAGAGACCCGATCTTCAAAGATATAAATATCATACAGGCTCTTTATTAAGTCTTAAACAGTTGTTGTTGTTGTTGTTTAGGGCCATGGAGTCGGTTCTGACTCACAGCAAGCCTGTATAGGGTTTCCAAGGAATGGCTGCTGAGTTTGAATCGCAAACCTTGCAGTTCAAACAGACCTTGCAATTGAGTGCTTATCCTATAGAGCCACACCAGGACACATAAACAAGAGTAGACGTAAAATAAAAGACTTCTTTCCATATTTGAGCATGACTGCTGTATCAGTCATGGTTGTGGTGGGAGATTCCTATGTTCTCTGTGCCCTCTAAAAGGTCACTGGGGGGAGACAGAACTTTGGAACCTCATCATGGTGTCTATGATTTCCCTCACTGGGGATATGAACCATGTTCACACACTAAAAGACAGAGAGGGACTAGACAATTGCAGACAGGAAAGTGTACAGTCTTTGGCACTCCAGGTATGACATTGCAACCAGGTGACCAGGGATGTATCTAGGAATGTTTCTGGGAGGGCTTGCTAGGAGAAATTGCTCCAAACCCACTTTTAAACATACTCTGCTTCTGTCTCTCAAAGTTCAGCTGTCAGAGGTACATGAGGTACTAAAGAAAAATTGGCATCTGACCACTTAAATTTAGGCACACGGTGGAATTAAGCAGGGCCTGGATTAAATCATTTGTAAGCAAAAAGTCTTCAGCTTTCATGCTCTAGAGAAGAGTTAAAAGTGGTTATGTGTGGAAGCATTTTCGAACCATGAAAAAGAATCAAACAACAAAATGTTTTGATCATTTCAGAATTCTGAAATCTGACGTCATGGATTACCAATTTCCGGAATATAATATTTTTAAATGGTGCCTCAGTGCAAGATGTTTTTTTCTGAAGTAAAGGTTCTGGGTGAGGTGATACACAGTGTAAGGTTTTGGAGTCTTACCAGGGCAGACTGGTAGTGCTGTGGAGTGCAACTTTCAGGGTATGGCACGGTGAGTGTGTGTGCGTGTGTGTGTGTGTGTGTGTGTGTGTGTGTGTGTGTGTGTGGCGGTTATAGTTGGGTCTTTGGGCAAGGTATTGTTATTAAGTGTCATTCAGTTGGTCCGACGCTTAGGGACCCTATTGTATAGGGTTTCAGAGGAGTGGTTGGTGAGTTTGAACCACCAACCTTGAGGTCAAGGGTTTATCTTACAGCGCCACGCCAGAACTTAACACAAAGGCAAGGTTTAAGTGGGTCTATCTGGCAATTCTCTGAGGGGTTGAGCCTTCGATTATTGGAAGCAGTTTGGGAGCGGCGCCCCAAATGTGTGGGCGCGAGTAAAGCGGCACTTTTGGGCCTTACTCAGAAGTGTCTTAGCTGGGCAACGCCACGAAAGGCCCGTTTCCCACCTGGATTAAGATGGATCCAATAGGATCGTAGTTTTCTGTCTTCTGTGCCATGGTTAGGGGCGGGGAGGATAACCTCCCCCGGGGAAGCGCCATTTACAGGCGCGGAAACTTTCCACTTGGGGTGTTTGTCTCCATGGCAACACTATGCGCTGCCCGGCCTATTCTACAATGAGAGCGGAAGAGGGGAGTAAGGAAGTAGTTGGCGCAGCCGTTCCGTTCCGAGATCGTGACCTTCCTTGCAAGACTCCCCCGCGCGGCGGCGGTTGTGGTGCAGGCCAAGGCGGAAGCGACTCTCAGACGAAACCGGCTCCAGAACGCAGTGATGGCTGCTAGCGTCCCTTGTGCGCTGGTTACCAGCTGCTCCTCCACTTTCACCGGGGACCGTCTGGTTCAACGTGAGTAGAGGGTGGGCGGGTCTCCAAGCCTAGCGAGCCTCGGCGGACGACAGTCTCAGTATCAGGCCTGTACCTCGGCCTTGTTCCCGTCGCTGGCCCTGGGCTCTTCCTCCACTCGGCGGTGGCCTGAGGCTCCCCGGGTTCCTTTCCTACTCTGTCGAGACCTTTACCTACTCCCGCAGGTGTCTGCCCTGTAACTCTTAAACTCATTGCTTTTCTGCCTGCCCGGCTCACGAATGCGTTACTTCAGTTTCTTCTATAAAGTGGGACTGATTCCTGCCCAGCCTACCCCACGGGTTAATGCAAAGAGCCATTGAGATGATGAGGGGAAGGGATTATTGATAAATTATGAGACAGTTGTGATATGGCTGTTTCTGCTCCTGAGGTGAGGAGTACATTTCCTCTGATTTCCGTGTTTGCGGAAGAAAGTGAAGGTTGTCTTCTCCCATAAAGAGTTAACAGCTTTGGAAATCTTTTGGGGGGAGTTGTACTATATCGTTTAGGGTCGCTATGAATCGGAATCCTGGTGTGGCTCTGTGGGATAAGCACTCGACCGCAAGGTTGATGGTTCAGACTCAAACAGCCACTCCTCGAGAACCCAGTACTGGGTCGCTGTGGGTTGGAACCATCTCAAGGGCACTTAACAACAACATAAATTGGAATCAACTCGATGGCAGTGTTTTTTTTCTTGGGGTGGTGGTGATGGTGGTGGTTCCTGTGTCTTCAAATACTAGACTAAACCTTAATGAATGTACATAAGACTTGTTTATTATGTTGTTGTGAAGTGCCGTTGAGTCGATTCTGACCCATAGCGACCCTGCGCTGATGCGCTTGAACCACCAACCTTGCAGTTCAAACGACTTTTCAGTCTAATGCATTAGAGCACAGCGCCACACCAGGACTCCTGTTTATATAGTACCTTTTATTTGTTTATTTTAAAAAGTTTTTATTGTGAATTGAGTGATCGTTTACATGGGGGAACATCAGTTCGTTTCATTGCAAAGATTACAATCCCCTTTATGCTTCATCATTCAACAGTATTTGCTTCTATTTACTGTTTTTTTTGGATGTGAACCAAACCACTCAGGAATATAGTATCATTCAAACAGCCAAAGGGCACACCCTGCTGCCCTCCACCAGCACACATACCCTCTCTATGAGTCTAGAATCCTCAGCTGCCCTGTCTCTCCATGGCATCGTCTCTGCCACCATCTCCAGCGTTTCCACTTCTCTGAGTATTTTTTATTTTGTGGTAGTCATTGCTTTGCCTTCTGAAGCAGAGGTTCTCCACTAATATTAGTTTTGGAGTATTACTGAGTTTAGTTCCTTTGACTCTGGACTGTCATTTGATTGTCAGATTAAGTAATTCTCAAATTAAGTAACCCTTAAACCCTGGTGTGGCATCATAGGATGAGCACTCAACCTTAAGGTCAGTTTTGAACATTAAGGTCTGTAGTTCAAACTCACCAGCTGCTCCTGGGAAGCCATTTACAGGGTCACTATGAGTTGGAACTGACTTGATGACACTTCTAACAACAACAACAATGAAACTTAAGTGGGTGTCTTCCTCTTTTTCTCTGACCAAACATGATGTCCTCCTCCAGCGACTGGTCTCTCCTGACAATATGTGTCCGAAGTATGAGAAATGAAGTTTGGCCATCCTGGCCTCCAAGGAGCACTCTGGTTGCACTTCTTTCAACACAGATCTGTTGGTTCTTTTGGTAGTTCATGACACTTTCAATATTCTCCTCCAACACCATAACTCAGATTCATCACTTCTTCTATGGTCTTTCTTATTTACTGTCCAGCTTTTGCATGCATATGAGGTTGGGCCAGGCACACCTTAATCTTCAAACTGACATCTTTGCTCTTTAACACTTTAAAAAGGTCTTGTGCAGCAGATTTGCCTAATGCAGTATGTCGTTTGATTTCTTGACTGCTGCTTCCATGAGTGTTGATAGTTGATCCAAGAAGAATGAAGTCCTAGATAACTTCAGTCTTTTCTCCATTGATAAGAATGTTGTTTATTGGTCCAGTGGTGAGATTTTTGTTTTCTTTACATTGATATGCAATCCATACCGAAGGCTGTGCTCTTTGATCTTCATCAGTAAATGTTTTAAGTCCTCTTCACTTTCAGCAAGCAAAGTTGTATCATCTGCATATCGCAGGTTGTTAATCAGTCTTCCTCCAATCCTGATGCCACATTTTTCCTCATAGAACCCGGCTTCTCGGATTATTTGCTCAGCATACAGGTTGAATAAGTATGGTAAGAGAATACACCCCTGTTGCACACCATTCTTAATTTTAAACCATTCAGTTTTCCCATGTTCTGTTTGAACAGCTGCCTCTTGGCCCATGTACAGATTCCTCATGAACACAGTTAAGTGTTCTGGAGTACTCACTTCGCAATGTTGTCCATAGCTTATCATGATCCACACCATCTAAAGCCTTTGCATAGTCAATAAAGCACAGGTAAACATCTTTCTGATATTCTCTGCTTTCAGCCAAGATCCATCAGAATCAGCAATGATATCCCTTGTTCCACGTCTTCTTCTGAATTCAGCTTGAACCTCTAGAAGTTCTCTGTCAATGTATGCTTGCAGCCTTTTCTGTATTATGTTTAGTAACTTTACTCGCATGGGATATTAAAGAGATTGTTCGATTGACCAGCAGGGTTACCCATGGTGGACAGGTTTCAGATGAGCTTCCAGATGAAGACAGACTAGGAAGAAGGAGTGACGAACTACTTCCAAATACTTAGTCACTGAAAACCTTATGAATAGCGGAGAAACACTGTCAGATATAGTGCCGGCAAATGAGCTCCTCATGTTGGAAGGCACTCAAAATGTCAAAATGCGACTGGGGAAGAGCTGCCTCAAAGTTGAGTTGACCCTGATGACATGAATGGAGTAAAGCCTGTGGGAGAAAAGCCCGCAGGACCTTCATTTGCTGATGGGGCACCACTCAAAATGAAAAGAAGCAGCAGTAAACATCCTTTGAAAATCAGAACATGGAATGTATGAAGTATGAATCTGGGAAAATTAGAGGTTGTCAGATATGAAATGGAATGCATAAACATCGATATCTTGGCATTAGTGAGCAGAAATGGACTGGTATTGGCCATTTTGAATCTGACAACCACATAGTTTACTATGCCAGAAATGACAAATTGAGGAGGAATGGTGTTGCATTCATTGTCAAAAAGAACATATCCAGATCAGTCATGAGGTACAACACTGACAGGGAAGCCCAGTTAATACCACTATTACACAAATTTATGCACCAACCACTAAAGCCAGTGAGGATGAAATAGAAGAATTCTACCAACTTCTTCAATCTGAAATTAATCAAATTATGCAATCAAGATATATTGATCGTTACCGTTGATTGGAATGCCAAGGTCGGGAGCAAAGAGGAAGGATTGGTAGTTGGAAAATATGGCCTTGGTGATAGAAATGATGCTGGAGATTGCATGATAGAATTCTGCAAAATCAATGATTTGTTCATTTCAAATACCTTCTTTAGACAGCAGAAGAGAAGACTGTACACATGGACCTCACCGGATGGAATACATGGAAATCAAATTGACTACATCTGCAGAAAGCAATGATGGAAAAGCTCCATATCATCAGTCTAAACAGTGCATATTTGTAGACTTTCATTATGGATAAAATGCAGGTGTGTACTTTGAGAGACTTTTTATTTCCTATTGCTACTTAAAGGCCTTATTTGCAGTATTCTTGGTGGGTACCTGCCTTCAGAAGAGTCGTTACTGGTTTCCAGTGTAGACTTTTAAGGGAAAAGAAGGTTCAGGAGTTTGAAAGACTTTTGCAAGGCTATTTATAGCATGAAAACAAGACTCTATACCTCAATCCAAGAAATCTTTCCACCTTTAATAAGGGGACTTCAAAAAGTTTGTAGAAAAATAGAATTAAGGGATAATGGAATTCTTCCATGAACTTTTGAGAGATGTATATGGTGATGGGGGTTGTGTGCCACGGAGTTGGTTCTGTCTGACTCAGAGAACCCTGCATAGGGTTTCCGAGGCTGTAAATCTTTATGGGAGCAGAAAGCCTTATCTTTCTCTCATGGAACCGCTGGTAGTTTCGAACTGCTGACCTTGAGATTAGCAGCCCGACTGGTAACCAGTATATTTACAAAACCTTTTATTGTGGTTTGGGTCAAAGTTAACAATGCACATTAGTTTCACATTCAGCAACTCATACACATTTCGTAATGTGACATTAGTTGTTTCCCCTCTATATCACAACACTCCTCCCATTTCCTTCCTAGGTTCCCAATTTCTATGTGTCTTTCCTGTCCTTTCCTGCTTTCTGAGCTTTGTTTTTGGGCAGATGCAGGTCTTTTGGTCTCATTAGCTGATTGTTCTAATGCAAACTATCCTCATTAGTGTCATTGTGCAGTGGTGTCAGTTCTGATTTGTAGGGACCCCCATTGAGGATTTTCAAATCTTTATAGGAGCAGAAAGCTTCATCTTTCTCCTGAGGAGAACTTGAACTGCTGACCTTGTACGTCCAGGGCTCCTTGTTCACTGTGTAGGCCTGTCTGTTGTTTGGCTGAAAGGTGGTGGGACTCAGTTTCAGGTTGCAGGGTTTCTAAGGCCACAGTCTCAGGGCTTCCAACAGTCTTCATCAGCCCAGTAAGTCTGGCCGCTTCTATGATTTTGAATTTTGTTTCATGGTTTTCTTGTGATCCTGACCACAGTGGTCAGTTGTGGTAGCTGAACATCATCCCGTTTTCCAGGTGTCAGGCTACTAGAGGCTGTGGTTTGCATCGATTAATTGTTTTCTTGAGTCTTTGGTTATCTCCATTGGTTTGCTCCAGAGGAGGAGAGACTAATAGTTGCTTCTTAGATGGCCACTCAGAGCTTCTAAGGCCCTTGTCACTACTAACCCAAGTAGGATGTGAACATTGTCTTTGTGGTGTATGTTATGCTAATTGACCTAGGTACCTCTAAGAATATAATCCTGAGCCCCAAACTTGGTGACTCAGTCCCTCAAGGTGTTTATGTTATAAATGATTTTAACCTTTTACTTCTAGTCTAGAAAAATGCACTTTAATAAATACTGATTAAACACAGAGCCATCATTCTCTTTGCCAGTTTCTGCAGCCACAATAATGACAAAGATGACTAAGGTTGTAGTGAAAATAGGTGGGTGCGCCACTTGTGAAGGTACCGAAATGTAGAGAGCTAAGTTTTAACTGCTTCCTTAGTAGAACCTTAGATGGAAAAGTTCCCGGAGACTGTAGTTTAAAGTAAATAATGCCAGTTCAGTAACTGTAAGCCACTCAGATTCTGCTGCTAAACATTTGGAGCAGAAGCCTTTCTTTTAGTGAAATGTGGGAAATTCAAGATATTGTAAGCATCATGATAGATATTCATCTCAAACCTGCTTTCATATAATTTAATTTGGTCCCTCTATACTGGTGTGGCGCTGTGGGTTAATGCGCCAGAATGCAAAGCCATTTGAACTGCAAGATTAGCAGTTCAAGCTCACCAGCTGCTCCTCGGAAACCCTATACAGGATCGCTATGGGTCAGAACCAACTCTACGGCACTTAACAACAACAACATCCCTTTGAAAGGAACTCTGGTAGTGTAGTGGTCACGAGTAGGGCTGCTAACCTCAAGGCCAGCAGTTAGAAACTATCAGCCATTCTGCGGGAGAAGGATCAGTTTTTTTTGTTGTTTGTTTGTTTTTATTTAAGGTTTTTATTGTGGATTGAGTGGAAGTTTAGAGGGCATATCATCAGTTTTACATTCAACAAATCATATACCTTGTTTCGTTACACTGATT
>NW_006408522.1:999299-1016542 GCF_000296735.1 Chrysochloris asiatica
TTATCTTTGATTTTGGAGAGCTTGATTATTATATGTCTTGGTGATTGTCTCTTAGGGTCTATCCATCCTGGGGTTCATTGAGCTTCTTGAAGGTGTATCTTTTCACTTTTCATGATGTTAGGAAAATTTTCTTCCAGAAGCTCTTCAACTGTCTCCTCAGTGGACTTGTGTCAAGATTGTTCCTGTTCTGGAATGCCAGTAATTCTTACGTTATTCCTCTTCATGTTATCCAACATGAATCTTAGGCCTTCTTCAGATTTTTTAAATCTTTTTTGTGTTTGTTCTTCTATCTTAGTATTGTTGAGAGATTTATCTTCTAGCTCACTAGTTGTGGCTTCTATCTCTTCAGTTCTATTCTTTTACCCTTTCAGTGTATTGTCCATTTCTGATATTATATTATTAATCATTTGGACCTCTTTCTGTACATTTCAAATTGTCTCCAGTGCTGTATCTATCTTATTTGATGGTTCCTCTAGCACTTTCCTGACTTCTTCCTTATTTTTCTCAACTCCATTGTATAGTGTTTTGATACATTTTATAATCATTTTTCTCAGTTCCTTCTCTGGCATTTCCAAACCCTGCCCATCTTCCAGTATGGAATGTAGATCTACTTGCAGCTCATTTGCCTCAGTCACTGTATCTCGTTTTTGGACATGTGCAGATATGGTCATCTGCTTCTGTTGTTTGGACATATTCAGGGGTTATCTGTGGCCTTAATACTTAGATAGGTATGTATTTTGGGATTTTTTTTTATGCTTTCTGATTGCCTCCAGGTAGATGTGATCAGGAAATGGGCTTCCCTTTTTACTCTTCTTCTTGAGAAATGTCAAGATGCCACTGTTGGTTGTTTTGACGTAATTTAGGATTTGATTTTTGGCCTATTTCCTTTTTTGTCTGCTTGTCCCACTCCACAATCCCCTTTCAGGCCTTTTTTCTAGTTATAAACAGTTCAGGGCCAGCTGTGGCCGTTTGGTTTTAATTGGAAACTGTCTCTTTAAATTTGAGGAGATCTGTGTGCATGCGTAGTAGAACACTCCAAGGGTGGGGCTGGGGTGCCCACTAACTCAGGCACCCTTATAGTCGCTAGAGTGGAGGTGCTCAGACAGCAAGGGACCAATGAACAGATACCAAAAGAAAAGAATGTCCACACCTTTATCTCCGCAGTTCTGCCAGGCGTCTGGCTGCTCCGATCCTTCCCCCGCTTGGTCTCACCCAAGATGGTGGCTCTTGGAGCAGCTGAGCAACCCAAACTAGAAAGCAATGGATTTCTTGCTTCTGCCACAATTTCCCCCAGCTGTAAGCCTTCCAACCTTCTAAATATTCCTTTATATGTGGTTCAGAGTTCTGGGACCATCCCCAGAGCCTGCTCGGTTGGGTATTCTGTGAGGTTTTTTTTTTTTTTTTTTTTTTAAGTTTTTGTTGTGAATTTACATGGGAGAACATCAGGTTTATGCTCATCCTATTATATTTCATTTCATTGCAATGATTACAGTCCCCTCCATGCATCATCATTCAACAGTATTTGCTTCTATTCCCTCTGTTTTTTTGGATGTACACAACAACCACTCAGGAATATATAATCATTTAAACAACCAAAGGGCACAGTCTGCAAGCCTGTCTCCTGGCCACCAGCACACAGCCTTTTTCTTACCATGAATCTAGAGTCCTCAGGTGCTTTATTTCTCCATGTCCTCATCTCTGCCTCCAGAAAGATGAGGTTTTCTGCACCCGTAAAGATTTACAGCCTTGGTAACCGTAATGCAGGATCGGTATGAGTGGGAACCAACTCCCTGGCACACCACCACACCACCACCATCCCTTTAAAGGAGGTGGGTTATCTCTGTTCTGCAGATGAGGAAATTATGGCTTGGAAATACTAGGTGACTTGCCAAGGCGCTTTAGCAGGTAGCCACTGGAGTTACCCTTCAAATCCAGGATGTGTCTGTATGTGAATGGAAAGCTTTACAGTTCCTTAGCAATCAGAACTTGAAGTAGTGGCAATGGTGAAAGAAATTGGCCAGAAGATTGACTCCTATCAGAAGGTTTGGAAATATGTTCACATTTCCCTTTCAGCATGGTTAATATCTTCTTTTTGAATGAGGAGCGGGGAGGAAATCGCTGTTCAGAGGACCTCTTTTCAAAAACATCATCCTGAGTACCTGACAGTCCACAGCATCCGTGTTGTTATTTTGCAAATGAGTGAACTAAGAGACAGTATCTCTGTTAGACCTTCCTGCTAATTTTTTTTTTTCCTTAAATGTTTTATTGTGAATTATGTGATAGTTTACATGGGAGAACATTAGTTTTACATTCATTCTATTGTATATCGTCTCATTGCCATGATTACAATCCCCTCCTTGCATCATCAACCAACCAAAGGGTATACCCTGCAATCCTTCCCCCGTACCCCCCAGGTCTTCAGCACACAGTCGCTCTCCCTCTCTAGATCTGAAGTCTCCAGCTGCTCATCGCTTCACGTCATCATCTCTGCCTCCATTTCAGGCATCACTGCTTCTCTGGGTAGGGTCCCGCTCTCTGCTCTTCTCCCTTGATGGTCCTAGGGACCTCTGCTCCTAGACTGAAAAGTTAATCACTCGTCTCCTTGCTATAAAACGTCTACCTTTACATTTCCAACCCTCACAATCAGTCCTGATAACAATTATTCACTATTGTATCACAAGAGCCCCGTCTGCATTTCATTGCATCAGCCCCGCCTAGTCAGATTGAATACTACTCACTGGAGATTCTACCTTCCTCCAGGCCCTCTGGATCTAGGTTCCCTCTTGAAAGCTTGTAAGCCAGTCACTTCTTGCCTTTGTAGCCCCCCACCCCCCATTTTGAGTAGCCAATGTCCAAGTTGCCCATCCCTGTCTACTCTGTGTGTGGAGGGGGTGGGAATGATTCTTGCTATAAGGACTTGTTCCCTCTTTTGAGCTACTTGCTTCCATAGGTGTAGGTCAAGTTCATCAAATTGTCTGAGAATACTTTTTTTTTTCTTCCTCTTCTTTGTACTTCTGGTTGAGCTCTGATCATCCATTCACTGAAGCCAGGATAAGTGGGTGTTATCTGCAAGTGTGGGTGTTCTTATTAGACCTTCCTGCTAATTTTTAACTTCCAACCTTTTAACTTTGCAAGAAGTGGAGTTAAAAAACACATCAAATGATAAAAGTTAAATGTGGTTTCAGATGTAACATCTCTTCTTGGTCTAGAATTCCATGGTAGAATGTTAATTATTTTAGTTTATGTTACATTCATAAAGGCTCTTCACGGGATGTGACTTTATGAATTTTATTATACACTGTTTATCTTTTGAAAATTAAAATATACCAAGAGTCTTAATGGAACCCTGGTAATGATACAAGTTTGGCTGCTAACCGCAAGGTCAGCAGTTTGTGTCCACCATCCACCAGGCATTCTGGGAGAAAGATGAGACTTTCTGCTTCTGTAAAGAGCTTCAGCCTATACAGGAGTTAGAATCAACTCCACGACACATAACCACCAACCACCAAGAGTATTGAGTCTTAATTTAAAATTGCAGTAGAGACTGCATTTGTGGAGTAGACCATTTACCGTATTTTGTTTAGAATTCAAATGTGTGTACCCCTAAACAATCTCTGGTAGCTGGTTTTCTAAAACTAGAATTAGCTAGCACAATTATGATGGGTAAACTAGGCTTAAGGAGCCTTAGGCTGCAAGTGGTTAAGCACTTGGATATTAACTGAAAGGTCTGTGGTTTGAACCCATCACCCACTTTGTGGGGGAAGGATGTTGCAATCTGCTTCCATAAAGATTTCAGCCTTGGAAACCCTGTGGGCAATGCTTCTCTGTCCTGTAGGGTCATGGAGAATCAGAGCTCTTCTATAGGGTTATGATGAGCCAGAGTTGTCCTATAGGGTCACAATGAGCCAGAGTTGTCCTATAGGGTCACTAGGAGTCATAGCTGTCCTATAGGGTCACAGTAAGCCTGAACTGTTCTAAAGGGTCACTGGAAGTCAGAATTGACTCAAAGGCATTGCGTTTGGGATTTTTGGTTTTTTGAGTGAACTTTAGGGAATTATGCAAAGCCAGTCATCCTTCAGACCCATGTTTGTAAGTATTTTATCAAGGAGAACCTTCTTCTTTCAAAGGTGGCTGCTAGTAACTGCAGTTGAGTCAGCCCCAGACTCTTCACAGCCCCAGTAACATGCATTGACTGGGTTGTTTGGGAAGTAGATCACCGGACAGGTTTCCTGACCTGGAAACTCTGCTGAAACGTGTTCAGCATCATAGCAAATTACAGTCAAGCCTCCAC
The DNA here is from genome assembly GCF_000296735.1 of Chrysochloris asiatica. Classification (NCBI taxonomy): domain Eukaryota; kingdom Metazoa; phylum Chordata; class Mammalia; order Afrosoricida; family Chrysochloridae; genus Chrysochloris; species Chrysochloris asiatica. The sequence goes on from NW_006408522.1 coordinate 1,003,591, forward strand.
TGGCTGGAAACGGAATCTACCATGGAACCCCGGCCACTCCCATTTCAAAGGTAAGACTGTAATGCAGCCTAGCCAGCATAGCTTAGCAACAGAATAGGAATGAGAGTATGGGTCTTCTAATTTGCATTCTTCTATAGCTGCTTGGACTTCTGGTGTGGCGTGGCTGGTTAATGCTGTAAACTATAACGTTGGTGTGGGCCGTTAAGGCCTGCAGTTCTAATTCACCAGCTGCTCCTTGGAAACCCTGTACAGGGTCACTATGAGATGGATCCCGACTTCATGGCAATTAACAACAACAATAAATAGCTGCTTGTGGCATTCTGAGTGGAGCCTTTTGGTGTATTTACTGTGGGCATATCTAATAATTTTTACTTAGGCAGAGTTGCTTGCATTGTTGTGGTAGGAGGAAAGACTGCCTTGACTGGATTGTGTATTTCCAAGTCTTTATTTTCTTCAAAGGGTGAAAGATTTACCACAAGGGCCTGCAATTGACACAAAATGATTCGGTAGCTAAAGCAGTGATTTTAGCTGGTAGTGAGGTACAGAACTAAGTTTATTTGCAGAAATGACTTCCAATGATGCTGTGAGATTTTATCCCTGGACCATTGAGCCATTGATATTTTTCTTAGTTTTCAGTAAACACTTAAAGGGGTTATAAGATTTTATGTTCACTAGAAAAGGAATGTTGAATTATCAACCTCAAGTGGAAAGAAAGCTTAAATAAATACAAGTTCATATTCTTTGTAAACATAAGATGATTTGCATAGGTCTTTGTTATGTTCCAGGGGGTGTGTGTTTGTGTGTGTAAGAGAGAGAGAGGATTGAAACTCAAAGCATTTGTGATTTCACAAGGTTTTTGTGAAATCGTGGAGAGCCTAGATTCCATTCTAGTTCTGTCCCTGTGAATTATGTAAAACTATTTAGAACTATGTGTATTCAAATGGAGGTGTAAGGATAGTAGAAATTACAGTAGGAGATTTTACTGCTAATTTGAGAACTTTTAGAGTTCTCCAAATATGTTTGTGCTTTACTTTCATGATAATTGGAGCCTTAATAGATGAAGTGAGATCAGTAATGAGTGAAATCATCTTCATTGTTTTTAAGTGCCATCAAGTTGGTTCCAACTCAATGAGTTTCTGAGGCTGTAAATCTTTGTGGAAGCAGAAAGCCTCGTCTTTCTCCTGCTGAGTGGCTGGTGGTCTCAAACCGTCGACTTTGTGTTTCACAGTCCAGTGCTAATCCTGCGGAGGCACCCGCTCCCTAAATCACTTCTAATGGTGCCCGATTTGCTCCTTAACTTGTATAATAGAGAATTTGACTTTTTGTGTGAAAATTGAGTAATCTTTTCATATTATTGATGAGAGAAGTAGTTATGAGATAGTTGTTTTTCCAATAAATGGCATTCTTTTGGGGAGGTGTAGTGTTGGCAGAGAAATACCAGTAGAGCAGTATTATACATTAGACTAAATTACATAAAACATTTTATGATGTGGAGAGTACTGTATCATTCTGGAAGACTGCTGAGTGGGTTTAGACATAGACCTTTATTTCTGGGCCATCTAACTTGTTTTTGTGAAGCAAAAGGTAGAAACATCTTGAGAGTATTCAGTGGTTATTTGTTTGAACAGCTTGCTACATTTTGCTCTGTAAAAATCCTCAACAAGTAATGACATTCAATAAATAATGAACTCTTAACACAAAACTTTTTTTTTTTTTAACAAAAGATTGAAGGACATTGTTGTAAATTTGCCTGGCAGGAACTGTAATCTGGATATAATATTGAATTTATGTTGGCACACAGTGCACATAAGATACCACAAACATCTCGAATCATTACTTACCTAGGAAGTAAGATTGACGTAGGTTTAGGCAGATGAGGACAGTTGGGAAATCTTAAAAGAGCCTTTATGATTTTATAGTTTTAGCTATAACAAATAACTTATTTGGGGTGTAATTTTCCACACAGACCTGAAGTTTGGTTCTACACAAAGGTGAGAAAAAATATTGTTGTGCTTGGGTCAAAATTAGTATGCTCAGAACAGGAAAATGGTCTTTTAGTAATAAACAAAGTTTGCATGGTGGTACTGACAGACGAAAGTTGCCGTTTCTATCTGCATTCTACCAGGGTGGTTCAAGATGTTTGTGAAGAAAAAGATTTTGGATTTAGCACTGAGTTCTGTCACCTCCCCACTTAACTTCTTATTCCCTAGCATCTTAATTTGTGTCCATTGTTCTAAGTAGGAGGCCTTAGGTAGTACAGTTGGCTAGCTGAAAGGTTGGTAGTTTGAACCTATCCAGAGGCGAGGCGGAAGAAGGGCCTGGCAGCCTGCTTCTGTTTGACCAGAAGTCTGACACAGGATCGCCGTGGTTTGGGCCTCAGTCACCTATCTCGTCAATCAATAACTTAAGGGGGTCATCTTCCAGCTTCCATGACTTTTAACAGCTTTTTTGAGAATGCATTGCATTGGTCAAATATACTGCAAAAGACGTTTTTAAAGTATTAGAAAACAAACTATCACTTTGAGGACTAAGGTGAGCCTGACCCAAGTCATGGTATTTTCAACCACTTCTTATGCATGTTAAGCTGGGCAATGAATAAGGAAGTCCAAGGATGAATTAATGCATTTGAATTGATAGTGTTGGTGAAGAATATTGAATATACCATGGACTTCTGCTCCTGTAAAGATTTACAGCCTTGGAAACCCTGTACAGGGTACTATGAGTTGGAACTGACTCCATGGCACATAACCACCACTACCACCAACCCACTGGTAGCATAATGGGTTCCGTGTTGGGCTGCTACCCACAATGTCAGCAGTTTGATTCCACCGGCCACTCTGCAGGAGAAAGATAAGGCTTTCTGTTTCGGAAGATTTACAGCCATGGAAACCCTACACAGGGTCGCTGTGAGTCAGAACCTACTTAAAGGCATATAGCAGCGGTAGCCAGAAGAACAAACAAATCTATCTTGGAAGAACTACAACCAGAATGCTTCTTAGAAGCAAGGATGGTGAGCCTTCATTGCATGTACTTTGGACATGTTAGTAGGGACCAGTCCCTGGACAAGGACATCATGCTTGATACAGAGTCAGCAAAATAAAGAAAGACCCCCACTGAGATGGGGTGCCACGGTGCCTGTGAGAATGGCACAGGACTGGGCAGTGTTTCCTTCTGTTAACCCAAGGATCACACAGAGGCGTCGGAATGGCACCTAATGACCACATTGAGACATAATTTATATGCCGTAAAACTTACCTGCTTTGCGGGTACTGTTCAGTTAATTTCACCATATACAGAGTTGGGCTCTCATGACCACAATAGGACTTTGGAACATTTCCATCTCCCCAGATGAGAACTTTGTGTCCATGTCCATCTGCAGTCACTCCCATTCCCAGTGACCATTCATGTAGCTACTTTGGTGAAGTGTCCGTTCAAATCTTTTGCTCATTTTTAAGTTGGGTGGTTTGTCTTATTGAATTTTAAGAGTTCTTTATAAATTTCAGATACAAATCTCTTATCGGATATATGATTTGCAATTTTTTTTCTCATTCTTTGGCTTGCCACAATTTTCTTGATGGTGTCTTTTAAAGTGTAAACGTTTAAAGTTTTGATGACATCCAGTTTGTTAGTGCTTTTCTTATCCCATGATCCTTTGAGTATATATATATTACCCAATGGTTCTTTTACCCTCTAAAGGGTTTTTTGAATACTGGGGTACTGGAGCCGTTAGTTTTATGGAACTTTGCAGTGGATATAGGGTCAAGACTGACTCATAGCAACCCTGTATATGGTTTCAGAGGCTGTAATCTTTATGGGAGTAGACAGTCTCATCTTTCTTCCAAGGAGCACCAGGTGGGTTTGAACTGTCAACCTTGCAGTTAGCAGCCCAGCACCAAACCCACACTACCTTCAGGGGCTACAAAACGCTATAAATGTTGTTCATTAAATGTACTCTTTTTTGAGAATTCATCTTGGATTTGTTTGCTTTTTTCCAGAATAAATGAACAACTGCTGCAGATAATGTCATCTCGAGTAGATATTAATATTCTTGGGAGGTTTTATAACTCAGTTGTTGATTTGTTTATGAAAAAATACCATTTGAATGTGAAACATTATTTTCATCTCATGATTGCCCTGTTTGGTCTCATGCATTATTTCTTCCAGAAACTACCATTCACTTGTCAGTGATTTTTAAAGCATCTGAGATGAATTGTCAAGTGGTTTTGTTTTTGTGTTTTTGCAGTTGAAATAATCAAAGAAGAGCTTGAGATATATTTTATCAGCGTGTGCATTCTAGAACTTTTATTTTGTTTCTTGAATGCCTATTTAAAAAAAAAAAAAAAAAGGCATTGCCCTTCAGTTGATTCTGTCTTACAGGGCTTCTAAGGTTGTAAATCCTGGGTGCAGGCTGCCACATCTTTCTCCCCTGGAGCGGCTGGTGGGTTTGAACCACTGATCTTTTGGTTCGTAGTAGAGTGCTTAACCAGAAGGGCTCCTTTTCATGAATGTTGTTGTTGTTAAGTGCTGTTGAATCTGTTTCCACTCATAGCAACCCTGAATAGGGTTTCTGAGGAGTGGCTATTGGGTTAGCCCCCAGTGCTTATCCTATAGTGCCACACCAGGATTCTAAAACCAGCCAAATTAATTCAACTCAGTTCTTTTGCTTTAGATCAGAAGTTTCTCAACCATGTCACTGTTAACATTTGGGGCCAGAGGACTCTTAGCGTATAGGACTGTCCTGTGTATTGTAGGGTGGTTTGCAGCCTCCTGTCCACTAAATGCCACTGTCACTTCCCCACTTGTGACAGCTAAACATGTCTCCAAATTTTAACAAATCTGAAGGATAAAATCGCCTCCCAATGGAGAACCATTACTTTCGATATGTACTTAGAAATGTGATTTTTTTTTTTTTTTTTTTTTAGTAATACAATTCAAGGATGCTCTCTCAGCGGCCAGGGGATAGAAATTACCTGTCATCTGTGCTGCTGAGGTTCACATTGAGCTCCTAGAACTCAGAAGAGAGTAGTTCCTATGTGACCCTCATAAAGCATTTTTCCATGTTTCCTCCCGTATCTTTATGTTCTGCCTGTGTATTTGTCTTTCATCGCCTTGTGAGGTCTGCTAAGGGCAGGCAGCAACTCTGCAGCTCCCCACTCTCCCCCCAATTATTTTAAGACTAAGTTGTGGTGAGCCACTCCAGATGGCTACTGAGAGAAAGTAAACTGGAGGAGGAGGCGGCGGACTGGGATAGATTTCCTCTGCTTCAACTTTTAAAAGCTTTCCACTCTGGTATAAAAAGCCCAAGAGCATGTGGAAATGCGAGTTTAAAGTGTGACCTAAGAGAAGGAGTGTGTGAGGGACAGGTAATTAAGTGTTGTAAGTAAACCAGCATCCTTGTTACAGCAGTCGTGTGTTGCTTTAACTCAATCCAGCTATTCTTCCTTGGGCAACTTGATATTGCTGCAGCCATAGATCTGCCCTGTAAGCTGAAACAAATACCTTGCACCTAGAGGCTGGGTTAGGGTTACTCCAGGAATCACTGTACGACTCCCAGAATCACTATATGAATTTGTCAACATTTGTCTTTGTCAAGTCCCAGCTCTGGCATGGCATCGTTTTAACCCTTAAATGCCGTGTACCTACAAAGGTCCTTTACATTGCAACCTTACTGAGTCCTGGAGACTAATCTGGTAGTTAACAAGCGACAAGAATATTTGGCAGAGGAGCACCCACCTGCATGCGTTCTCCTGAAACTGTGGCTGTGAAATGCTAACTAGTTGTAACTGTGTGGACCCATTATGCTTTTTAAAGGTCTCTCTCTGCCTTTCCTTGCCGGCTAATGAAAACTCTGGGGTTTGTGTTTTTTCCCAAATCACATTTTACTCAATGCTTTGCTTTCATAATGGCCACTTTCCTCTTCAACTGACGTCGGACTTTGTTAACTATACTTTTCCTAATTGCTTTCTCTTCGTCTCAGTATATGCCTTAACAATGGAAAAGAAAAATTTAAAAGGCATATATTTTGGGGGATTGGTTAGAAGTGGAAAGGATGGCCTAGAACAATTAAAAAAAAAAAAAAATCAAAAACAAAAAACCTCCGTTGCTTCCAATTCATGGTGATCCCAGGTGCTGTGGGATAGAAGTGCTCCACGGGGCTCTCTTGGCTGTCATCTTCACTGAAGCAGACTGCCAGCTCTTTCTTCCATGGTTCTGTTAGATGGGTTTGTACCGTCAACTTTTAGGTTAGTAGTTGAATGCTAACCACCTTGGGTCCTGAGCAGTTAAAAGAGGTGACTGTTTGCTGATTGTGATGTTCTCACTGACATTTCTCCATGCGTCTCTAACCTGACCTCCTGGTACAAGTACTCTCTTAATGTGCAAAAAACCGGGCTGAGGGAAAGGAAACATTTACTGAGGGCCGACTCTGTGCTTTTTGTCTTAACCATTGTTTAATGTATTCTTCAAGGTCCCATTCGATGAGCACTCTGTCCCCACTTGCAGGTAAGGGAAATGAGAGAGAGGTTAATAGGGTCACAGAGAGCCAGCATCCACATGCAGGTCTGTGTGACCCCCAGATCTGTGCTGTTTCTGTTACACGTGATTAATACTGGTGCCACACAGGGAGAGGAGAGGAACTTGGGGTTTCCAGCAGAGTGAATACCATGAAAGATACTCACGTCTGAGATGGGAAGCGATGCCTGTTATAAAGGCTAGTTTCCGTTCTATGAGAAAAACAAAACCCATTTGCATTCTCATAAGAGTTCTGGTTTCTGGAAGTATCATCTTTTGACTTAAGGTGACAGCTGTCTCTTCATTCAGTGTGTAGAAAATGTGATTTAACTTCTAGGCAACTTCTCTTCCCAAAGAATGTCATTAATTAAGTGTATGCTGAGTTCACTGGTGTTAAGTGTCCTTAATTATACTACTGAAGGAGATGCTTATAACCAAAAACAGTGTCAGTGTGCTTTTTTATTTTTTTGGATGGATGAGTGAAGGGTGAGGGTAATGTGAATGTGTGTATGTGTATATGTATTATTGTTTAGTGCTGTTGAATCGGTTCCAACACATAGCGACCCTGTTTCTGAGGAGCGGCTGGTGAGCTTGAACCGCCGGCCTTGTGGTTCAAGGTGACTTTAAGTCCAGTGAATTAACCACAGCACCACACCATCTGTACATATATGCACGTATATATATATACATATATGTTGTTGTTATGCGCTGTGGAGTCGGTTCCGACTCATAGCGACCCTGTACAGGGTGTCCGAGGCTGTAAATCTTTACGGGAGCAGAAAGCCTCATCTTTCTCCCGCAGAACAGCTGACAGTGAGATTAGCAGCCTGATGGGTAACCACTACGCTACCAGAGCTCCTTATACATATATATGTATGTATAAATATGTGAGTGTGTGTTTATGTATGTGAGTGTGGAGTCCTGGTGTAGTGCTATAGGAAAAGCACTTGACCATCAGGTCGGTTTGAACTGCAAGGTTGGCAAACTCTCACCTTGGAAGCCCCCTGCAGGGTCGCTATGAGTCAGAACCCACTGACAGCACTTAACAACATGTATGCATTCATGAAAATGGGTATTTACGGTGTTTTGTGAATTCACCATGGAACTTCAGTCTGTTTCCTAATTCATGCTAAACAGAGTATTCCCGTTTATTGATGACGAACCACAGAAAGCTAGCTGCCTTGCTGTCATATGATTGCTTCCCTCATTTATGCTTTCTCTGAGGAATGGCACTTTAGGATTGATTGGGAGCAGTACAGAAGTGGGCAGGAGCGAGAGGGAGATGAGATGTATGGTTACCGAACTGAAATGTCTTGGCATTCAGCTTTCTCCAAGTCTCTTGGACTCTTCAGTTACTTGGCATGCGGGCTCATAAGAGAAATAAACTCACCAAGAAAGTGAGAAAGTAAATAGTTGATGGAGACTAAGTCACTGTGTACAATGGCTTCTCCTCAAACGGGAAGAGGTTTATACTTGATTCTCAAACTGGGGGAAAGGTTTATACTTGCTCCCTGAACTGGGTTAAGATTTAATTTCTCATCAGAAAGCACTACCCACTTAGCTGTTTTAAACTGTGAAATTAAAATTGCAGTAGCAGACCTGGCAATTAATCACCCGGTGTTTGTCTTGTCCAAAAACGATGTATTATAGCTCCACCAAGTGGCTGCCAACAATGTGGATGAGGCTGGTCGATGTCCACCAGATGGAGATGGAGCTGCTCTTGATTTTATTTGTGCGTATCAGGGTTGATCACATCACCACTCAGTTTATTGTCCAGTGCCGTCAAATCGATCCTGACTCCTAGTGACCCTAGGTACAACAGAAGGAGACACCGCCTGCCCCTGCACCATCCTCACAGTTGTAATCTATGTTTGAGCCCATTGTTGTATCTGGTTGAAAGTCTTCCTCTTTGTCACTGACCCTCTACTTTTTTTTTTTTTTTTTAACTTTTTATTGTGAATTGAGTGAAGGTTTACAGAGAAAATCAGCAGTTTTGCATTCAACAAATCCTATACTTTGTTTCATCTCAGTGAACATGCAGCAACAGTTACCCACTTCTTTCCTGTGGGCCCCATTTCCATTCCGCCTGCCTTCCGAAGCATCACTTCTTAACTTGTCCTTAGGTAAATGTGGCCCTTTTGATTTTGAATGGTTGACTATTCCATGGTTGTGTGTTGTTGTTATGTGCCGTTGAGTCGGTTCTGACTCATAGCGACCCTGTACAGGGTTTCCAAGGCTGTAAATCTTTATGGGAGCAGAAAGCCTCATCTTTCTCCCGCGGAACAGCTGGTCGTTTCGAACTGCTGACCTTGAGGTTAGCAGCCCAATTCGTAACCGCTGTGTATATATCTTACTATATTTATCTTGGAGTCCTGGTGTGGCGCTGTGCGCTAATGTATCATACTGCATAGTTGTTTGAACTGCAAGGTCGGTGTTTCAAGCTCACCAGCTTCTCCTTGGAAACCCTTGGGTTGGAACCGACTTGAAGGCGCTTAACAAAACAACAATATATATCTTATATACTACTTGGCTGAAAATTGGGCCATGGAGGTGAGTTCTTTTCCAGACTTATAAGGGTGGTTGAGGGCCAGTCTCTGGTTCCTATAAGCTCTTCCTGACCACTAAGTCCTCTTACCCTCTAGTTTACCAAGCATAATGTTCTTCCTGTTTGGGTGATTATTTTTTTAATTTGCAAAAGAATAAGTTTGTTGTTAAAACATTTGAAGCCAAATTGAGAAGATGAGTCTACACTATACTTAGTGTAGACATTTACATTTGTTAAATTAAACTCTCCATTCTGATATTGATGATAAGAATTAGAATGAGAGTTTTCACTGCCAATCCCTAGCTTTAGTATGGCACAGATGTGATAATAAAGTCCATATGTAGCCACAAAGTAGCTGATTAGACATAACATGTTAAATTAAAAAATCTGGTAAGTAAATTGAGCTATCAACTTGTTTTAGGCAGCACAGACATTAAGAAAACAATGAAATGTAGCTACTAAAACGGGTGAAATATGAACTACACCTCCCAACTTATTGATTCCAGTCCCCATCTGGTTAGAAAAAAGAGAAACAAATAGCTCCTTTCTACTTGTTAAAATTTGAATTTAAAATCATTTTAAAATCAAAAAGAAATTTGAAGAGAATTGTAACAAGCACTGAATTGCTCTCTTGTATCCTCAACATTTAATAAGAGGAGCCGCTCGTTCTTAATGGATCTAAATGTTCTAAACTGCCCTCGTTGTTGAGTGCCATTGAGTTGTTTCTGACTCATAGTGACCTTGTGTAGCACTTCTGAGGAGCTGCTAGTAGGTTTGAACCTCCGATCTTGCGGTTCAAACTTACCTTGCGGTCCAGTGCAAATTGTAATTTGTTGTTGTTGTTAAGTGCTATCGAATGGATTCCGACTCAAAGCAACCGTGTATAGGGTTTCCGAGGAACTAAATTGTAAGGAGGAGGTATATGACATTTTATTTGATGTGATGTTTTCATGCTAGTTCAAGAACCTGATTTGAAAAAAAAAGCATAACCGAAATTTGATTCCAGCTCTTAATGATACAAGTAGTTTAGGAAGTAATTAAGAGCTGATTGTGGGTGGGGCTGGCCAGAGTACAAATCCCGTGCTCCTTGTATTTTCTTCCTTTTAAAAAATAAAGTGAATTCATTATTTAAAAAAAAAAAAAATTACCCATGAGTGAGGACAGACTGATTCCATATGGTGACTCTTCCCACCATTTAAAACGATCTCTGTGCCCACTTGTTGGTGCTCTGCTGCTTAACTTTGCCATTCCCCATGTGTGTTTTTGCAGGTATGTTGAGGTATGTGTGTCAGCTGTGCAGTATTCAGCTCTTATAGACACTTTTGCGGTGCCACCTGCTTGAAGTTGGGAAAATTAGCTCTGAATTCAGTGTAGACTTGGATTTAGGAATGTCCTTTCTCTGAGACATTTACATGAAAACAGAATCGTTGATTTTAATAACTCATCTGTTCCTCAGGCTTATTCCCCACTGAACTTGTCATAATGCTCCAGGATGGATGTTGCAGCTGCTTGCTGTGGCATTGATTGACACTAAATAAAAGATTACGTCGTCAGGTAGAAGTTAGAGCAGAAAGAAGGGCTGATTTCTTAAAGAGACAGTACAAACACACTTTTTCCAATGTTGGTGCAGAGACCTTGTTCATAATAGTAACGATTCTGGTTGTGGGGGGAAAATGTTTAAAAAGACAGTTTCACAATGCATCTTGTATCAATCAGGAGCTTTATTTTAAATTTGGTATTTTTTTTCCTGGAGAAGAAAAAAACAAAAATGCTTTTCATTGTTCAGAAGACTAATGCCTAGTAACCACATGTAAAACTTTATTGATGAGTACATGTGTGAAGTGTGTACCACCAACACATTTTCTGTGTTATTACACATCGTTCCTAACAATCTTCTGAACGGAATCATTTCCCCATACTTTATGTTGAGCGAAAACTATGTTTCCAAATGTCTAATCTTAGCTCTGGAGTCCTGGTGTGGATAAGCACTAGACCGCAAATTTGATTTGAAATGCAAGGTTGTGATTCAGACCCCCAGCTGCTCCTCAGAAGCCCTACATAGGGTCGCTATGAGTTGGAACTGACTCGACAGCACTTAACAACAACTTCAACAATCTTAGTTCTGGAATATAAAATTTAACTTCTTGTTTCCAGTGTCCTGTGAATTGAGAGGTTGAGAAATATTTTAAAAGTTCATGTTAGTATGTGTTGCAAAGGCCATTATCAGTATAGTCTTCCAAGATAACTCAATTAGAGGCATGCCATTTCTCTTCTCTAAGCTCATTTTCCACATCTGTCTAAAGTAAAGGTTGTGGGCTTAGATGTGAGAGTGGGAGCTTGAGTTAGAACAATTCTTCATGTGTCTTCCAGCTCTCTCAAATTTGTATGACATTGTGGAAGTAAAATGCTTTGATGGTTCCCTAACTGTATCTGTATTTATTTGTTCCTTATTGACTAGGCTTTTACTGTTAGGGCTTTTACTACCAAGCTGCATGCAGGTTCCTGAAAGAAGATTTAGTTATGTACCAAAACATTTAATTTGCTTGGCAATTACACATTTAACATTTGCCTGTGGAAGTCTTTGTCAAACAAGAATGTGTGTTGGCTTTTAAGAATGTGAGCAGTGTTGAATGCAAGTGGAAGTGGGGTCATTTATCAGCATCTGTTCCTTTAGCCTTAGTTGAATTAATGCCTCAGCATTTGGCCTAAGGAATGTATGTAGTGTCTCTGTCTTATTAATGGTTCAGCCTTGATCCTCTCTTCCTTTAGAGTCTTCCTCTTTCACTTGCTCTTTTCTGGACATTGGTTGGATAACTATTTCATTCTCTCCTACTGTATAATCCAGTCACAATGTTATTTTGTCTTTAAAGCAAAAAGCCAATGACTTAAATTATATCATATCACTTTCATAATCAAGCAATCAGATAGCCTCATATATACAAGACACTTTGAAGTCCTTATGTAAGGGGTGGACACAAACATACCAAATTCATCTAGTATCCCACTGAGAAAATTGACCAAATGTATACTGGTTTTGTTCTTTTCATGGTCATGTTGTGTCATTTATGTAGATATCCTGGGAACAGAGGATCTTATTGCAGAAGTGACTTCCAATGATGCTGTTAGATTTTATCCCTGGACCATTGATAATAAATACTATTCTGCGGACATCAATCTGTGTGTGGTGCCAAACAAATTTCTCGTCACTCCAGAGGTTGCAGAGTCTGTCCAAGCATTTGTGGTTTACTTTGACAGCTCCCAAGTAAGACTGTTTTTCATGGAACCTTGAATAACGCTTCTTCTGGATTTTTCTGTGTGTTCTCTTACTCTCTTTCTCTGTACGTTTGTTTTTTCTCTCTCTAGAAATCGGGTCTTGATAGTGTCTCCTCGTGGCTTCCCCTGGCAGAAGCCTGGTTACCAGAGGTGATGCTCTTGGTCTGCGAGAGAGTGTGTGAAAACGGTAAGGTCCTTTAGATGTGATAGTGGTTGCTACCTACAGTTACTACTCTTTGGTAAGCAGAGCACATTTGTTTCCGTACTGTGGGAAAGTATGTAGCATGTAGCATGTGCTAAACTATATTATTTTGTGAAACTATTTTAGCTACTTTTCTTTGGAATCCTGCAATATTTGCTTCTTTGTTTGTTTATTTCTTTGAAAGAATGGGCATTTTAGGGTTGAGAAAGAATTTACTTTGTTTTCAAATGCCTTTCAAATAACACTGATATTAAAGGAAATACAGTGATATTTGCAGAGAGTATTGCAGAGGTTGTTGTTGTTGTCAGGTGCCATGGAATCGGAACCGACTCATAGCAACCCCATGCACAGCAGAATGAAACAATGTCCAATCCTGGGCCAACCTCACCACCGCTGCCACACTTGAGTCCATCAATGATGCC
>NW_006408522.1:1018112-1025994 GCF_000296735.1 Chrysochloris asiatica
TCAGATGAGCTACAAAACAAAGACAGACTAGGAAGAAAGAGTGACAAACTACTTCCGAATCGCTAGTCACTGAAAACTCTATGAATAGCAGAGAAACATTGCAGAGGTATCATGCTTTATTTTCTTTGCATTTATAAGCATTCTTTTGTGTTATTTTAGGTGTAAACCGACAAAAGGCTCAAGAGTGGTGTATCAAACACGGCTTTGAATTGGTAGAACTTAGTCCAGAGGAGCTGCCTGAGGAGGATGGTATGTGGTTTGGGGTCTGGGGCTATGACCAGAAGAGCAGTGGGAAAGGGTAAAGGACTGAGGAAATGACAAAGATTTAAGGTCGAAGTCTTCAGCCTTTTTCCACACAAAAAACAAGTAACATTTTCAGAAGTTCTAAAATGGGTGGTAAGACCAAATGGCGATTAAACTGGTGGTAATATCACATCAAGGGGCTCCAATGGCTTGGGTCAAGCATTGGGTTGTTGACTACAAGATGGGCAGTTCAAACCTACCTGCTGCTCTTTGATCTTCATAAGTAAATGTATGTATGTATGTGTGTGTGTGTGTGTATATCCCTTTCTTTATCTCCGACACTTGCACATTAATTTTACTTGTTACTTTTAAGCTGGAGTCCCGATGTGGTGCTGTGGGTTAATGCGTCAGACTGCAAAATCCTTTGTATTGCAAAGTCGGCAGTTCAAGCTCATCAGCTGCTCCTTGGAAACCCTATATAGGGTTGCTATGGGTTGGAATCAACTTGACGGCAGTTAACAACAACAAACTCTTAAGCTATCTATATGTTATCATGAAATTCTTCTCTGGATGTCTGTGCCAAGTAATAGTCATTATTCTGTGGTTCCCAAGAGATGATACGGCATTTACAGGATTTTCTAATATCTAAGAAGAGCATTTCTGCCTTCAGGAAATTCACTCTCTATAGCTAACCAAGATTGATGTCCCTTTGACTCTTCCATATTGGATAATTAAAGGAAACTTAAGTTTTGGGGAGAATATGAATGGATTCCTTTGGTGACGCAGGGGATGACTAAGAAATTAGCTTCTTAAACTATGTGTTTATGTCATTGTTGCAGTTTCTAGAACATTTTTATTAGGCCCTCTAGTCTCTGTATTTGCTTCATCTTTCTCCTTAACAAATTATAGTGTGAACTAACAACTAAATAGCAAGATAATAATCAGTTATAATTTCAAATATCTGTGACTTGGATATATTTCAACATCTGAATGAATGTATTCGTGTGTATGTATAAGTCTGTGTAGAGACAAAGGTAAGTGAAAAAATATTGCTTCTAGAGTTCCATTTCATGTCTGCATGGATATATTCCAAACAAAACATTTTCATACATGTTGAAGAACAAAGATGTCAGCTTGACTAAGGTGTGCTTCATTCAAGCATGGATCAGTAGCCTCATATACATATAAAAGTTGGACAATGAATGAGGAAGACAGTAGAAGAATTGATGCATTTAAATTATGGTGTTGGAGGAGAATATTAAGAGTACTATGGACTGCCAAAATCTGTGTTGAAAGAAATCCATCCTTAGAAGCCAGGATGGCCAGACTTTATCTCTCATACTGTGACTATATTATCAGGAGGGACCAGTCCCTGGAGTAGGATATCATGTGTGGTAAAATGGAGGGTCAGTGAAAAAGAAGACCCCCAACAGGATGGATTGACACAGTGGCAGCACCAGTGGGCTCAAGGGTAGCAATGATTGTGAGATTAGCGCAGAACGTGGCAGTGTTGCTATGAGTTGGTACCGACTCAATAGCACCTTACAACAAAAACAAGTCTTATTGGCGTGCCTTCGAAAAGGTCCGTTCACAACAGTGGTTTCTGAGGGATCTGCTAGGCCAGTTAAGATAAGTCAAGGCAGAGAAATCAGCTCAGACCGTTCTGATGACTGTTTTTTAGAATTCCAAAGGAGAGATCTCGGTAGGGAGTTCTGGTGTGGCACTGCAGGATGCGCTGGGCCATCAAGTCAGTTTGAACCGCAAGTTTGGAGATTCAAACCCACCAGCTGGTCTCGGAAATCCTGTGCAGGGTCACTGAGGGTCGGAACCAGCTTGACGGTACTTAACAACAACAGCAACAATCTTGATAGGTTTTTTGAAAGACACTGGCCAATCATGGGAGCACATTAGGAAGAAATTTTAAGAAAATGGAAAACTGCATCAGAAAAAAGCCAGGAAAGTTGTTTTGTTTCTTATTTTTTTCCCTCCATCACAGCAATATACCTGCTCATTCTTTGAAGGTAGCTAGGGAGAAAAGATGGAAGTTGTCAAGGACTTCATTCTTCTTGGATCAACTATTAACACTAACGGAAACAGCAGTCAAGAAATCAAACGACGTATTGCATTAGGCAAATCTGCTGCACAGGAACTTTTTAAAGTGTTGAAGAGCAAAGATGTCAGCTTGAGGACTAAGGTGCGCCTGACCCAAGCCATGGTATTTTCAATAACCTCATATGCATGCAAAAGCTGGACAGTGAATAAGGAAGACTACAGAAGAATTGATGCTTTTGAGTTATGGTGTTGGAGGAGAGTATTGAAAGTGCCATGGGCTGCTAAAAGAACCAACAGATCTGTGTAGAAAGAAGTGCAGCCAGAGTGCTCCTTGGAGGGCAGGATGGCCAAACTTCGTCTCTCATACTTCGGACATATTGTCAGGAGGGACCAGTTGCTGGAGAAGGATATCATGTTTGGTAAGGTGGTGGGTCAGAGAAAAAGAGGAAGACCCCCTAGCGAGATGGATTGGCAAAGACGCAGCATCAGTGGGCTCAAGCGTGGCAATAATTGTGAGGTTGGCCCAGGACTGGGCAGTGTTTTGTTCTGTTGTGCTTAGGGTCGCTATAAGTTGGTACCGATTCGATGGCACCTAACAACAATGACAACAAGGGCTGTCCCATGAGAATTCTCATTGGGAAACCTCAAACTCATCCACCCTACAGCCCTGATACTGCCCCTTCAGACTTCTTTTTGTTTCTAAAACTCAGAGCCCTTTTAACAGGAACACAAATTGAGTCCCTCGAGGATACCATAACTGTCATTTTTACATGATGTGAATTGAAGAGCACAGAATTCTCAGGGGGAAGGGCTAGAGAGATGAAAACACCACCTTCAGAAATATGTAGACATTGATGGAAGATCTATCAAGAAACAATATCTTCACATTTTGAATTAAAAAAAAAAAAAAGGTTCTGTGATTTTGTAGTCATACTTTTTGATTTATCTTTGTATTTATTGTTTCCCTCTTGGTTAGATGACTTCCCAGAATCTACAGGAGTAAAGCGAATTGTACAAGCCTTGAATGCAAATGTCTGGTCCAATGTTGTGATGAAGAATGGTAAGTAACTTGGGACTAACAGTTGTTATTCTGATATGTGTGGAACTATTATGATTATGCACAATCTATACATTTGTACCAATTCTTGAGTCCACAGGCATTTCTAGGAATTTTGAATAGATGCTTAATAGTTGATGCAGTAAGAATTTATAGCTAGCCTAGCACTGTCTTTGGTTTTGACAAATAGCCCCAAAATTTTAGGACATGCACCTCGTCCTTCAGGTGCTCATAATCCAACTGTGGAGTCCAAGTGTGCACTTATAAAATGCAAGGTAACAATGCAAGTGATGAGTATAGAATGACTGAGTCAGGCAGTGGATGCATAGAGGAACTGGTATGTGTCTGTTACTGTGGGCTTCAGTGGACAGAAGGATTCAAGGAGAAAGTGGGTCTTGAGATAAGTAAGTTTTGGGTTGATGAAGGCAAGAGTTATAAACCTTGAAGGAAACTTGGAAACAAAAACAATGGTTGTATCAAATTAACAAAACAACTTGAAAGATTGGATAGGAACCTTAGGAGGTAGTGAATTTGTCTTAATTGGGACGGAACGACTCAGAAAAGGAGCATGAGAATGGTTACAGAATGTTATGAATGCCACTAAATGTAGAAACTGTTGAATTGGTGTATGTTTTGCTGGGTATATTCTCAATAAGACAAATAAAATTATATATATATATATGTAATAATGGTTGTATGTTCTAGTATCACTAGGAGAATCTTTTCTAGTGTTGTTGTTAAGTGGCATCCACTTGGTTCCGACTCAGCAAGCCTCTATAGGGTTTCTGAGGAGCGAAAGCTGAGTTTGACCCACCGACCTTGTGGTTCGTAATGGTCAAGTGCTTTCCTGCAGCACCACCTCAGGCCTCTGTCTAATATTAGGACTGTGTTAGAGAGAAGTCTGAATGCTAGGCAGGAGACTCTAGGCTTTGTCCTATTGGCAATTTTTTATAAGGGATTGATGCAAAAAATTAGTCGTCTTTGCAAGTTAACTGTGTTGGTGGTATGCAGAGTGGTTTGGCATTTGAAGCAGCTGCAGGTAGAGTGTGAAGTTAGGGAGACTAGGCAGCTAGCTGTACAGTAGCTCAGCAGTGAAATGGTGGGGCCTGGGCTAACGTGGCCGTGGCCGTTGCATGGAGAGTTGGACATGGAATGTGTGAAGGGAGGAGCTAGTTGACACACTCTGAAGTCGCTGCCTGTGGAGTGTCCTTTTCTAATAGTACTCGGCTGCCACGACAAGCTGGCTGTACTATCTAGAACACTACAGAAGGCCTTGAAAACCATCATCCTTTAGAGTGAGCTTACCTAACCATCTTCCCTGACATCAAGGGCCAAGTGGAGGATACGTTTTACAGAAGGAGACTGATATATCTCAGTTTTTGGTATTCACTTGGGTGTTTCGCAAGATGAGGGCCACGGTAGCTTGAGGTCTGATCTAACCCTTGTCATCACTGGAGAGGCTCCTTCTGGCTTTTTAAGGTACCTCCTCTTCTTCCTTCCCCTGCTTCTCCCTTTCCTTCTTTCTCTTTAAACCCAGTTGCTATCATGTGTATTCACCCCATGTGCTTCAGGGTTTTCAGTCGCTGAGTTTTTTCACAAGGAAATTACCAGGCCCTTCTAGGTAGACTTCTAAAATAGCAGCTAAGTGCCTTAACCGTCTGTACCACTCAGGGATTCCTTGTTTCTTTCTAGGGGGAATTGAGTTTCTCCACTACATCGAATAGTTAAAATACTAGATCTGATTATATTGCCATGCTCTTGTTAGTAAGTGCTGTAGATTTGGTTCCAATTCATAGTGACTCTGCATAGCGTTTCTGAGGAGCAGCTGATGGGTTTGAACTGCTGACTTTCTGTTAACAGTCAAGTGTTTATCCTACAGCGCCACACCAGGACACCATTATATTGCTGTAGCTATCAGAATAAGGCCCTGATAGGAAATCTTGAAGGAAGGAGGAAATTTTAGCTGTGTCTTCATCTTCTTGTTTCTAAATCAAACTCAGAATTGAGGCTTGATTCTTACTCAGCAAATCTGGTTGAACCTTTGCTATAGTGAGGCATTCTCTAGACTGTCTATACTTAAAAAAATAAGTTTTAAGATATGGTACATAGACTGGATCAATTTAGAGTAAAATTATATTCATTGTTGCCTGTTATGTTTTTGAAAATTATTCTCAGAGAAGCTTATTTGACTTCAATCACTGTTTGAAAAATCTGTCATACACTTAAAAAGAAGCTCTGTAATTTACGTTTATGATTATGCATTTAGAAACTGTACTGAACAGGCTACATTACTTTAGAAGTGTGGGTTTTTTGTTGTAACAATGTTTTGTTTTTAAATGTCATTCTTCTTGTTTTAGACACTAAACAGTATTCTTAAAAGAACTGCAAAACAAAGAGGAACATTATGGACTTTTCATGTTTCTTTGCCCTGAAGTATCTGCTTTCTTCTTTTCTCTTTTACAGTACTAGAACATTGTTTAGCATTAACCCAAAGCCAAAGTATTATCCTTAGTTTAACTCCATGTTTAAGAGAATCCCGGCCTATGTGACATGAAGAAATTGTTACTATCTTCTCTCTAGGAAGCGTCCTGAGTATGGAAGTACAATTACATTTGGATGCAACACAGGTCTTAGGAAGTGTGAAGGCATCCTGGTATGACCTAGCATCTAATATTAGAGATGAGTTCTGTATGAATATGGGGGGTGGGGGGACAGGGGCGGGCTTCACTTGTTCATGGGAAAAATCCCTTATCTTTTCATTCCATTTTCCCACAAACTTAATGGAGCCCCCCTCAGATGTTGGGTTGCATCACTGTTCCAGGGTGATGAGTCTCGCTCTTTGCAGACTCCTACATTGTTGGTCAGTAGGAATGCCGGGTGACCCTCTTCAGCAGACTTTTCTTCAGTATGTGAATAATGTCTGTCCATCAGTGCTCAAACTAGTTTACTTGTTTTGGGGTCTCTTGCTACTTTTTCATTTTCATTTCCCTTCATTTTTTTTCTTCTCCTTTTCTCTTTCTCTTACTTGCCTTCTTTAGTTTAAATCAAAATGTTTCTAAACCCAAAAGTCGACTGACAAACCAAATGAAGATTTGTATGATTTTGAAGTCTAGGCGTTTGACATACTGTAACACGTATTTAGCCTTTTAAATCAATTTGTGGAGATGAGGTTTCCAATTTACTGATGTTTCTCACAAGAATCAAGAGAGAGTTGTAGTTTCATTCAGTTCTGTCACTCAGCTAAGTGACCTTAGGCAGATGTCATACCCCCTGGGCTTTGTTTTTCATCCCTAAAACGAGGCTGCTCTCCATCAATCCATGCCTCCTAGGCTTGGCTGCACGTTGAATTACCTGGGGCGTTTTTATAAACTCTGCTGCCTGGGTGTGGTCCCCCAGCCTTATTTCTATCAGAAGGGAGTGGCGAACGCAGGGTTTGTTTAAGTGCCTCAAGGACTCTAACAAGGCTGAGAACCACTGACGTAATCACAGTTAACCGATTTTAGCTTGTAAGACTCTGCGTTACTCCATGGGGCTTACTTAGGAATTTTAGAAGCTGCATCTGACCCACTTGCTCCTGCTCCTAAGTCACGTAACATTCATAAATGAGTTCTCAGACTGTAAAACGAGACCTGTACCCAACATAGGGAGTCCTGGTGTGACGCTGTGGGTTAATGCGTCAGACTGCAAAGCTATTTGAACTGCAAGGTCGGTGGTTCAAGCTCACCAGCTGTTCCTCGGAAACCCTATACAGGGTCGCTATGGGTTGGAACTGACTCGACGGCGCTTCACAGCAACAACAACCCAACACAGAGTCGCCTAGAAGCAGAAGTAAAAGAGTGGGCACTGTCCTCTTTCCTTGCTAAACAGTTTCCCATGAGATCTGAAACACATAACGCAACCTTTACCATTACCTGCATCATTGTCTAAGGTCATAATTCAGATCCTAGGAATACCTGAGCCATTTGAATTTTCTTCTGTGAGCTTCAGGAATGGTGGTGGTGGTTCTTATTAAGTGCTGTCCAGTTGCTTTCGACTCAGAGCGACCATGTGTAGGGTTTCTGAGGAGTGACTGGTGGGTTTGAACCGCCAACCTTGTGGTTTGCAGTCCAATGCTTATCCTGCAGCGCCATACCAGGACAAATGGTAGTTGTGTGCAATTCAAGTTGGAAGGTGCTTGGCCTAAACGATTGGAGAGCAACCATATTTTTATTCTCAATTTTTTTTTTTCTCCTTTTATTTATTTATTTATTTATTTATTTATTTATTTATTTATTTTAAACCCACTCAAGCATATATACTAATTTACATCTCCAAAGGGCACATTCTGCAAGTCTGCTCCTGGTCACCAGCTTTTAGTCCCTCTCTTCTTAGTCCATGAATCTAGAGTCCTCAGCCACGCCCCCTCTCCATGCCCCCCATCTCTGCCTCCATCTCTGGCGCTGCTGCTTCTCTGGATAAGGTCCCGCATTCTATTTGTGTGTTACTCTCTTGATGGTCCTAGGGTCCTCTGTTTCTGGACTGTAAGATTAA
>NW_006408522.1:1028289-1046303 GCF_000296735.1 Chrysochloris asiatica
ATGCCTCCAGGTAGATGTGATCAGGAAATGGGCTTCCCTTTTTACTCTTCTTCCTGAGAAGTTTCAAGATACCACTGTTGGTTGTTTTGACGTAACTTAGGATTTAATTTTTGGCCTATTTCCTCTTTTGTCTGCTTGTCCCGCTCCACAATCCCCGTTCAGGCCTTTTTCCTAGTTGGAAACAGTTCAGGGCTGGCTGTGGCCGTTTGGTTTTAATTGGAAACTGTCTCTTTAAATTTCGGGGAGATCTGTGCACATATGTAGTAGAACCCTCCGTGGGTGGGGCTGGGCTGCCCACTAACTGAGACACCTCTATAGTCACCAGAATGGAGGTGCTCAGACAGCAAGGGACCAATGAACAGATACCAAAAGAAAAGAATGTCCACACCTTTGTCTCAGTGGTTCTGCCAGGTGTCTGTGGCCACTCTGATCCTTCCCGCACATGGTCTCACCCAAGATGGCGGCTCCTGGAGCAGCCGAGCATCCCGGACTAGAAAGCAATAGATTTCTTGCTTCTGCCACAAATTCCCCCTAGCTGTAAGCCTTCCAACCTTCTAAATATTTCTTTATATGTGGTTCAGAGTTCTGGGACCAGCCCTTGAGCTTACTTGATCGGGTATTCTGTGTTGTTGTTGGCGGAGCTCCTATCTGCACTTCCACCCGATCCTCCATCTTGTTTGTTCCCCCTCAGTTTTTTTTAATGCAATATTTTGTTTCTATCAAGCCTTGATCCAGATGATAAGCCTTGTGTTTTATAGAATTTATTTTCTTTAGCATGCTAGTGTTTCTAAATTAGCGAGGGGAAGGCATGTAGTATAGAGAATCTGTGCATGTGCAGGTGGTCCGGCTTCCTCTTTTTACAGATGTGGGTCCCTGAGAGAAGGTATGTCTTGCCAATATTCACACAGTGAGTCAGTAGCAAAGGTGAGACTAGGAGTCTGGACACTGGACTGCAAGCATATTTCCATTACAGTGTAATGGTTTACATTATTGGCCAGTAAGAGAAATGAATATAAAGTGGCGAAGTACTTTACCCAGGTTGCATGGGAACTCATTGGCAGAATCAGGTAAGTTCATTGACCCCTCTGCCTTGGTCCTTCTGGCATGAGTAAGATTTTAATGAATCTACTGAACGTTCTGATTATATCTGAGAGGTTAGACTCGTTTGTTTGTTGCCTAGAAATAAATAAAATGGAACTTGACATGTTAAAAAGAAGGCTCTCTTTGGTGGTGTTACTGTCTCAATGTCTGCACTTAATCAAAATTATAGTAAGACTTGTGGCTTGTTGTTAAGCACCGTGGAGTCAGTGCCTGCTTGGAGCGACCCTGAATAGGGCTGCTGAGGAGCAGCTGGTGGGTTTACTTATATATTCCTTTTGAGTGAAATACAGCTTATATTTATTTTTAAATATTTTACTTGGAGTCACAGTAGAATCACTCACTTTAAGTTGAGTTATAACTCTGATTTGTACATATAAATGCTCAGCATGTTCTTGTTAAAGTTGAATTATGTGAGCAAACAGATTGTTATTAAGTGTCATTGTGCTGCTTCTTACTCATGGTGACCTTGTATAGGGTTTCCAAGGCTGTGGATCTTTTCAGGAGCAGAAAGTCTCATCTTTTTCCCACGGAGTAGCTGGTAGGCTCAAACCACCAACTGTGTGGTTTGCAGTCCAGTGCTGATCTTACAGAGCTACCACACTCTTAAATTGGTACCTTGTTGTTGTTAAATGCCAACTCTTGAGCAAGTTGTAAAAATGGGGCGTGCTGCTGTAGTATCAGCACTGGACTGCAAACCACAAGGTTGGCGGTTCCAACTCACCAGCTGCTTTCGGAAACCCTGTACAGGGTTGCTATGAGTCAACTGACTCGTCAGCACTTACCAACAGCAACAAAAATGGGTTGGTGATAGTGGCATCTGAAATCCTCCAACTTCACCGGAGGGGATAAAGAGACTCCTCAGCAGCGTCAGCCCAATACCGATTTTTGTTAGGCGAAGGTCAGACGTGCCTCCAACCTCCAACCTTTTCACCAATTTTGATACCAACCATCCCTCCCACAATACTCTGCTTCTGGGCTGGGTTTGGTAATTTTGCATTTGTCACACATGACTTACAGGCAATGCACTTAAAGGGTTTTATTAGGGAGGTTAACTGGTTATACAGTTCAGGATCAGAAGTGCCCACAGTCTTCAGTCAGGACAGCCTCCTCTCAGCCTTGCCCTTAAGCAGGCCTCTCTCTCTCTGGTTCTTGGCCTCTTGGCCATATAGCCCCTTGGCTTCTGCCCAGCTCAGGCAAGTATTACAAAGTGTTTTTTTGCCCTGCTGAAAAATGCCCAAAAGGCATTCCAGTCTGCCAGTAATCATCCTGAGGGTGCTCAGCTCTGGCTGTCTGCATTGTCGCAGCTTGCTTTCTTCTGGTTCAAGGACATTCAGCTCAGGGATCTTGGGTCTAAAGGACACACTCCATTCCTGTTTCTTCTTTCCTGATGTTCATGAGACTCTCCTGTCTCCTTCATAGCTGGCTCCTTTGAACTTAGTGGGATGGCAAAACTGACCAGTCTCCATGCCCCCACATTCATAGGTACCATGTGCCTTGTTTACATTTATTAGCAAGCTATCTAGTCCCTTTGGTGGGCCACAAGCACGTCACATTTGCGTAGTACCACCCACTCATTTTGTGGGAGTTATAAAGAGTGTGGCTAGTAGGGCCACAGTAAGTAAGCCATTCATTGTACTGCAGAGGGTGATAATACCACGAGGTTGAAAGACATTGAGCTGAGAGAACTGATATTATATAGTCAGCCTGTTCCTGAAGGAAGTCCCCAGATATCCTTATATTCATTGTAGAGGTCAGACTTCTGGGGAAGTCAAGAGTTTTCAGTCTACATTCAAAGCGTGACTTCAGAAGGTCCAGGAAATGAAGTGGTCAGGACTGCCTTTCCAGTGGGCTCTGCCTTTTAGATGTCTGGATCTTTTCAGTACTGTGTATCCTTTCTACTACTGGCCGGACTTGGATTTCCTCCATCAGAAGTGTGATTACTGTCAAAGCAAGTATTGAGGATAAAGAATCTACCGCCTAGCTAAGTTACTGGGGAGCGTGGTAGCTCTGTACAATAAGCACTGGACTGTGAACCACAAGGTCCATGGTCTGAGACTGCCAACGCTTCTCAGGAAAAGATAAAGCTTTCTGCTCCTGCAAAGATGTAAAGCCTCTAAAACCCTCTTCAGGGTCGCTGTGGTTCAGAACTGACTCCCTGGCACTTAGCAATAATAACAGTTGAGTTGTGTGTAGCCCCTATCAGAGCCGGACTGGTGGCTGTGAAGACCAGTCCTTTGGACCTATCTTTTATAATTTGATAATTTGTCAAGTGTCATCAAGTCACTTCCGACTCCTAGTGACGCTGTATAGGTTCCAAGGAGGCAGGTTTTGAACTTCCAACCTTATGGTTTGCATTCTAGTGCTGATCTGGCAACATCACACCTTATTATCCTTATCGTGAAAGAAGAAACTAAGTGTCAGTGCTTTTTGGCTGATGTGACAAAATGTAGATGTTGATTCCCCCTCCATCCCCTTTTGGTCTCCAGTGAGGTTTTCTTCTCTTTCAGTTGGCCTGGTACATCAGAAAGCCTCATTGCAACATGCTTTATTTGATGACCTAGGCATCAGGCTTAGTATTGTGCCTGGCACTCAAGAGGTACTCAGTAAATAATAGTTTTAAGACCAAGGTAGTAGAAGTCCAGTAAGTTGTTGTTGTTGTTTTTTCAATTATTTTTTCAAATGAGATTATTTTTTTGTTTCCCATAAGAAGGTACCGTTCTGCAATGAGTCCTTGCTTAATGTGTTAGTTTAATGTTATTACTCCAAGTCCCCATCCAGAGGTCTTTGCCACCTGAGCACTGACAAATGTTGTGGAGGGTTTCATCTGCATGTCATCAGCTGCATTCATGGTTCTTGGGTATTCAGTGGTTCTTTTATACTACCGGGAAGTGAGGGGCAAGGAAGTGAAAGGCTGTGAACTTCTATTGGTTCTTAGAAACAACCAGTGGAGGAGGAATTAGACTGAACTAATGTTGCAGAGTGTGGCTTTGGTCCTCCAGTGGTAAGCACTGATTGTAGAGTTTATAGTTCAAAATCTCTGAGGGTTTACTTTTCCTTATCTATTATCATTTGGTCCTATGAAAAGCAGGCGAGGAGTAAGTAGAATTTAAATAAATAGAGTAATTCTTTTACTTGGCAGTTTTCATGTTTTCCCATCATAAATATAAAAAATCCATCATCTTTACTCATGCATTTCCCCCTTAAACTTACTTGGTAACATGATACCATGGCAGAAATTCCAGATTCTAGTAAAAAGTTGAAGTCCTGGTGTGGTGCTGTGGATAAACACTGGACTGAAAGGTTGGTTTGAACCGCAAGGTCAGAGGTTCAAGCTCACCAGCTGCTCCCAGAAACCCTATACAGGGTCACTATGAGCTGGAACTGACTTGACAGCACTTAACCACAATAGTCCAAGAATGAATGAATCAATGAATGAATGAATGAAGCAGAAGTAGGAAACGATTGCCAACAACCAGAAGGTCTCCTATGATGCTAGAGAGAATCTCCTGAGAAAGATAAATGGCTAATGCCTTTAATATTAAAAAAAAAAACAACAAAACATTTTTTAAGTTAAAAGTGCTTTGTTTTTAAAGAAAGGAGCGGGCAAACGTACAGAGACCAGGTGTATTAGTGGTTACTAGGGGTGGGAAGGAGGGGTAAGGGTAATTGTCGATTGTGGCATGCTGTGTTTCAGCTTAAAGTGATGGACAAATCACACTGAATGAAGATAGGGTTGCACAGCTGTGTCTGTAGTCTGTTGTAAATATGTCACACACCTGAGAAATGTTGAATTGGCAAAAGTTGTGTGATAGAGCAACAACCAAAGAGTAGCTTCTGAGGCTGCTCCTGTCCAACCAAATCCCTCATCAGATTGGTTTTCTTGGTGTGCAGTTTTAGGGTCATGGTTTCATGGGACATCCAGTTAACTGGTTTAATAACATGCTTAGTGCTTCTGGTCTACCTTCTATTTCATTGTGTGCTACCAGGAGTCATAAGAGCTTGCAATTGGCCATCTAGAGTAGAACAGTTCTCTTATTCTCTTAGAGAAGGAGTGGGGAACATTTTTTCTGGCAAAATTTGTAACATCATTGGTGGGCCATATAAAATTATCAACTTAAAAATGAGCCTGCTATATTTGGTCAAACATTTTATTGACTCACCCCTCATGTGATGGATGGAGTCTTGGTGTGGCACTGTGGGTTAATGCACTAGACGGCAAAATCAGTTTGAACTGCCAGATTGGCGGTTCAAGCTCATCAGAAGCCCTATACAGGGTCACTATGGGTCGGAACCAACTCAACAGCACTTACCAGCAACAATGTGATGGCTGGAAATGCGATTGCTCTGGCAGGACCAGACCAAATGACTTTGCAGGCCTTACATGAACCCACTCAACCACACTTAACCACAACAACAGGGCCCGTGGGCCGGACGTTCTCCACCCCTGTCCAAGAGCAATAGAGAAAGATTGGAGCCTAGAAGAGGTCGAAGAAATGGAATGTGTGACTAATTGCCTCCCTTAGCATCTGCCTCATTTGCTATCAGACCAGAAGAACTGGATGGATGTTGCCTGGCTAACATTACTGAACATTTTGATCAAAGATTCTATAAAAGAATCCCAATAAAAGGAGAAAATGCAGAACAGAATTTCAAATTCTCATGGAATCCAGATACTCTGGAGCCACAGAGGCTAGAGGAACCATTGGAACTTTGCCCTGATATAAAATCTTTAAGCTTTAAACCTTAAATTAAAAATGTTCCCTGAGGTCTTCTTAAAATCAAATGATAGCTTAGCTTAACTAGTGAGAAACGTCTGCCTTGAGCATTCTGCTTTTTTAGGAACTGTCTCTATGGGACAGGGCTTATACTAGCAGCTTGAAAGATTACATAGGAACCTTAGGGGGCCATGCATTCATGGTAATGGGGGAGGACCAACTCAAAAGCAGGGGGGGAAATGGTTGCACAATTTCAGGAATGCGTACATGTTGAAACTGGTGAATTGGGGTGTAGTCTCAACAACAAAAAATAAAATGAATTGTGGGAAAACAATGATGGAACAAAAATTTGAATCTATTGTTATAGAATCTATAACAACATGACGAGTGAAATGAAGGGTAATGAAGAGCCCATTAAGCTCAGATTCTTGTAGGGTCTGCCTTTGTGGTGGTGGGGAACTGGCTTCATTGTCTCTACACTCCAGGTTCCTAATTGAAAGGATGATAGTGCAGAACTACATCAGACCTGAGATGCCTTCGAATGTCTTCTATGAAATTGAGTTTCTGAGTCAGAGTGAGTTTCTCTTTTATTCCAGTGCCAAAAATTGGGAACTGAAAAAAAAAAAAGAAAGTATTTGAATAGTCTCTCACAGTTGTCTAACTGAACTGAATATTGCAATCAAAATTTATTTCATAAAGAAATAGATGAGGGTAAGTAAAAAAAAAAAAAAAGTATTGCTACTAGCGTTTTAGTTCATATTTGCACAGGTTTAATCCAAATAAAACATGTTTAAACATGTGTCTGTGATGATGAGTGGATGGCTCCGACAAGTTCTCTCAGTAATCCACTTGGCTTACCCTCGTTGTTGTTGTTGCCATGTGCTGTGGAGTTGGTTCCGACCCATAGCGACCCTGTACAGGGTTTCCGAGGCTGTAAATCTTTACGGGAACAGAAAGCCTCATCTTTCTCCTGCGGAACAGCTGATAGTTTTGAACTCCTGACCTTGTGGTTCGCAGCCCGATTCGTAACCACTACGCTACCAGAGCTCCTTTTAGTCTCGCTAGGTTGCCTTAAAAAAAAAAAAAAAAAAAATTAAATCCAATAAGAGCATTGACTTTCAAGGGGATCTTTTGGGCCAGTTAAATTCAAGGCAGACTAGTCACCTCAAAAGCTATGGTGACTATTTTGGAAGGCTCTCACAGGCATAACTTTGATAGACTTTCTCAATCACAGGACGATTATGGTAGCTTGTTAGGAAGATGTTTTAAGAGTATAGAAAGTGCATTGGTGAGAAAAAGGCCAAGAAAGTTATAATAAGAATTTTTTTTTCCATCATAATACACCTGCCCATTCTTTGACAGAAGCAAGGGCTGTCTAGGAGACTTTCACTGGAAAACTACCCCGTCTATCCTACAGCCCTCATCTTGCCCATTTCAGACCTGTCTTTGTTCCGCATTTCAAAGTACATTGAAATGGGACACCATTTGAGTCTCTTGAGGATGTCAAAAACTGCTGTTCTGATGTGTGAATCAAAGAGCACAAAATTCTCTGGGGAAGGGTTGTTATTTATTGCTGACGAGTTGGTTCTGACTCATAGTCATTCTGTATAGGGTTTCTAAGGAGCGGTTGGTGGGTTTGAACTACTAATAGTATGGTTAGCAGTTCCGTGGTTATCCTATAGCGTCACTCAAACACTCCTTGGGGAATGGTGAGAGACTTCGTGTACAGACTTAGATGGAGGTTATAGCAAGAACCAGTAGCTTTACATTTTGCTATTTTTGTTTAATAAAGGTTTCTATGATTTTATGGCTGTACTCTGACCTACACATATATATTTATACAGAAATAGGTAAGAAATACGTATCTTGCAAGTAGCACATACACTGATTTCTATTTGTGTGCATGTATACACAAGGAATAGATTGGTATGGAGGAGATTGAGTTGTAAGAAAGCTGGAAAACAAGGAGAAGAGGGAGTTGTGAAGGATTAGAGAAGAGAGGAGAAAATAAAGTTTTGAAGACTGTGTTGAATCTGTCAAAAAAAATCACCCCCAAATTATCCATAAGTAAACCAAGGTGTAGAAAAAAGTCTTTTCAAATTAATTAAATTAGGCACTGGTCTTCTGCGGCTACCTTGCAAAAATGTTTTTGGTAATTTTCTTTGGCATTACTATAGAGCTGTTTTTAAACTGGCTTAAAAACATTGCTCTTTTTTCCTTATGATAGAATGTTGTTTTGTTGTTCACATTTCTCTACCACATTTGGTTCTGCATTGTTTTTACTTGATTCTAAACATTCCTTCTATGGTTTTCCAAAGAGTGGGCTTCCGCCTCTGAAGAGAGGAAGTTACAGTAGAACCACTGTTGCCACCATGTAAAGCTTTCCTTTACAGCTCACTCCAGTGTTCAGTGCAATACATTAGGAATTCATGTGTGCATACCCTCCTAACATATACCAACCCTGTTCAGGGTCGCTATGGGTCGGAATCGACTCGACGGCACTTAACAACAACAACAACAATACCCTCCTAACATATACCAACCCTGTTCAGGGTCGCTATGGGTCGGAATCGACTCGACGGCACTTAACAACAACAACAACAATACCCTCCTAACATATACCAAAGTGTTAGTTGGCCTTTTTGTTGGTGATATGATTTTCTTCTTCATACTTTTCTCATTTACCAAATGTTCTATAATGAATATGTAGTTTATAATTAGGAAAAAGCCAGAAAACATAGTCTGGTTGTTTCTGGTCATATTTCTTATATTTTCAATGATTAGCAGAAATAGTGTTTGATGAATTAGTTAGTATTACTTTACAATTAGGGAAAAGTGAAAACTATAGTCTGGTTATTTCTGGTCATGTTTATTATATCTTTGATTATCAGCAGAAACCGTTCATGACTTTTGAATAGTCATCCTAGGAAGAGCAGAGGTTCACTTACCTGAATCCAAAGACAATGGGGGAAGAAAGATATCAGTGGCTAAACCTATTCCTCTAAATACCTTTTTTTAAAAAAATTTTTTTTTTAAGGTTTTTATTGTGGATTGAGTAAAAGTTTACAGGGCAGATCATCAGTTTTACAGTCAACAAATCATAAACCTTGTTTCATTACAATGATTATAATCCCCTCCAAATGCCATCAGTAAACAGTATTTCTCTCTATTCACCTTAGCTTGTTTTTTTTTTAAACACTCAGGCATATATAATAATTTACACCACCAAAGGGCACATTCTTCAAGTCTGCCTCCTGGCCACCAGCTCTTAATCCCTCTCTTCCCATGAATCTAGAATCCTCAGCTGCTGCCTCTCTCCATGTCCCCATCTCTGCCTCCATCCTAGTGTTTCTGCTTCTGTGAATAAGGTCTCATATTCCACTTGTGCTCTTCTCCCTTGATGGTCCTAGGGTCCTTTGTTTCTGGACTGTAAGATTAACCACTCCCCTGTTTTTGTTATAAAACTTCTACCTTTACAATTGTGATAATCACAATTAGTCATGATAACAGTTATTCACTTTTGAATCATAAGAATCTTATCCTCATCTGTTTTAACCAGACCCATCTAGACAAGATGAAAGCTATTCAGCGGGACACTTTCTTTCTCCACACACTATTAAATTAAGTTCCCATTTGAAATCTTGTAAGCCAGTCACTTCGTGCCTTTATCGCCCCCTCATTTTGGGTAGCCAGTGTCTTAAGTTGCCCATCCCTATATGCCCTGTGTACAGAGGGGATAGCATGGATACTTGATGTGAAGACTCCTTCCTTCT
Organism: Chrysochloris asiatica; assembly: GCF_000296735.1. Classification (NCBI taxonomy): domain Eukaryota; kingdom Metazoa; phylum Chordata; class Mammalia; order Afrosoricida; family Chrysochloridae; genus Chrysochloris; species Chrysochloris asiatica. The sequence continues at coordinate 1,037,879 of NW_006408522.1, forward strand.
CTGTTGGTATTTAGAGGAGTCCTGGTGTGGCGCTCTGGGTTAATGCATCATACTGCAAAGCCATTACTGCAAGGTCAGTGGTTCAAGCTCACCAGCTACTTCTCAGAAACCCTATACAGGGTTGCTATGGGTCAGAACCAACTCGATGACACTTAACAACAACAACCTCCATGAGTATAGGTCAGGTTCATCAAATTGTAGCAATTTATCCTTGTTTCCTTCATTATAGTTTTTTATTTACTTTTATTTTTATCTTCCTCTAGTCAAGTTCTTATGAGCTCTGTTAGCGTAGTGGTTACGAATCGGGCTGTAAACTGCAAGGTCAGCAGTTCGAAACTACCAGCTGCTCTGTGGAAAAAAGATGAGGCTTTCTGCTCCGGTAAAATTACAGCCTCAAAAACCCTGTACAGGGTCGCTATGGGTCGGAACCAACTCGATGGCACTTAACAACAACAACAAGTCAAGTTCTGATTATTAAGCCACTGAGGCTAGGTCAAATGGGTACTGTCTGCAAGTTTGGGTATTGTGCATCTCACGTCATATCATCTGGATGCTTCACTCTCAGCTCAAGCTCCCTGTGGCTATGTCCTTGTCCATGGGCTCAGGTGTCTCCAGATCTCACCATACTTTGGACCACCCAGCCTTCCTCATCTCTCTCATCTCCAGATCAACAGGAGTCAATGGACCATGGTTGAACTCAGCCCGTTTCTTCATTGCTGCCTTTCCCTCTCTTCCACTTACAAGTAGACCAATGTGATCGTCAGCAAGCTTACATACCTGCTCATGTGTTCCCGTTGAGTTTCTGTCTTAGAAGGGGGTTTGTCCTGAAGGAACTTGGTTGTTTGCCTTGATGGCTTCCCGGAAAACAGCTTGCTTATTCTTATAGTAGGCAGTCATACCTGACATTTTTGTTTTGTTTTTTTCCTGATGATCTTTCTTTGAAGATGTATCTTCTGTCACTCTAGCTGTTCCAGGCTGGTCTGCTTGTCTTTTCTAATGGGGATGTCCCACCTCAGAAGGTTCTGGATGGGGCTCAGGATTCCACCTAAGGTCCTATACTCTGCAAAGGCTCCACAAGAGGCCTATTTCACTGGGCAAGTTCTAGAACCCCTTTTAGGTATTCCAATCAGTTATAGGATGAAGACGGGCTGACAAGTTTACTGTAATCATGATTCCCGACATTCCTTTCTATCTCACACATGTGTCTATTTTACAATAGTAGGCAAAGAAATCAATATTCATAAGACAATCAAGCATTTTAGTATTATTTCCCCTCTTCAAATTATGCCTAGATCCCTGTTGTTCCAAGGCTGATCATGCATCACTATTTACCTCTGTCCCACTTAGCATATACAAACCTGTCTCAGTGTTCCCCTGTCTACCTTGTTCTTCCACTTCCTCCCCCTTCTTGTATTACCCTCCCCAACACCTGAACTATGATGTGTCTGCCCTTACCCTGTGCTCTACCATCACCTCCCTCCACCTCCCTCTAAAACCCCCCACCCCCACCCCACCATTGTGGTTACCTTATATTCCATTAATTTTTTCCCTCCAGTTAAGACAGTCTTGTTTTATCCTGTAATCTATCTGACCTTCTCACCACCTGGATCTCTGTTCCTCTATGTTTACCTTGATTCACATTGTAATTATTTTGATCGTAGACTGACCTCCCAGATCCTGTGAATTTGTTCTTAAGTTTTATTATGTTCTCGACTCTTCCATTTGTCGATTGAGTTCCGGGTAATGCTGCCACGTACGCCAATCTCTGGTTGTTGTCTGTTCTTGTTGGTTCTCAGTCCACAGAACTCCCTTTAGGATGTTTTCATTGCAGGGTTGGCTTTGGCATTTCCAAAGCCTGTCCTCATTCCAGTATGGAGTGTAGGTCGACCTCTAGTTCATTTGCCTCAGTTACTTTATCTGGTTTCTGGACATGTGCTGATATGGTCATCTGTTTCTGCTTTTTCTGCATATTCAGAAGGTAGCTGTGGCCTTAATACTTAAATGGGTGTGTGTGTTGATATTTTTTATGCTTTCTGATTGCCTCCAGGTATATGTGATCAGGAGATGGGCTTCCCTTTGTACTCTTCTTCCTGACAAATTTCAAGATGTCACTGTTGGTCGTTATGACTTAACTCAGGATTTAATTTTTGGCATGTTTCCTTTTTAGTCTGCCTGTCCCACTCCACAACCCCCATTCAGACCTTTTTCCTAGTGATAAACAGTACAGGGCTGGCTGTAGCTGTTTTACCATGCCATTTGGTTGTAAGTGGAAACTGTCCCTTTGAATTTTGAGGAGATCTGTGTGCATCTGTGGGGTGTCGACTTGCTAAGGCATCCCTTCTAGTAACTAGAATGGAGGTATGCAGACAGTGAGAGACTAATGAACAGATTAAAAAAAAAAAAAAAAGAATGTCCACATCTTTTTCTTCATGGTTCTTTTAGGCCTCTGTGGGTGCTCTGATCCTTCCACCACTCGGTCTCACCCAAGATGGCTGCTCAGGGAGCAGCTGAGTGCCTTGGATTAGAAAGTACTGGATTTCTTGCTGCGGCAGCAAATTAAATCGACTGTGAGCCTTCCAACTTTTTAAATATTCCTTTATATGTGGTTCAGTGTTCTGGGACCATCCCCTGACCCTGCTTGGTCTGGTATTCTGTGTTGTTGCAGACAGAGCTCCTCACTGCATGTCTTCCTGATCCACTATCTTGTTTGTTCTCTGAATACCATTTTTAATCACATACTTCAAACTTTTGCCCTTGTCAAGCAGTAGTTAAGTGAAAGAATATAAATCAGTGCTTCTAATTCTTTTGTGATTTCAAAATCCCTTTCAACTAACAGCTTGCTTATATTAATACTAGTGAAATAATTTCTGAGGTAGTATTTTATTAAAATAACTTTTGTTCAGTTAGTGCTATGTGGCTTAAGAATACAAGTTTAGGAAGTACAGGTTCTCTTCTGAAGTTGAAATATCTTAGTTGCAGTTTGGTAAATTTGGGTTTTTGCAGGTGTGGACAAGAGCATTCTGATAGGTTGTGGTTGCTAAGTGCCATCAAGTAGGTTCTGAGTCATAGTGACCCTGAATAGGGTTCCTGAGGCATTAAATCTTCTCGTAAGCAGAAAGCCTCATATTTCTCCCAAGCAGCAGCTGGTAGGCTCAGCCGTGGTCTTTGTGGCTCACAGTCCAGTACAGATCCTATGGAATCACCATGCTGTCATACTGATATAAAAGGAAAATATTTTGTGGAGAGAGAAAAGGAATGTAAAGAAAACTAAACTATGGGCGAAATTTGAACTCCTTAAGATGATGCCACATAATTGATACTTTAAAGACGTGAACACTGGAATTTGGACTCAGAAAATACATAAGACATTTTGGGTGTTTGGTCTTATCTTGAGTCACATATATGTTTGAAGTGAAAACTTCTTTAATTTCTGTAGCTTAGCTAAATGCTTGTTGCTCAGGCTTCCACTGACTGTCTCAGTGTCCCTGCTCTGTGCTTATTAGCATAACACTCAGAGCGATGGGGTATGGAAGAACCATTAGCTATTACTCTGTGAGGAGCTTGTAATATAATTGCAGATGGAAGAAACACTCAAGACATATTGACAAACACTGGCATATTCTCTGAGGGTCTTACTGAAGAATAAATACAACAAAGGCAAACAACACTGAGAAAGAGGTGGTTATGGGTTAAAAATCATCTAAAGGCGTTTCCCAGAGTAGGAAGAGGAGGGTTCTAATCCTGACAGAAGGTAAAGCTTAAATCTATGTTTTTGTTCTTTTCGCTATTAAAAATCTTTTCAAAGAATGACTTCAGATCTGAATATTAGTAACCTATCCCACCTGACTTCTTGTTAAGTGTCGCTGAGTCAGTTTTGATTCATAGTGATCCTAGTTCCGAGGGTTCCGAGGAGCGGCTGGTGGGTTTGATTCCCTGACCTTGCTATTAGCAGTCCAGTACATATCCTACAGTGCCACACTAGGACTTCACAGTAGGACTCTAGTAGAGCTCTATCAGTTGTTCACAACCAGTGGAGATTTTACCCATCAGGGGGTATTAGGTAGTGCTGTAGGCTTTTGGTGGGTGGAGACAAGCATGCTGCTAAATATCTTTGCTATTACATATCTTAAATATGCTAATAAATGCACGGGACAATGCCCCACAACAAAGAATTTGCAGTACTAAATGCCAGTGCCACCACTCGTCTGTCAGTTTGTTGCACTGTGGTGACTTGCGTGTGGCTGTGATGCTGGAAACTATGCCACTAGTATTTTGAATGCCGTCAAGGTCACCCATAGTGGACAGGTTTCAGCGGAGCTTCCAGACTAGGACAGACTTGGAAGAAGTAGAGGTAGAGTACTTCATAATGTTTAGCCACTGACAACTTAATGAATAGCAGTGAAATATTGTCAGATAGCACCAGAATATTGTCAGATAGAGTGCTGGAAAATGAGCCCCTAATTTGGAAGACACTCAGAATACAACTAGAGAAGAGCTGCCTCTTCAAAGTAGAGTTGACCTTGATGACACAGATGGAGTAAAGCTTTTAGGATTTTCATTTACTGATAGGGCACAACTCAAGGTGAGAAACAGCTGCAAACATTCATTAATAATTAGAAGATGGACTGTATGAAGAATAAGTATAGGAAAATTGGAAATTGTCAAAAATGAAATGGAACGCATAAGCATCAATATCCTACGCATTAGTGAACTGGAATTGGCTGGCATTGGCCATTTTGAATCTGACAGTCACATGGTTTCTTGTACCAGATTAAAGAGCAATGGCATCACATTCATCGGCAGAAAGAACATTCCAAGGTCTGTTTTGAAGTACAGTGCTATCTGTGATAGGGTAATATCATACACATACAAGGAAAACTAGTTAATTCCTCTATTACTCAAATTTATGCACCAACCACTAAAGACAGGATGAAGTTGAAGAATTCTACCAACTTCTTCAGTCTGAAATTGATCAAACATGCAGTGAAGATGTATTGCTAATTACTGGTGATTTGAATGTAAAGGTTGGAAACAGAAGAAGGATCAGTAGTTGGAAAATATAGCCTTGGTGACAGAAATGATGCTGGAGATTACATGATAGAATTTTGGAAGACTAATGATTTATTCATTGCAAATACCATTTTTAAACAACATAAAACACATGAATTCCACCAGATTGAATACACAGAAATCAGATTGATTTATATGTCTGTGGAAAGAGACTGTGGAAAAGCTCCACTTGTTGTTAAGTGTCGTTGAGTCAGTTCTAACTCATAGTGACTCTCTGTGTAGAGTTTCTGAGGAGCAGCTGGTGAGCTTGAACTGTCAACCTTGCTTAGCCAAAAGGGGCAGACTGTGGAAAAGTCTTGCTCATATGCAAGTACAGACTGAAGCTGACGAAAATTAAAACAAGTCTGCGAGAGCCAAAATATGACCTTGAACATATCTCATCTGAATTTAGAGATCATCTCAAGAACAAATTTGATACATTAGACACTAATGACTGAAAACCAGAAGAGTTGTAGAATGACATTAAGAACATACAGAAAGAAAGCAAAAGGTCATTAAGAAAACAGGAAAGAAGTAAAAGACCAAAATGGATGTCAGAAGAGACTCTGAAACTTGCTCTCTAGTGTAGAGATGCTAAAGCAAATGGAAGAAATGAGGAGGTAAAAGAGCTGAATAGAAAATTTCAAAGGGCAGCTCAATAATACAAAGTCAAATATTATAACGAAATGTGCAAAGACCTGGAGTTAGAAAACCAAAAGGGAAGAACACGCTCAGCATTTCTCAAGCTTGAGGGAACTGAAGGAAAAATTCAAACCTCGACTTGAGGTATCAAAGTATTCTATGGACAAAATTCTGAATGATGAAGAAGCATCAAAAGAAGATGGAAGGGATATACTTCCGTTTCCGGCATTTCTGCCTTCTTTTTGTGCCAGTAGCACTCCCGCAGTCACGGTGAACATTCCTAAAACCCACCAGACTTTCTGTAAGAAGTGTGACAAGCACCCCAACCCCACAAAGTGACACAATACATGAAGGGCAAAGGTTCTCTGTATGCCCAGGGAAAGCAGCGTTATGACAGGAAGCAGAGTGGATATGGTGAGCAGACTAAGCCAGTTATCTGGAAGAAGGCTAAAACTACAAAGATTGTGTTGAGGCTTGAATGTGTTGAGCCAAACTGCAGATCTAAGAGGAGATTGACTATTAAGAGATGCAAGCATTTTGAACTGGGAGGAGATAAGAAGAGAAAGGGCCAGATGATCCAGTTCTAAGCATCATCTTGTTTTGTTATTAAAAAAATAAAATCTTGATGTTATATTAAAAAAAAAGAAGAAGATGATGATGATGGAAGGAGTATACTGAGTCACTGTGCCAAAAAGAAGTGATCAATGTTCAACCATTTCAAGAAGTTGCATATAATCAAGAGCCAATGATTCTGAAGGACGAGGTCCATGGTGCTGTGAAGGCATTGGCTCCAGGAATTGAATGAAGGACTGGCAAGTCATTTCTGACTCATAGCAACCCTGCATGGGGTGTTTTTAAAAGCGACTTTTTATAGTGAATTGAGTGAAGGTTAACACATAACATCGTCTGCTTTATCCTCAACCAATCATATGTTTTGCTTCATCTCATTGTTTACAATCCCTTCCCTGCTACAACAGTTATCCTGCTTCCTCCCAGTGCTTCCCTTTTACATGTTAATTTTTCAAAAATTAACAAAGCAAAAATATTTGGTGTACACATACAAAACAAAAATATACATTCATTTAAATGTCCAAAGGGCACATTTTATAAGCCTGCCTCCAGCCCACAGGAGCACAGCCTTTCTCAGTCCATGGGCCTAGAGTCCACAGCTGCTCTACCTCTCCATACCATGGTCTCTGCCACGGTCTCTGCCGTCACTGCTTCCCTAAGTAGGATCTCATGCTCCTCGTTCTTGATGGTCCTGGGATCATCTGTTCCTGAAATCAAAGTTTAACTGCCCCCTCCTAGTTACTCCTCTTCTACAATTGCAGTTAGGACAATCACAATTAATCCTGCCAACAGTTACTCACAATTGAATCATAAAATTCTGTCCAAATCATCCCTCATCCCCTTCTACTAGATCTATCTGAAAAAGAGGCAATCTATTCAGTGGAAATTCTACCTTACCCTCCTCATTCTGAAACTATGCACACTCACAAAAGCTTGTAAGCCAGCCACTTTGTGCCTTTATGTGGTGGTAGTGATGGTGGTGTGTTGTGGAGTCGGTTCTGACTCATAGCGACCCTGCATAGGGTTTCTGAGGCTGTAAGTCTTTATGGGGCAGAAAGCCCATCTTTTACCCATGGAACGGTTAGTAGTTTCAACCTATTAGCAGCCCGACTTGTAAGCACTACACTAACAGAGCTCCTTTTGTGTCTTTATAGTTCCCCAGTTTTGATAGTAGCATAGTGGTTATGAATCGGGCTGTGAACCACAAGGTCGGCAGTTCAAAACTACCAGATATTCCACGGGAGAAAGATGAGGCTTTCTGCTCCCATAAAGATTTACAGCCTCGGAAACCATGTACGGGGTCACTATGAGTCGGAACTTGACTCCACGGTGTTTAACAACAGCAGTAATATCTAAGTTGCCCATCTCTTTTAACCCCGTGCACTGAGGAAACAAACTTGATCTTTGATACGAAGAATCCTCCCATTTCTGCTGGAATTTTAAATTTAACTACCTCCATAAAAGCAAAGGACCAGTTCATCAAATTGTAGCAGTTTTCACTTGCAGTATTAAGCATCTTTATCTTCATCTGTTAGAGTTCTGGTAACCATCTAAGCTGGGTCAAGTTGGTAATAGTTGCAAGTTTTAGAGTTTATATACACCTCCCCACACTTCAGACCAGCTGGCCACTTCACTCTTAGGTCTAGCCCTCAGTAGCTAAGTCAGTGCACGTGGGCTCAGGAGTTCACCCATCTCCCTTAACTTCAGACCAACCAGCCCTTTCTCTTGTCTCTCTCATCTCAAGGTCAGCGTGTGTCAATGGAACATGGCCAGACTCAGATTATGTCTTCATTGTTGCATTTCCTCCACTTCTACTCGCAAGTAGACCAGGGTGGCCACCAGCATGCATACTACACTGCTCGTGGATTCCCTTTGAGTTTCAGTCTTAGAAGGGGGTTTTCTGTGATGGGCTGACTTTTCTTACCTTGATGGCTCTAAGGCAAACACTCCTTGCTTGATAGTCCAACAGCCAAGCCAGTCTGCTTTTTTTCTGCTGGTCTTTGTTTCAATAAGAAACTTCTTACTGAAAAAAATTCCCAGCTGCTTTGGGTTGGTCTTTTGTCTTTTCAAGTGGGATTGTCCCACCTTAGAAGATTCTGGGTGGGGTTTGGATTTCACCGAAGGCCCCATATTTCACAAAGGCTTAACAGGAAGCCTATTTCCC
>NW_006408522.1:1047143-1077176 GCF_000296735.1 Chrysochloris asiatica
TATATACCAAGTAGAGGGATTGCTGGGCCATAAGGTATTTCTGTTTTCAACTTTCTGAGGATGCTCTATACCAGTTTACAGAGAGCTTGAACCATTTTACAGTCCCACCAGCAATGTAGGAGGGTTCCAGTCTCTCTATACCCTTGCCGGCATTTTTGTTTATTGTTTTCTGTATTTTTAAACATTGTTAACCTGCATAGGATTTTCAAGGAACGGCTGGTGGGTTTGAACCACCACCGAGCAGTCCAGTGCTTATTCTATAGCGCCACACCAAGCACTGAGTAAATTCTAGCTATTAATATTATTATGAACCCCACAGCAGTCCTGAGAGGTAAGTACTATATAAAGGTGAAGTTGAGATATACTGAGAAGGCACTGCTGACTTGCATAAGAACACGCAGTAAATAGTAGGCAATCCAGGCCTTTATGTAGCTACAGTTTCCTATGCTAATCACATTGCCTTAACAAAACAGTGGAGGAGTAGGAGAAAAGCAGGAAGAGTAGAAGGAAAAAGTAACGTGTGTAAAAAACTTACATTTCCCTCTTCCCGTACTAAAATTTCCTTTTTTGCCTAGATGTTCAATTCTCTAAATGTCTCATTTAATGTGGCTCAAATAGTTAAGTGAAATGCATTTTGTATTTCAAAGATGACAGTATACCCTTTGGATTTGTAAGGAGATATCTAAACAGCTTCATATATTTTAAATTTTCTTATTTTAATTGAATGAAGAAAAGAATTTCCCCTATACTTGAGAATTTCTCATTTCTAATCGTTACTCCAAACTTTGTTTTAATACTTGCTGGATGAACTCTAGTCCCTTGACCAGCACCACTAGATGTTTTCCATTCTCCTATCACTTTTATATGTTATTCCACTGCACTTAAATGGTCTGCTGAAACTCAATTAGGTGTCTTTAGACCAAAGTTTAGCACACTTACTGTGCCTTCCTGAGTCATTTATTTTGCACCACTTTCCTTCCCCCACCCCCAGCCCCTGAAGTTCCAGGAGCAGTAGTTGAGTAGGTGATATTGTTTATGCTAAGTGAGTATCTTGTGGCATCAGTAAAACCATAGCTGCTGGAGCCAGCTTCAACAACTACCTGCTCAAGGAATCAGTCCTGCTTGGTAGGAATGTCATTGCTGTGCCCATTGGGGAGGGGACAAAAACACAATTTAGCAAACAAGAAAAGATTTATGTAATTCTCTACCATGACAAGAATAGTTTTACAGTGGGTGCACGTGGGCAGCATTTTGATAAACATTGAACCAAGCAAAACAGCGAGTTTCTTTAAAGCCATATGTGTGTAAAATTTGATCCAAATCTCTGAGCAACATTAACGTGCAAGCAATCTGTTTTGGATACACCAAAATAGTTATTTTTCTAATTGTGTGCATTTGTGTTTCTAACTTACTTAAAATCTTAACCATGGAACATAATGAACTCCATTGCTATAGTTTGACTAAATTCTTTACTGTTTGTACGAAAATCAGAGCAAAAGTTTTTCAACCTTATTACAATTAACCTGAAACCTGACTGTAACTCATGGTCACTGTGAACTTTAAATGGTTTCTAAACTTTAATGTTAAACTTTGTCTCTCTATTAAGTAATTTTAAAATAGCAGTGTATTTAAACCCAGAGTCCTGGTGTGGTGCTGTGGGATAAACACGAGACTGCTAACCGAAAGGTTGGTGAACCCACCAGCCACTCAGAATCAGTTCTGACCCATAACAACCCTGTGTAGGGTTTCTGAGGCTTTTAAAAGCCCTGTGAGAATAGGAAGCATCTTCTTCTTCCCACAGGGTGGGCTCAAACTGCTTGCCTTGTTGTTTGCCGTCCTTTGCTTGTTTTATGGGACTACCGTGCTCCCATGCAACTGCATTGTTGTTAGTGCCATCGAGTCAGTTCTGACCCATAGCGAACCTGTGTAGGGTTTCTGAGGAGCGGCTGGTGAGCTTGAACCACCAATCTTGTGGTTCAAATCGACCTTATAGTCTAGCACATTAACCCACAGGCCACACCAATTACACATTGGTCAAAAAGAAAGGATTATGTTGATGCTCCGTGAAACTTGAGGACACAGCATGGATCTGCTTCTCACAGACCTCTGAGCTTCCCCATCCTGTCCCTTGATGAGCTTAGTGCCTGCCCTGCAGTGGCCCGCCCTCCCCCGCCCCCCCCATTCGGCCTGGGAAGTTCCTCCCACAGTGAGCGAGTTGGTGGAGGTGGCTTTGATGATGCTGCCAGAGTGGAGGTCATGGAGCAAGAAAAGCAGGGGCCAGCAGCAGGCTCTGAGTGCTGCCCAGTGCCTTCGTGGTGCTAAAAGCACATAAAATATACAGATATATGTGCTGCTGTGCCATGGAATTGGTTCTGACTCATAGTGACCCTGAATAGGATTTCCAAGGTTGTAAGTCTTTACAGGAGCAGAAAGCCTCATCAGTCTCCCATAGACGGCTAGTTGGTTTGAACTTCTGACCTTGAGGTTAGCAGCTCAGTCTGTAATCTACTATGCCACCAGAGCTTCATCCATTGTTGTTGTTGAGTGCTGTCGAGTCGGTTCCAACCCATATCCACCCTGTATAGGGTTTCCTAGGAGTGGCTGGTGAGCTTGAACTGCTGCTGACCTTGCACTTCAAACCGACCTTGCAGTCCAGCGTATTAATCCACAGCACCACACCAGGACTCCTACATACATACATACGTATATATGTATTGTGTGTGTATGTGTGTGTATGTATGTATATGTATAAGTAGCCCTGGTAGCGTAGTGATTACAAGTCAGGCTGCTGACCTCAAAGTTAACTACTGTGTCACCAGGGTTCCTATGTCAAAAACCAACAACCACCCACTGAATAGTTTTCATCTTGTCTATACAGCTCTGGTGAAAGGAGATGGGATAAGATTCTTATGATTCAATAGTGAGTAATTGTTGTCATGATTAATTGCGATTGTCACAACTGTAAAGGTAGAAGTTTTATACCATAAAGGGGGGAGTACTTAATCTAAACTTTCAGGAAAAGAGAACCCTAGGACCATCAAGGGAGAAGAGCATGAGTGGAATGTGGGACCCTATCCAGAGAAGCAGCAACACCAGGGATGGAGGCAGAGATGAGGGCATGGAGAGAGGGAGGAGCTGAGGACTCTAGACTCATGGAAAGATAAAGACTGTGTGCTGGCGGCCAGAAGGCAGACTTGGAGAATGTGTCCTTGGGTTGCCTAAATGATTATATATTCCTGAGTATTTTTGTGTACATCAAAACAAAACAAAATAGACAGAATACAAGCAAATACTGTTGAATGATGGTGCATGGAGGAAATTGTAATCATTGCAGTGAAATGAAATACGATAGGATGAATGCAAAACTGATGTTCTTCCATGTAAACTATCGCTCAATTCACAATAAAAGCTTTAAAAGAAAGAAGAGAACAGCAGTTAGACAGACCAATGAATGATGTCTCAAGATCTCCTATAGAAGCTAGAAGAAAATGTGGTACCATCTTTAATGTGCTGAAATGTCAGCTAGATTTCTGTATTCGTCTATTGAAAATATCTTATCAATAACAAGATTTAAATAAAGACCTTTTCAAACAAACAAAATGACAACAACCAGAATTATTATTTAAGGAGTAGCCATTTGTTTTGTTGTCATTGTTTGAGGGGCCTGCCATTATATTTGACCTAGTTTTTGTATTATTCAGAATTGAGAGTTTGTGGTAACTGATAGTAACTGTTTTAAAGCCAGGACTCTGGTAGTGAAGAAATGTCCTTTGTTTCATCATCACTGTTACTTTTACAGTTGAAAATATAAATGAAAAATTTCAGTGATCATATATTTTCTTTTCAGACAGAAACCAAGGCTTTAGCCTTCTCAGCTCATTGGCGGGAGCAAACCACACTATTGGGTCAGCCGAGAGCTCAGAGGTGAAGATTTCTTTTGGATCTTTTTTCCTCTTTGTCTTTCATCTCCCTTTGTCCTTAGACATCTTTGCACCATTTCTCTCCCCCACCCCCTTTCCATTTGAGAAGCAGCAAAGAATATTAAAAATAGATTTTAAAACAAAAAGATGTAATACAGCCTTATTGTGCCTGACACCTGTTGAGAAACTAGCTCAGTCCTTGTGAAAGCAATACGTTTTTGAGATGTCTGTATTTTGGACTGTTGCGTGTATTTTTGTTTTTCTTTCTGCTAGAGTGCTTTTTAAATATACTGAGATTTCCTTGAGGCAGAAACTTGCTGCCAAAACTTGTTGTAAAATAAAGCTGATTTTTAAAAAGTACTTCCTGTGTACAATGCTTTATACCCAAAGCGCCCTAAAGATGCCTATAGTCCAGATTCAGCCCTTTGTGCTTAAGGACTAGTTTGCCATGGTCTGTGTGCTCAAATCAAGAAAATGAAACAGTGCCATGCTGTCTTTCTGGGAATCTTTTCGTCAGTCTTGGAGTGGTTTCTGTTATGTGTACATTTTCACATTGTGAACACAACATGGACATACAGCAAACAAGAAAGGTTTAATAGTCTATAGAAAACCCCTAACACTTTCTAGGTTTTATCCTTGCAGGAAAATAACTCCTGGGTGACTGAATGTTTAGACTTTTAATTTATTTTCTTATTTAGCTTGTCGTTTCCCCTCTGTCCTTGCGTCTAGCTCCTATTGTACCTTCGCTAAAACAAACCAGGGAGTGAAAATGTGAGTGTTTGGACTTAGTACTGAAAAGCCTGTTACTAAATTACTACTTATGTGTATTTTCCTCAGGAGCAGCCCCGTTTGCCAACAGAAGACAGGGCAGAGTCCCTCATGGAGCATCGGGGCAGTGCGTCTAACACGGCTGAAGCCCCGGTTGATAGCATTGTGGGTACGTTCCTCTTTTGACTACCTAGGACCGCTCGGAAACACGGAAAAGGTAGCTTAGCATAAATCATTGAGGGGGAGTTTTGCACATGGAGCATAGAGGAACTTTGTGTAGTGAAGTGAATGCGAACCTCGCCAATGACTAGGAGAAAGAGGAGGAAGAATAATAAGCGCATAACAAATACACGGACACTGTTTTCTCTCCCAGTTCTCTTGGCAGGATCTTAATTCAGATCATTTTACCTGAGAAAGAACCAGGTGGGGAAACAGCTTCAGTTTTCAACGTACAACAGCTTCTTTCGTAATGTTTAACTACAGTTAGAACGGATGGTGATAAAAATAACCTTATTTGTTCTTCACATTCTTTTAAAATTATTTTATATCTACTTCTTCATTCTGTAACAAAGTTTGGTAGAGAAGTTATTTTACAGAGATGAAGCTGAGACCCCAGAGTAGTTGAATAAGTTGTCTGGGGGCATCTTGCAAAAGAAGGTCATGAAATTGGAACTAGAATCTAATCATCTGTCCCAAAGCCAGAAAGCCAAGGAACGTAGTTGACAGTAACTATAGGTGCCATTTTGTTGAGGAGCTACTAATATTTCTGCTTTGTTTCTGTACTACCAAGGGCCCATGTGTAATAGTCAAATTTTAAAACTTTTTTTATTTCAGATTGTGAAATAAGTGGTATAGAAAACTCAAGTTACTAATTGTAGAAACATATATATATATTAAAAAGTTACTAGTAATCTATCTCCATTCTTTTAAACCATGTCCGCTCCACTGGATCCTTCCTATTGACTTTTAAACTTGCTAAAGTCTCTGCCATTAAAACAAACCATGAAGTACAGTGAGGGGTGGAGAGTAAAAGAGCTAACCTAAATAATTCTGGAGAAGTGTTCTGACTGGATATATATAAGGCTGATGACCAAAAAAACCCTGAACACAATAAATTTGTTTCTCATAGGAATATGAGTTAATAATTCTCAAATTACTTTATTAATATACATATTAAGGTTGAAAAAAAAAAAAACCACGTACATTATAAATAATGAGAACCAGGTTCCTCACTCTCAGAAAAGGAGTTATAAATAGGAGAAAGTTGGTATGAGCCCTGCGGTACTGGATTGGAATAGAAAGTGTTAGCATGAATTCCTGGGTTTTAAAATAACCCTATAGTTAGAGTATCAGAAAGATGTATACCTGTGCTTTACTGACTACCCAAACACTTTCGATTGTGTGGATCATGACAAGCTATGGACAACATTGTGAAGTATGAGTATTCCTGAACACTTAATTGTGTTCATGAGGAATCTGTATCTGCAACAAGAGGCAGTTGTTCGAACAGAACATGGGAACACTGAATGGTTTAAAATTAAGAAAGGTCTTTGACAGGGTTGTATTCTTTTACCATACTTATTCAACCTGTATGCTGACCAATAATCCGAGAAGCTGAGTTATATGAAGAAAAATGTGGCATCAGGATTGGAGGAAGACTCATTAACAATCTGTGATATGCAGATGATACAACCTTGCTTGCTGAAAGTGAAGAAGACTGAAAACATTTACTAATGAAGATCAAAGAGCACAGCCTTCGGTATGGGTTGCATCTCAATGTCAGGAAAACAAAAAATCGTCACCACTGGACCAATAAACAACATTCTTATCAACGGAGAAAAGATTGAACTTGTCAAGGACTTCATTCTTTTTGGATCAACTATCAACACTCACGGAAGCAGCAGTCAAGAAATCAAACAACATATTGCATTAGGCAAATCTGCTACACAAGACCGTTTTAAAGCGTTGAAGAGCAAAGATGTCAGCTTGAAGACTAAGGTGCGCCTGATCCAAGCCCCATGGTATTTTCAGTAACCTCATATGCATGCGAAAGCTGGACAGTGAATAAGGAAGACCATAGAAGAATTGATGCTTTTGAGTTATGGTGTTGGAGGAGAATATTGAACGTGCCATGGGCTGCCAAAAGAACCAATAGATCGGTGTTGGAAGAAGTACAGCCAGAGTGCTCCTTGGAGGCCAGGACAGCCAAACTTTGTCTCTCATACTTCAGACATATTGTCAGGAGAGACCAGTCACTGGAGAAGGATATCATTTTTGGTAAGGTGGAGGGTCGGAGATAAAGAGGAAGATTCCCCAGTAAGATGGATAGACAAAGTGGCAGCATCAATGGGCTCAAGAGTGGCAACAATTGTGAGGTTGGCCCAGGATTAGGCAGTGTTTTGTTCTGCTGTGCATAAGGTCACTAAGAGTCAGTACCGACTTTATGGCACCTAACAACAATAACAACAATAGTTAGAAGAAAAGATTGAAGTTGTCAAAGACCTCATTTTGCTGGGAACTATAATCAACACTCATGGAAGCAGCAGTTAAGAAATCAGACTACATATTGTAAGGCAAGTGTGCTGCAAAAGATCTTTTTAAAGTGATAACGAGGAAAGATGTCACTTTGAAGACTAAGGAGGGCCTGACCAAAGCCATGGTACTTTCATTATCCTCATATGCATGTGAAAGAAGGTAGGATAATGAATAAGGAAGACTATAAAAGAATTGATGCATTGAATTATGGTGCTGGAAGAAAATATTAACAGTACCATGGACTGTTAGAAGAACAAATAAATCTGTGTTGGAAGAAATACAGCCAGAATGCTCCTTGGAAGCCAGGATGGTTAAGACCTTGTCTGTCATACTTTAGACATAGTATGAGGAGGGACTCGTCCCTGGAGAAGGACTTGGTAAAGTAGAAGGTTAGGGAAAAAGGAAAACCCACAATGAGGTGAACTGACATTGTGGCAGCAACAGTTGTAAGGACAGTAATGGAGTGGGCTCTGTTCCATTCTGGTTTTCATACTGTTGCTATGAGTCAGAACTGACTCAACAGCTCCTAACAACAGCATCACAACAATTCAGAACACTAGGAGATAAATACAGATGTGTATGCATGTGTTTCCATAGATACATACATTTCCCAGCTCTGTCTATTGAGGGCCTAGAAGCAACAGCGTCCCATTATCATTGGGTCCACCAAGCACTCAGATCTTGGCTTCTAAGTGCAGCTCAAATTGACCTTGTGGTCCAGCACATTTTCCTGCAGTGCTATACCAGGACTCCGTGTATAAAATAAATGGTCTAACTAGCAAAACGCTTCACAATTGTTAGTCACTAATTGGATGAGACCAAGGAGACTTCACAGCCAAATGCTGTGTAGGATTCTGGAACTAAAAAAGAACATTAGTGGAAAACTGATGAAGTCTGAATAGTCTGTCCACCTACTCCTCACTATCTTCATGGCTGGTGTTTTGCATTTACAACAATAGTAGAAAACTTATCCAGCTATTTTGCATATTGGCATTGTATGTCGTGCAATAACAAACCTCTAGATATGAGGTGAGAGTAACGTGGCTGTGATGATTAAGCTTGGTTGGACCATGATTTCAGTGGTTTGGCAGTTAGGTAGTGATGTAATTTGGCAGTTATGTAATGATGTAATTTGGCAGTCATGTAATGATGTAGTCATCCTCCATCGTCACAGTAAACTGATCTTTGTATAACTACCAGGATTGGGCAGTGTTTTGTTCTGCTGTGCATAAGGTCACTAAGACATCTACCTGGTCTTTGGAACGTACCCAGCTCTGTAAGTGAGGAGGAGTTGCTGTTAAGTTACTTCAAGTCAGTTCCGACTTGTTGTTGTTGTTAAGTGCCGTTGAGTCGGTTCTGACTCACAGTAACCCTGTATAGGATTCCCAAGGCTTTTAAATCTTTGCAAGAGCAGAAAGTCTCATCTTTCTCCTGTGGAGCAGCTGGCAGGCTTGAACTGCAAACCTTGTGGTCCACAGTCCATTTCTTATTGTATGGAGCCATTGCCTATCAAGTGGGTAGAACTTATTAATGGTATTATACCAATATGAATTCCTTGATGTGTATCATTTAATCTTGGTTATGTAAGATGTTAACACTGGGAGAAGGTAGGTAAGCGGTAGTGGGAACTCTGGACTCATTTTCAGACGGCTGCTGTGGTGTTGTAGGATCAGCATTGAACTACAGACATCAAGGTTAGCTGTTCACACTTAGCAGCTGCTCCTCGGAACTGACTCGACAACACTTAACAATAACATTACTATTTTTCACAACCTTTTTTATTAAGACTTACCATTATTTCAGAATAAACAGTTTTAAAAAAGCATAGACAAACCAACAAAAACCAAACACATCCTCAACCCCACCTCTCCCTCCTTACCTCTTATTTCCATTCCTCGCCTCCTGTTTACCACTCACTCCCAATGGACAACCCCATTATACCACTAAAACAGCTCTTAGTTAAGGCCACCAACATCCTCCATGCCTCTAGATCTCTCAGCTCTTCTTACTTCACTTTCCAGCATCATTCAACATTTTGGATTATTACCTAATTATTTTAAACATTTTCTCCTGACTTAACCAATGCAGCTTCTGGTTTTTGTCCTACTTCTCTGGTTATTCGGCCTCCTGAGGTAGATTGGTGCAATGGGTTAAGCATTGGGCTGCTAACTGCAAAGTCGGCAGTTCAAACCTACCAGCTGCTCTGTAGGTTTTTTTCTTTATATTCTAAGAAGGATCTAAAGCTTTGGGAATGCAAAGGAACAGTTGTTCTCTGCCTGATAGGATTGCTATGAGTCAGAATTGACTCGACAGCACTGGGTTCCGTTTGGTAGATTACCCTTCTTTGCCAGGTCTTTAAATATTCCCCATTCTTTAAAGTCCATGTAAAGCCCTCTTCTCTGTTTAAATAATGATTTTTCTGTTCATTCCCTCCTCTCAGTGATCTTTTATCCACAGATAAATCACAAATGTTTGTCTCCAAATTGCCTGTGACATTATGGTAGATGCAAAGAATTGTGTCATCATCTTTGAGTTCAGGGAGGTTACAGTCTAACTAGTGATAGGACTTGTAGTGTAAAGATTAAAGTTATGGACTTTGAAGTCCTGTACAGCTGGCTTCAAATCTTGGCTCTACCACAAGTAGTGATATGACCTAGAATAAATTCATTTCTGTGGGCCTTGATTTCCTCTTCTGTAACACAGGGGTAGGGAATCTTTCCAACTCAGGCTGTTGCGGAGATGAAATGGAACTATGGAAGTTTGGAAGCACTTAGTGGTGCTGATGCAAAGTAAACCTTCGTGCTGTGTAAGTATTTACTATAGTTGTTGTTGTGTAGTGCTCTTGAGTCGGGTCCAACTCATAGCAACCCTGTTTAGGGTTTCCAAGGAGAAGCTGGTGAGCTTGAACCACTGACCTTATGGTTAGCAGTCCAGTGTTTCTCTGCAGCACCACACCAGGACTCCATTTACTATAGTAGTGTGGAGAAATGTTAGACTACAAAGTAACATCGTCAAGTGTTAGGACAGTTCTGTAAACTGTAAGTGTGAGGAGAATTCTAAGGAAACAGGTCTCTGTGAACTGAGGTCTGCAGGAAAGATGTCCAAGAGGTGCTGGGCCTGGGGTGGAGACTGATACCCATCCTAATTAGAAACAGACTTTGATAAAAAGGCAACAGGCTGAAGCAGACATAGTATAAAGGGTTTGTAGAAAGAAAATATGAAGTTAAATTGTCTCTACCCCTGCATACTTGAGGTTTTAGATGATTTCTTCATCTATAAAGTACAGATAATGATATATGCCTTAACAACCTTACATGTTTGTGGTAATAGGTACGAAAACATTTGTTGCATATGGTACACATTTTAATCATTTACTGTCGAATCAGTGTTCCTGAGAGGAAAGAGCCTGGCTTTCAGAATTAAAAACACCTGAGTCCAAATCCAGCTACACATAAGCTAGCTGGGACTGACGCTCCTCCCTGATCTTTCATTTCCTCAGCTCTCAGATAGAAACAGTATTCCTTAGCTTGGGTGCGGTGTTGGACTGTTTAATAGCTAAGTCAGCCTTCAATTGTTAGGGGCCAGCCTGGTACACGGTAAGCACTCAGTCAGTGCTGACTGCCATGACTTCTGGTATTGATTGTCTGAGAAGTCTGTGTATTTAGCACATCTATAAATCATGTGTGACAAATAATGTGACCAATCCTTATTTCAGATCCCATGTTAGATCTGGATATTCAAGAATTAGCCAGTCTTACCACTGGAAGAGGCGATTTGGAGAATTTTGAAAGACTGTTTTCAAAGTTAAAAGAAATGAAAGGTAATCGGCTATATCATGTCCAGTGTGTGCCTTTACTGATGTTTGTCTTGTCTGTACCGGAAGGTTCTACTTTGTAACTGTTGGATTGGCTCCTATGGTCTGGTCTTAGCTACTTTGAAAACCTTATGCTACTTGTGGGACTATGCCGTCGTCTGTTGGTAAAAATTCCCCTGGGGAAACTTTCCTTCTTTCCTTAATCTTTTTCTCCTCATGGTACTGCTCTCTGTCCCTTTCAGTGTGTTTCATTAACATGGAATCAGTAAGATCCCTACCAATTTACTCCCATCATTACCATCTGGGAAATTTGGAAGACTTCAACTTCCTAATAGCGATAATGACTACACCATCAACATCTGTCTCTGAATCCCATCTCCCGCCTTCTAGCGCTCGAACATCCATACAGTCCAGATTCTCCTATGCTATCAGACAAATTTTTTAAGATATATTTTCCCCCTAGACAAGGCTGCGACGCTTCCTCACGAGCAAAGAAAGTTGCATGCAGAAAAGGTGAGACGATCAGTCAGGTATTTTGTATTAACCAGAGTTTCAGTGCTGTTACAATTATACAGCACGTTGGTTTACTTTGAAAGGGTCATCATACGCACACTTCACTGGATATTAATGTATAACTAATTGAATGCAATAGTGATATCGTTGTTGTAATCAAGCTAAGATTTTTCAAGTATGTGTTGATGGTCATGGAACTTTAATTTAGACTCAGGAGATATTTTTGATAGCCTAACTTTTGGGGGAAAATCTTAATTTTTAAAAACCTTTTTTAAACCAATGCAATATGTGTCCTTGACAAGAAGCATCTTGTTGTTGTTAAGTGTCGTGGAGTCGGTTCCGACTCATAGCAACCCTGTACAGGGTTTCTGAGGCTGTAAATCTTTACAGGAGCAGAAAGCCTCATCTTTCTCCCATGGAACAGCTGGTAGTTTTGAACTGCTGACCCTGAGGTTCGCAGCCCGATTCGTAACCTCTACACTACCAGTGTTTATTCCATAGTGTAAATGTGTCATTATTCAATCAGATCCCTTTTGAACAGATCATAGGCATTTTTTACTTCAGTAAATAAGGAGCCTGACTAGCACAGTGGTTAAAATGTTCAACTGCTAACCATAAGATCAGCGGTTGGAACCCACCAGCCACTCTGCAGAAGGAAGACATAGTGGTCTGCTTCTGTAAAGATTATAGCCTTGGAAGCTCTATGGGGCAGCTCTGCTCTGTCCTATATGGTCGTGGGCACCTCCATGCGGTGGGTGTGCTTGGAATGGGCATGTCCTTACTTGTCCTCTTAGTGTACATCTCTGATTCTGTCCAGAGAGGAAGTTCGTAGATGTGGAAAGTCCTGTCTCAGCAGAATTACACACTGAGGGCTGGAGGGCAAGGTCTAGAATTTTCTATCTTAGTCCATTCAAAGGATAACATATGGCAAGAGGTAAACTGTAGCCATCGTATAAAACTTGTTGCATGCTTCTCTCCACAGGTGGCCAAAGCATTCTGGATGGCAATTGGGGGAGACAGAGATGAGATTGAAGGCCTCTCATCTGATGAAGAAAACTAAGTGATTCATAGAAGGATTTGACTAGCCAAGATGTTACAGCACCCTTGACCAGAGTTAAAGGGGTACTTTCCTACTCAGCCCAGTTAGATTTTGTTCAAATTCCTATCACATTGGCCACCAGCTTGTTTATAGGGCTCCTTTAATTTTCCTTTTTAGTAGGGGCAGAAGGAGAAATCTCTCCCCCCTCAGTATCTGATAAGGGAGTGAGGAATACAAATAGCCTTTTTGTCCTAGGAATGAGGGCAGAGTGATGCTCAGAAGTCTGTGTAATTTGTATAGGTTAAAGGAGGAGATGAAAATCAACGAGTCATTTCTAGTCAGCCTTTAAAGTAGCATCCCCTGCATTCGATCTGGTTACTGCAGACGGGGAGCCTGGGCCACCTTTCCTGAGTTCCAAACTTTCTGATTACACTGTGGCTTCACTGCTTCCAGTGAACCCCCTGCTCTGAGCGACGTCATGCTTTCAATAAGAAAAAAGAAGGCCGCTATGGATCTGATTTGTGCTATAGGAGAGGTGGGCCCAAAGACAGTAGCCCTTTAGTTAATCTCTAAAATATGCTTCTGAGCTTTTCATTTGAAAAGTTCAGAGCTTGTGATAGTAGTACAAAGCCAGTGTGACTCTTCAGGCTACAGTCAATGAGGCAAAGGTTTCCTACCCTAGTACTGATAAAAACAACAACAACATAAAACAAGCTCTTCCATTGAGTTTTTTGGGGTGTGTGTGTGTGTTTAAGAGAGACACAGAATCTTAAAGGATTCCTGTGTGGACCCGAGAAACACTTTGTGTGTGGATACTGAGGCTTTTGTGTTAGCATTATCATGAAGAAACTCTTAGCGGTCTTAGAGCCCAGAGGTCTCCCTGCTCCTCAAGATGGCCCACTTTATACCCTCAAAACAAGCCACGTTTCTCCCTCTTCCTGTTTGAAAGCTGAAGGAGTGGTGCTGGGGGAAGTGGGGAAGGAGGTGAATCAGTAGGCAGTGCATGCCAGGGCACTTAGTTTACTTCCAGGCCCTGATGGCTCCCCAGGGCTTTCCTAGGACCGCAGCTCCCAGGGAACACCTTTTCACTCTCTGCTCTGAGAGGCCCAAGGTCATGTTGAGTGGTGACTTGTCACCCAAAGGAAAATTCCCAAAGGAAGAGTGGAAAGTATACCACATGAAAATCCTTACTTCTGTTTCTGTAGATCCTTACCCAATCCATGTCATTACCCTTCAGTGTGCTAGTGAATGCTGTGGCTGAAACACAGCACCAGGGCAGCATGAATGGTGCCGGCACATAGCGCGAGAACTGGTTCCGGGCTAGTTAATGTGGGCCATGAATCCGTTCTCACTGCATGGAAGAAACACGGGCTACGTCACAAGCAGAAACGCGTTTCACAGCCCCTCCGAGCACCATCCGATAAGCACTGCAACCCTGAAGTGCAGCTGGCAGAGGCTGGAAAGCTGCACTGCCCCAGGGAGGAGCATCCCAGGGATTGGAGTATGCAGGGAAAGGCATTCCAAAACACATTGGAGGCTCTTTTCCTTTTTTACTGTTGTGATCTCTGAGACTATAGTTCACCACCATTACATCAGTATTTCTGTGCAGTGACTGCATTCGCCTTTGATGGGAGGGAAGGAAAGTTGGCTCTGGGTTGCAAGAAGAAAGGCAGAACATGTTTTTCTTTCAGACATAGAAGGTTTTAGAAAATACCACATGTAGGGAAACAGACTAGAGAATGCTGTGAACTTGATTCTGTAGATTAAACAAAGCCAGGAGATTAAAATGTGATTTATCTGTAAAGTCTGCTAATATGTATTATTATGTTTTTTTGTTTGTTTGTTTGCTTTGTTTTTTTTTAGTGAGAATGTGAGTTAAGGAAATCTTAATACTCTTCACTGGGTTAGGCATAAATTCTGAATAGTTGAAGAGTTTGTCAGCCTCACTATTTTAAAATCCACCTTGCACATGTATAATATCAACTCACTTTCTCCAAACCTCAGCTATCAGGGGAGATGGGCCGCTTCTAGGGCGATTGTGGGATAAAAGTATCCAATGGCATCTCCTAGAATCCTGGTGGTGTGGTGCTGTATAGGATAAGCTCCAGGCTGCTGACCACAAGGTCAACGGTGCAAACCCATCAAGTGCTCCTTGGAGACCCTATTCAAGGTTGCTATGAGTCAGAGATGACTCAACGGCACACAACAACAATGGCACCACAGCACAGCCCTCACGGACCGTCCGCTGAGATTTCAAAGAAGAGACTCAGCTTGTTTCTCTTAAAAACAGTTTGTCTGCTTAACACAATGTCTGGCACACAGTAGTCCCCTAATGTACGGTTCCTATTGGATCATTTGAGAAATATGATCACAAAGTTTGAGGATCCTAAGTGTTTGGGGAGCAGGATGAGACAAGAATAAACTCTTCATTTCTTCTGAGAAAATCATGAGTTATGTAATAATTTTAGAATGATGAAGACATTGATATTTTTATAATTTTAAAATAAGCTCCCCTGCCAGAGTTCGAGAAGATTGACAGACCCGTTTGCTTGCTCTCTATTTATAGAACTTGGCCACATTGGATTCAGAGACGTTAGAGATGCAGGGGAGCTAGACTTAGATGGCTGAGTAAGAATGGGATGTGCTTCAAGAACCGTAGTGCGCCTCAGGCCATGCCTGCAAACTACTCCGAACCCGTGAAATGGGATACAGGCCTCTCATGTTCCCACCTTGAAGAGGTATACACATTTTTTTTGCCATGGTGTGTCAAATTCCTTTCACCTGGGGCCAAACCCTTTAACAGCAGCCACGGAGAGAGTGCTTAGAGTACCCCCTGCCCTGCCTTGGCCTGCCATGGGAAAACAATCTTAGAAGAATCACTGTCTAAGGGTAAGATGAGAGCCCACGAACTATTCTGAGCTTGAGTGTTTGCTGATGCAAAGCTAAATATAGCAAACATGTGTCTAATGTGGTCAGGGGTTCTGATTCATTGAATGTTCTGATAGATGGAGACAGTTCCCATGAGGACTGTCATGAGTTAGGTTTGCCCTCCACCCTCTACATGATTTTGAAGACAGTTCAGCTACAACATTTTATTATAAAATCCCAAATCTTATTGAAGGACAATAGGCAGAGTATAAACGTCCGGTTACAAGTGCTGAACCTAGCACCACCCTATGACAAGGTCTGTTTGACAGTGATGCCCTTGCATTAACTCCATTGTTTGGTATCCTCGTAACAGTGGGATACTGAATGGGCAGGGCAAAATTCTAGTTTTTCAGTTTGATTCCACTTGGGGTTTCGTTTTCGGATTCATCCTTGCAACATCGGCTTCCATGTTCTTGCAGAAAAGATCTTAAGACTTTCTTTCACGTTTTAAGCATTACCTATGCCTGTTAACATCACAAGTCTTGCTCCTCAGTGTGTTTACTGCAGTTACTTGCCTATATAAAGGATCTTATTGGATCCAGATGTGTTTTTCTGATTTGTGGAATGAAGAATTAACAGGAGGGAATAGCAGCTATGTGGAGCACTATTGAGCCTCAGCCCAGCTTTTAAATAGTGTAGTTCTTTGTTTCCTGTTGGAAAAATATGGATTCAAAACCTGGCTCTAATGGTTATTACTGAATCTTTGAAACACAGGCTTGGGGGCTTGGGGATCTAATTTCTTCTAAAACCCTTTTAATGTGTATCTGTGTTTGTCTGTTATTAGGCCCAAGCCTTCTTTCCCTAAAACTACAAAACTTGGAGGCCTAAGTGGCCACAAAAAGCCAGTCACACGCAGCTTACTGACCAGGGAGACTTCCTGGTCTATGAAGGAGGTATCCAGTCACTACCCCTGCCCTTTCCCCATCATCATCACCTAATGTGGCTTGAAGGCAACAAAAATGCAGTTATGTGAGGCCTGGGGTAGACCTTTAGGGAAAAGCCAACCTGACTTAGGATGTGTTGTGTACAGCACCAATCCTACCTCCAAAATTCCCAGGAAGCCCTTTATCAAAGAGGTGGTAAAGTTAGAAGGTGATCTCCAAAAAACAGCCATTGAAAATCCTACTTGGACCACGAGTTGGAATCAGCTCGATGGCAGCTGATAGAAATTTAGAAAACCGCAAATGTAGTTGAGAGCGAAAAGACACACAGCTGTAACTTGTTCTATCTTAGCGAGCAATGGAACAAAGATTCAGGATTCGGCCAACAATGATTGTGAACAGTCTTGGTGCCAGAATCTGAGCTCAGTGCAGAAGAGGATAGAGACTTGACGATGCGGTTTCTCTTTCCAGGACCTCACAGCTCAGGTAGGAGAAGGTGGTTATCAAGACAAGGTCACAGAAGACACGATGCCAAGCAAAGTGTGAGAAAGGCAGAGACCAGTCACAATTGCTTTGGAAAGGCGAGAGCATCTTAAAGCAGTGGTTCTCTAACAGCACACATTAGAAGCACCTGGGGTCTAAGTCAGTAGGTCTGGGGTGGGGCCTCAGTGTTTGCATCACTAATATCCCAGGTGCTGCTGCTGGTCCTGAGACCACTGACTTGGAAGACGCTTGAGTCTAGAAGGGTAAGAACTTGGACCGAAGCAGCAAAATTCTGAGAAGTTATGCTTATGAACAAAGGTATGGAGATGTGTATACAAACGAATATTATTCTGCTATAATAAGTGAAGTTCTAATACATGCTGTGACATAGATGAACTTTGAAAACATGCTAAGTGAAATAAGCTAGATCAAAAAGGACAAATAAGTGAACCTGTTTATACGAAATAGAATAGGAAATACATAGAGAATGTAGCCGAAGGAGTGCGGAATGGGAGGTATGTTGCCTAATGGGTACAGAGTTTCTGTTGAGGGCGTTTTAAAGTCTTGGAAACAAAATAGTGATGGTTGCACATTGTGAGTGTGATCAATGCCAATGGATTGCACACTTGAAAGTGGTTAAAGTGGCTAATTTTATTACATTGCATCTATTTTACACAACACATAAAATAGAGATAAGTATATCTCATGTTGAGAAACTACAAGTACACCCGTAAGACATGGTGGTAAACATGGAATGATGTTGGAGAGGACTGTGATTACATCCTTGTGTTGGTACCTACTCTGTAGGAAATTGAGGCGCCAAAGGTTTTTGTGCAGGGAAGACATCTACCGTAAGTGCATTCCTGGAAAATCTGGCAGCAGTATTGGCTTACGTAATTGATGAGACACACCTATCTAAAGAGCTGTGTTGAGGAGTCTATAGCTAAGAATGGAACCAGTACTGTGACTAGTGATTGTCACCATGGATGGGGACGTAGACAATGGTGGGAACTGTGCCATGTATTTGCTCTTTCTAGACTTTGTTGTTAAGTACTGTCAGGTTGGTTCCGACTCATAGCGAACATGTATAGTCCGAGTTGCAGCTGGTGGGTTTGAGCCACTGACCTTGCGGTCTTTATCTTACAGCGCCTCGCCAGGACTCTAGACTGTTGTTGTTAATAAATACCACTGAGTCAGTTCCGACCCATAGTGACACTGTGTAGGGTTTCCAAGGAGCGGCTGGTGAACTTGAACTGCCTACTTTTTGGTTCAAACTAACTTTGCAGTTCAGCGAATTAACCCACCGCTCAACACCAGGACTCCACAGGACTCTAGACTTGTTAAGTGCAGTCAAGTCGGTTCTGACCAGTAGCAACCCTGTATAGCATTTCCAAGGAGCAGCTGGTGAGCTTGAACCGCCGACCTTGCAGTTCAAACAGATTTGCAGCCTAGGGCATTAACCCACAGCGCCACACCAGGACTCTGAGGGGCACGAATTAGAATACTAGAATACGTGATGTAAAAGTTAATCACGAACTGTATTTTGGTGGTATTGCTTCAAAAAGTTCACGGGGGGTGGGGGGTAATCCCTTAACTTGCAATTTTATTTCTCTAGGAGTTCTTTGAATGCCCTCCTAAGGTCTTACTGTGAAGGAGCTCTGGTAGCGTAGTGGTTACGAATCGGGCTGCAAACCACAAGGTCAGCAGTTCGAAACTACCAGCAGTTCTTTGGGAGAAAGAGGCGGCTTTCTGCTCCACTGCACATAACAACAACAAGGTCTTACTGCAGGGATGTTGTGTGCTGTTGAGTTGCTCTGGACTCATGGTGGCCTACATGACAGGGTAGAATTGCCCCATAGGGTTTTCCAGACTGTGAGCTCTATAGGCACAGAGCCCTCGGCTGTCTCCCTCCGTGCAGCTGGTGGATTTATACTGACCTTTTGGTCAGCAAAGCTTTGAACCAGTATCCCACCAGGGCTCCTTTACTGTAGGGATTCAGAGGCAGTAATCTTTAGGGAAGCAAACTGCCCATCTTTTTCCCCATGGAGTGATGGGTGGGTTTGATCTGACCTTTTGCTTTAACCACTGCACCACAAGGGCTCTTCACTATTGTTAAGTGCTATTGAATCTGTTCTGGCCCATAGTGACCCTGTATAGTGTTTTGGAGGAGCAGCTGGTGAGCTTGAACCACTGACTTTGCAGTTCAAACTGGCAAAGTCCAGCACATCTTCACTGCCATTAAGTTGATTTCAAGTCAGCAACCCTGTATATGGTTTCCAAGGAGTGGCTGGTAGGTTTGAACCACTAACTTGTGGCTAGTCCAGTGCTTACCCTCCAGCACACAGCAGGACCCCACCGTAGGGGCAGACAGTGGAAATGAAGAGGTAAATAACAGTCACTAATTGACTCGTTCATTCAGCAAAAGTGTGTGGAGCAGGGCTACAAGAAGCTGCTGTAAACCTGCTCTCGAGGAGCTTGCTGTAGGGGAAGACATTTCAAGTCATTCACAAGTGAGGAGACTAGAGAGAGGTGATTGTGAAAGTCTTACTGGAGCTGCTGTCTGCACAGAATTGAAGGCGTTACTGAACTGGTGGTGTGTGTCAGAAAGGCTATGGGGGGGGTATAGAATGAGGAAGAGACTTTGATGCTCTAAGCAGAGGGAACAGCATGAACAGTCATGGGGATAACTGAGAAATGGGCAAATTGTTGGGGTGTAGCGCATAAAGGAGCTCTGGTAGCATAGTGGTTACCAATCAGGCTGCTAACTTCAAGGTCAGTAGTTCAACACTACCAGCTGTTCTGCGGGAGAAAGATGAGGCTTTCTGCTCACGTAAAGATTTTACCATGTGCAGGTTCACTATGAGTTGGGACCGACTCCACGTCACATAACCACCACTACCACCAGAGCATAAAGTATGGATTGTTGTGAAGTGCCATCGAGTCAGTTCCGACTCAGTGACTCTGTATAGGGTTTCTGAGGAGCAGCTGGTAGGTTTGAATCACCGATCTTGCATTTCAAACCAATCCTATGGCCCAGTGCTTAAAGAGCTTAGAATGTGTGTTGTGGACTGAGGGGAACCAGCTAATGTTGAGTGTGGAGGAGACCTCCACAGGACACAGGGCTAAAGGCGCATTAGCAAGTTAGAGGGCCTGAGTTGCGCAGAGAGCCTGGAGAAGCAAGACTCACTGGACATGTATAGATGAGAGTGTGGTCCAAGTATAACCTCTGTGGATGTGGGGACATGGTGTCAGGAAGGGAAATAATGATTGGTTTTTTAAGTCATGAGTTTGAGGTGCTTGTGGCAACTCCACATACAGGCTGTGGGGTCTGAGTTGGAAGTCTGGAATTGATGTATCTGAGCTATAAATTCCGATCAGGGAGTCACAAACATTTTCGTGGTTTGAAATCATAAGGGTTGAGGAATGGCAAGTGCACATATCGTGGTCTGGGGCCACCAACCCTGAAGAAGTAGGCAGAAATAAGAGGGGCGGGACCAAGGAAAAGAGAGATTGTGAGAGTCAGGAAGAACTGGGACGCTCAGGGAATAGAGCCTTTCCCAAAGGGAGGTCTGGTCAACAGGCAGCTGCAGCAGAGGCCTGTTCGTGTCCTTAACAAGAGCAGTTTCTATAGAGAGGTGATGAAGAGTCAAGAAAAGAAATACATCAAGCTGCTCAGAACTTGGAGAATGGTGGGGTTACTGAAGAGAATCTGAAAAGGGAGCCAGCTGGGGAAGGAGATGATTGATGACTGACTTGGGAGAGGTGGGAGTGTGAGGGTGTTAGGTTTACTAGATGTTTGTCATTTAAGGTGTGGAACTCAGGAACAGGTTTGAGGTACCAATTTAAAAATCATCCAAGAAATTTAGGTAAAACAGCGGGAAAAGCCACTTAGGAGGCAGGAGGGTATAAGAGCTGGCCAAAGAATCATCGTAAATCCAGGAATTTGAGGTGGTTTGTAGAGACCTAATCAATGGCTCCTTAGTGCTCCTGCTCTGAGATCTGCCTCCCTGGAGGTACGAGGTCCTCAGAAGGAAGAATGCTGTCAGAGTGGCTCCCCTTGAAAAGCTATTCCAGGCTCCATTTGTCATCCTCCCTCAAATTCTCTGTAAACTCTGAAATCCAAATGGCATTTTCTATTTTAACCCTTGTGCTTCCCAATTCACATCAGCTGTGGTCCATGTAAGCTTCAGTCTAGGTAACAATGTTGAAGTCTCTCCTCTTTAGTAGGCTTGATTCAGAACGGATTTACCCAGGAACTAACAATAGAATAATCTGAGCTGGAAGGTGGGGAAACCTCGTCATTTATGAACCTAAAAGCTCCTCACCTGTGTGAGGGTTAATCTGGTGGTATTTAGGACAGAAGGAGCTCTGGTAGTGTAGAGGTTACGAATCGGGCTGCTATCCTCAGGGTCAGCTGTTCGAAACTAACAGCTGTTCTGTGGGAGAAAGATGAGGCTTTCTGCTCCCATAAAGGCTTATAGCCTCGGAAACCCTGGACAATGTCGCTTTGAGTCAGAACCGACTCCACGGCGCATAACAACAATAATTTAGGACATGGTGGCAGCATGGAAGAGAAAGACTAGGCGAAGACTAGCAGAAATAAGCACCAGGCTTGAGGGTGCAGTGGTGGCATTCAGTGAACCCTCAGAGGCCTCAAGGACAAAGAAAATGAATGCAGGAGTAACACCCCTGGTAAGACAGTGTCTTTAGGACTTGTGTGGTGCTTAGATGTGAGGCTAAGAGAAGATGTACCAATTGCAAAACTTTTGACCTTGGCTTTGGATGACCTAGGACCTCAAGCTGTCACTGCAGAGTGCCCTCACTGAATGAATGAGGATGGCTGGGGAACATGGGTGAGGGCTGTGACACATGTGGGCTAACAAGCCCCTGCTCTTGAAATAATCTCTCCACCCAGAGATAGCAGCAAGAAATGCACCAAGCTTAGCAATGAAACGTTTATTAGAAGGGCACTTAACAGGGAGAAGAGGAGGAGAACACACAGATCTTTAACAATAGGGGTACAATGCTTAAACAGGTGCTCTGCTCTTAAGATACAAAAGTTAGAAAAATTCTAAAACACTATAAATACGTACATGCTTTTTACAAAGGTAATAAAAGGTCGGGCTGGCTGAGAAGTGAAGGTAATCAACATCCTCCATGGCCATACCCCCCCTCCCCGGCCCTCCTCCCATCCAACATCGAAAGGAGAGTCCAAAACAGCCTGGTTACAACAGCAGCCATGAAGGGGAGTTAAGGTTTCTTGGACAAGGGTGGTTCCATCCCTCTGTATAAGGGTGGTTTCAGCCCTGGGAAGGGAGCGGGCACATACTTCAGAAGACCCCTGTGGCAGGATCCGGTATTTGACTCAGAGCTGCCTGTCTGTACACGCTGCCACTTGTTGAGCCAGCCTGGGTTGACATTTCCGGATGCTGAGCCAAGACAGCCACTACACCGCCTACCCACGTCCAGAACTGGCTGTGCCCCCATCTCTTCCCAGCCACTGCCCTTGGGAGGAAAACCTTTTCCAACTTGCTCTAAAACATTAAATAGTTGATCTGTCTGAGAATGGTCTTAAGAAATTATTACATAAATATAAAAACACCAGAAGGCTAGGGTATACATCACTTCAGCATTAGAAACAAAAACAAAAATCAATGACACAATCACTGAAAGAATTTCTCAATCCAGTTTACACAATAGGCAAGAATCTAGAGTCTATTTGCTGGGATGGCTGTGTTTCTGAGCAGTAGCCTGCATAGCCGATCTTTCTCCCGCTGACTGACGCCTTCCCATCAGAGATGCCTTATTTCCACTTTGAATCCATAGTCTCCTTATATTTTACTTGACCCACTGGAGAAGTTAACGGATGGTATCTGTAGACCATGACCCAAGGAGATCTACAAGGGGAAATGTCTGACATACACAGAGGAAGATGGTACAACTGTACTGAGTTTTGGATTTTGCCTATTCTGTATCTGATGTTAGCTCCCAAGTCTGCTACTTGGAGTCACACAGCGAGTAGCAGGGTCCAGGGCTAAACGTCTGCCAGCTCTTGCTACAGTTAACACCCTTGGCACTAGACCCCGAGCAGTGTGCAGACTTCGTTTCCTCCTCCATCTTTTAAGGACTGAGGAGAGGGGCTACTGTGGACCATGGCCCTATGGAGACCGGTCCACGGAGCCAAGAGTGAAACCAGATGTTTGCCTTCTCCTCAGACTCTACACATACATTCACAACATGCACACAACGCTGAAAGAAAACCTTTTCTCCACTCCCGTGAGTGGACTAAAAGCATTTACCCCCTGGAATATGTCCAAACTCTCGGAAGTCTAGGGGGAGATGGACAAAAACAGAACAGATGAAGCACAAGATAAGTGCTTCGGCTCATGTGAATACATTAATAGTGATTCTTTTAAAATAACAATCATCACCAGAGTCCAATTAAAAAAAAAAAAGACAGCGCAGACTGTCCATAAAGACAATGGACAAGTCTACCAGCAGCCTTCGTGTGTGTTTGTCCCAAGAGAAAGTCAAAAGTCACCGCTCCTGACTCGAGGCTTGTCTCAAAATGTCAGCTCTCCTACCACCTGCCAGGAAGGTGGCCAACTGAGATGATGTACCAGCACAGGCTTGAAATCCAAACCGGCCGGGGAGCTACCTACATTTGCACTGGAAGGATCTAAGTTACTAAATAAAGTTGGCGATAAGGGGAGGCGGAGGAGGAGAGAGGATGAAAGTTGGCTCTTCAGGGAGGTGCTGAGGACAAGGACCTGTGTCCCAGTGCTAGCTACTTTCAGGTCAGCATTGGCTCAAGTGACAAGGTGACGATGCCATGCATGGGGGAGCTGGGGCAGGGACAGCACACAGATCATGTTGCCTGGAGCGACAACACTTCAAAGAACCACCCAAAGGCGTCTGTCACAGCTTGAGAACTGTCCTTCCTTCCTCATGCCCCTTTCAACTGTCTTTTAAG
This sequence comes from Chrysochloris asiatica, assembly GCF_000296735.1. NCBI lineage: Eukaryota > Metazoa > Chordata > Mammalia > Afrosoricida > Chrysochloridae > Chrysochloris > Chrysochloris asiatica. Next base: position 1,070,998 of record NW_006408522.1, read on the forward strand.
AACGGTTTTTGTGTTAATGTGTCAAAGCTATACAGACAACGGAATTGTAAAACTAAGAAAACAAGTCTTGTGACTTAAGGACACTAATATTTCACGTGCCCCAAAGGACCTACATAGCACTCCAGGATGGGAGTGGCAGCAATTTCCTAGCCTCTAAGTACAACCAAACTTATATTCAGTGGTGCCAACCGTGGGCTTGCCTGGCATCTCCTCACACGTCCACCTCCATGGTCTACTCTATAAAGAAAGAAGGTTTAAGGAGCTTTTGGAAAAACACAGGTCTTGCCTCCTGGAAGTAACCTTCACGTCTGAGCACTGAAGGCTCAAGGACCGCATCCAGATGCTGCCCAAGGTGACGACTGGATCACCCAAATTTAGGCTGCACCTAAAGACAGTTCCTGAATACGTGTGTGCCACAGGAAACCTCCTATGGCATTGTGTAGCCAGTGGAGAATGCAGGGCCTCAGAAACCAGTACCTACTTGTGGCTTTCAGGGGAGGTTCCAGGATTGCTCCAGCAGAAGTCAGTGGAATATCTGTGTCTGGGTCTCAGACCTTGACTGGTAGTCCTCCGGGGGCTACTGCATTGGGAAGTAGCAGTCCACCAATCACTTCGCACGAGGCACAAACTTCAGGCCTACAGTGCAGGTGGCCTCTCAGGTGGAACCAAAGGGTTTGGTATTGTCTTTGGGTTCTGTGTCAACATCCCCTCATGACGACTAGTGCAAGCCTGTAAGCTGCTCCTTCAATCTTTCTTCCTGTGTCCTCTGGTGGCTTGGGGACAACAGCTCTCCAACCTGGACACCTCAAGGCCAGAGCTCCAGAGGCACACGATACTGCAGAAGAGGCACCGCAGAGCCCCAACAACATCGTCATGTGGCATCAGAAATGTCATCACATTTGAGGTTTATACCTGCCAGAAGCGGGCACTTTCTCCCCTTCACCTGGAGTAAAAGCAGGATTTCCATAGGAAATCCCTTTATTTTTCCTGGTATAAATCCATGCAAAAATATGGGATAAGTCATCTCATACAAAAACAGCAGCAAAGAAGAAAATACCAGTGGCAGGTGTGAATTCTGTCTGCTGTATCCCGCAAAAGGCCAATCCAAAGAGGCGCTCGTTTCTTTTTCCAGTTGAGATAATTTATAAGTCTTCTCGCTGATTCCTATTGGGAACAGTATTTATTACACAACAGGACTACAGTGGTTATGACTGCTGATCCTCTGCTGTGAGTGAGAGAAATTTCAAGCCCAGGGGATAGATGGCAGATCTCTCTGTACCAAGTCTGTCATGTTCCAAAGGTGTTCTTTATGTGTATGTATGTATATATATATATATATATAAGATGTATTGTATTTTGGTTTTAGTAGCCCTTTTCATTCGCCCAGGTTGGCCTGAGATTTTCCCTTCTGATAAACTGGTCCTCGGCACAACCTGGAAAAGCTTCACCGTGGACAAAAGGAGGGGGAGGGAAGTGGCTGGCTCCCACTCATTTCCCCAGTCAATGCGCCAACCCGGGGTTTTTTCATTTGTATTTTTTTAAGCTAAAACATTTAAAAAGCATGGAGTAAAGTTCATTGAATGAATGCAGCTGACTACATAAACCGGTATAGCCATATGTGTGTCCGAATATGGAGTGAACTCTTAACAGATAACCCGAGGGAGACCCACTGAACGCAGTATTGACTGAGCCCAAGCACCATCACGTGACCACTGCCCCTTGCTTCATGTCAATACTTAATGGAATCCAAATCTCTTTGAATTAATGTGATCATACCGATGATACTGTGCACGTGCACGAAGCCTCAACCGATCCTTCCAACTTGGCAAAGTGAGAAAGGCCACATTTCAGAGTTTTTCACAAAAAGTTGGCTCTCACCAACTTCTCCCACTGCCCCCTTGTGTATGTTCTACTGAAGACATTCACTCACCCCTGTCAGTATGTTCTGGGTGGAAAGGCGAGAGACAAAACCCTCCCCATTCCAAGTCAATCCAACTGGTGAGATGCAGGGTTGGCCAGCGTGGTGAGAGTGAGACTGTCCTCTGAAGTGGTGTTTGTCAAAAGCACCCGAGAGCCGGGGCAGGTTTGCTCACACCCCACAACACCTAGCAGTTCCATACTCCAGTTCTGGCCAGAGGGGTACTTTCTGTTGGGCAGTGGCATCCCAGATTACTGTCACTAAATATAGGGGCACGTATGTGAACTACTATTTGCTTGCCCAAGCCACCAGAGTAGAAGCCATTTCTTGTCCTTCAAACGGAGGGCCAAACGGCACACTGGTTTAGCAGACAGAGCTGTTCATAAAATCCATCTCTGGGTTTACCTTTGCATTTTGGAAAACCGGTTGGTGCCAGGTGGGTTGAGCAGAATTTTGATTTTTCTCCACCTTCTACGTGGCCATTTTCCCCAAGCCCACCCTCCCCGACCTCCCCCTTCATACACAAGGTCTCTAGGACACGCTGGAACAGCGGATGCTTGGTGAGCCCATTTGGGTGAGGACCTTGTCAAGCCATTGCAAAGGACCATTGAGGTGCAGCTCGATCCAGCAAGGTGTACTGGTCACTGTCTGTCTCCTGTAAGAAACAGATACATTATGTTACATGCCGTGGAGTCGGTTCTGACTCATAGCGACCCTGTACAGGGTTTCCAAGGTTATAAATCTTTACGGGAGCAGAAAGCCTCATCTTTCTCCCATAAAACAGCTGGTAGTTTCAAACTGCTGACCATGAGATTAGCAGCCCGATTTGTAACCACTACGCTACCAGAGCTCCTTGCAAGAAATAGGGAGAGGGGTAAAAGAAATTTAAAAAGGGCTAGTGGACCACAGATCACAGTCAAACACCTTTTTCTAATTGGATGACCCTCGTCTTCCCAAAGTTCACCCTAAAAGTAGTGGCAATTCTTGTTTAAACTCCTCCAACCAGGGAGGACTTTGAAAACATCTTGTGGGAGAAGAAGGTGGCCCTTCAAGAGTTAAACATGGAATGCAAACTAGAAGGTACCCCAGAGGGCCCCTACTCACTGGGCCAGGCCTCCCTGGTTTCTAAATGGCATTTGCCTCTCTTCCCATCTCCAGACTGGGACCCGGCCCCAATAGAAAGAGATGACGTGTGTCTGTCTGATAGAGGAGTGGTGTTTTTTTTTTTTTTTTTAACAAAGCGTCGACAGAGTCCGCATGCCGGCGGTTCCCAGTGTGCTGATATAATTCCCATCTTTGGCCTTATTTTGGAAAATCTTACAAGCAGAGCGAGCCATGGAACAATTACTGGAAAAAACCAACGCACGCCACACGTTTCTTTTCCCCAAAGCACTTTGTCTAAGTCCAGGCTGGTTGGTGACACAACTCACAGGCGAGGAACCCAAGGCTATCTGCTGAGGCCAGAGTTGCTAGTGCCAGCTGGAGGTGAGAGGCCTGGGCCCCACGCCCTGCTCTCGGCCACCTCACAGAGAGAAGGGATGAAACCTTACTCTTCTTGGCCCGAGAGACAGGAGGAGGGCAAGACTGTTCTGGGAAGGGGCCGCACCTACCCGTTAGGCTGCTGGGTAGTGCTGCCAGGTGGTGGTGGTGGGCTGGGTGGACCGGCAGTGCCCCCAGGGGAAGTCTTCCTTTATCAAGGACACCGTGTCTAGGGCACCACCCTCTTCACTTGGCCTACAATTCCCTTGGGTAGTGGAGTTTAGAAGTGGGTCCAGTGAACCAGCCCAGGGAGCCTGTCCAATACCCTGCGGTCATAGTGTAAGAAGGGCAAACGGGCCTCCTAGTTGCTCTTTGCCTACTGGGTCCATCTTTAAGTATGTCCCGATACGAATGTCTTAACCTTTCACTCCAGTTCCCTAAGTGGGCTAAAAGGTTGGCTAAAGTGTTTCCTTGGCAGTACTTTGTTAACTGGGTTGTATGCCCTAAGGTCTGCCAGCATGGATGGCTCACTGCTCACTCATCCTGGTGTTGAGAAAGACCCCCGGGCACCAAGGTGCTGTGTACTCTGACACCATGGGGCCTACACAAAGGAACGGCAGCTGAAAGACGGCAAATGAAAGAGAAGGATTTTACGGACCGAAATCCTCTAATGAGAATTGACTTTCCATAAGTCATGCTCATCTGGATTTCATTATCAACAGTGGCCCAAAGCCAAAACTAAAATGGGTTTGGCCTGGGTGCAGAATGACTGCAAAACAAAATGGATTCCAAACATCTGGAAAAATGAAGCACAAAGAGTAACTTGCAAGGCGCTGACTCTGGCTGCTGTGTGGGTGCCTCTGGAGTTGGTCGTGCGGAGTGGGGGCTGACAAAGAGAAGAGGGGATCACAGCCTGTCTCTTGGGAAACTCTGTGTGGGAAGAAAAGGAACCGGATTCTCTAACCCTGAGTCAGAGTGGAGTTGGCAACACAGACCAGGTGAACACCCCCTCCCCGGTTGTGACCAGGGCCATGTTTAAACAAAATTCTGGGGAAAAAATTAATTTCTTCTCTGAGCAAGTAAACTAGGTGTCCTTTACGACTACCCCAATCTCTTCTTCCCTTGCCTCTCAGATGTAATAAACCTAAGATCCTCAGGGCCATCAGAGTTCCCGTGTCTGAGATGATATCTCAGAAGGAGGACAAGAACCATGAGGCGAAGATCCAACCCCCTGGAGACTGTCATTCTACAGCTGAGGACCAAGTTCTGGGCTCCGCTTTTCCGCTACAGATGAACTTTGGCCAAGCGACCTTCTCTCAGTATAGTAGGGATGATGCCGCCAGTGTGCCCTTCCAGGGTTGTTGTGAGAATGAAATGGGATGTGGATAAAGGACTTCATAAGCTGGTCTGCTTTTCCTCATCACTTGCATGCCACCTGGATCCCTATGAGCCAATTGGACAGTTTCTCCCAGGTCACAAATCTCTCGACTCCACATCACTGGAGCTGGTCTAGCTCATCTCAGGAGCCCCCAGGCTCACTTCTGAGCCACCTGGTTGGTGCCTTGGTCTATGTAGCCCCAGACTTACCTGTACTCTGCCCCCCAGCCCTTGACAAAGCTCATACGGATGGTGCACATGCGTGTCAGCTGGTAGACTGCCTCAAAGCCCTGGTTGACGGACTGAGCCAGGAGGGCGGCAAACTCCTGGTTGTTGAAGATCTTCAGGTTGCATCCTGTCAACAATACAAAAACAACACTTGCGGGGCAGAAAGGGTTAGTGTCTGTTGGGTCCCCTCCTGGCTAAGGTCTTCCCTGGATGACACAGAACAGCACAGCTCACAGTACTAAAGTGCCATGATTGTTTAATGTGTTAGCCACACTCCACACTTAGTACCCTGCCAGTTGCTCAACTCAATGGGCAAATGCAATCATGAGAGTAAAGCCCTGGCCTACAAGCACCCTTCTGAGAGCTGTGGGAAAGATGGAAGGAAAGGTGGGCCTTCCCTGAGTCAAAGGAGCCAGGGCACAGAGACAAGGTCCCCAGGCCAGGGTGCCCAGGATGGTGTCGGGTATGGCTGACCATCTGGAGATGGGAGCTCTGCCAAGCAGCAGAGAAAGGCCACACTGTCAGGCTACTATACCAGCTACCTTAACAAGTAGCTCCACAGAGGGTCCTGAGCTCCTTCTACTCTGATGAACCCACCTTGGGCTGGGGCATGGAGGAAGCCGGTGATCTGGGCCACAGTTTGGCCTCTGGGCACAAAGCTGGGTCGGGGTGACATTCTCAGCAAAATGAGAAGATGTGTGTTTAATTACCCAGACAGCAAAACCCAGGCAGGCACAAATAACCCTCTTGTTTGAATTCTTACTGACTGAGTGCCAGGAATGTGTCAACCCAAAAAATAAAGACAAAAGCACAAGTCGGAAATGCCCAAAAGGTGAACTGAGGTGATGTTTCTGAATGGGACAACCCTGGGCTCCTTCCTCATCATGCTGTGTGACTCTGGGCTGGGCCCTTTCTCATCCCGGGCCTGTGTCTCCTCTGGAACTAGACTCAAGAGTCGTACTGGTGGTAGTGTGATGTGCCTGTGTAGGGTTTCCGAGGCTGTAAATCTTTATGGGAGAAGAAAGTCTCATCTTTCTCCCACGAAAGGACTGGTAGTTTCGAATTGCTGACCTTGCTGAATTACAGCCCAACTTATGCTACCAGAGTTCCTAGCACTGACATTCTGTGAGCTAAAAACAATACCAGAGCAAACTCAGTCCTGAATTAAAAAAAAAAA
>NW_006408522.1:1077276-1081773 GCF_000296735.1 Chrysochloris asiatica
TAGGGGTGGGGAAGAGAGTGGGCAAAATGTCAAGAATGCAGCTGCTCTTCCTCTTCTGACTTTCTCCAAGGGGAAGGGTGGTGGAGCAAGGCCAGAACCGGCTCCCTCCTCAGCAGAAGCCAGCAGCAGAGGAGCACCAGACACCAGACTCGCCCATCTGTCAGTCAGTCCTTGTAGCTGTTACGAATTGATTTTGTCAAATTCAAAAGATAATGTCTAAGTCCTATCCCTAGTTAGGGGCCATCGAGTCGATTCCGACCCATAGTGACCCTGCATAGGTTTCCAAGGAGCAGCTGGTGAGCTTGAACCACCAATCTTGCAGTTCAAACAACTTGGCAGTCTGGTACATTAACCCACAGCACCACACCAGGCCTCCTAGTCCTGCCCCTAATACCTGTGAAAAGTGACCCTGTTTCGAAATAGGGTCTTCCAAGATGTTACCAGATACCATGCAGCCGTAGAAGAGTATGGTGGGCAGTCATTCATTCTGAATACTGTTCTTATAAAACAGACACAGAGAGACAGAAAGGGGATGGCCATGCCACGATACATATATATGCCAAGGAACACCTGGAGCTGCCAAGAGCTGAGAGGTGAAGGGCCTCCCCTAGAATTGACAGAGAAGCCTGCTCTGGCCAACATGTTGACCTGGACTTCTAGCTTCCAGAACTGAGATAATACACCTCTGTTCCTAAAAGCTACCCATGTGGTGGTACTTTGTGATGGAAATCTCAGGAAACTAAGACACTAGATGTGTGTCCTTGGGGGCCAGGCTTAAACTCTCTGAACCTGTACAGTCAGAAAGAACTGGAGAGGATGAAAGGAGCTCACGAAGTGTGCCCTCTAAATGTGACCTGGAAGCATGCAGCACTCATCACTTCAGCCTTTCTGCATTCCTAAATCTACCTGTCCACCTCTTTTCTCTCATCTGCTGCAACTCAACTGGCAGGTAGAAGAGGACACGCCACCAGGCAACAGCCTGACCTTGGCCATACTCTGCTGCCCAGGCTCAGCCCTGTCCACACCACCCAGCCTGACACAGCTTCCTGAAGTACAGGTGGGATTCGCCAGCCTCTATGGGAAAACCCTCAATGGCTCCCCTCCCATGGCCGGAACCCAACATGCCTGTAAACATTTTCCCCGTCTCTGACGCACCCTCTCTCCCTAGCCAAAGTGAGCTGCTCACTGTACCCCACGCATACCTTGCCTTCCAGCACTCTGCCTAAATGCCCTCATAGTCCCCACCCCTCCATCACCCAGTGCTTCCGACCTACCCAGTCTTCAAGGTCTTCTCCTCCAAGAAGACTTCTTTGATCTATCTCTATAGCAAAAGGTGCTCTCCCTCCTCCTATAATCAAAATCACTGTCCGGGACACCCGCCTTGGTGCTTAGCATCCCTCCCTCATGTTCAAACGCATCTGTGCCTTTATCTGATCCATCCTAGTGCTCTGTAAGATCCATGCAGAAAGTTCCCACTCTCCACTCCTCCCACACCTGACACGGTGTTTACAAAATGAATGAATGAAGCCATGCTGCCTAAACATCTACACATACACCTACACACACACACACACACAGAGAGAGAGAGAGAGAGAGAGAGAGAGCAATGTATCTGCTGCTTAAAGTTAATATGCTGCAGTTGATCCCTGGTGGTGTAGAGAAAGCAGAGTGAGACAGGAAGGCACAGAGAAAACCCAATCAAATTGCATGCAAGTTGACAATAGTCACTGATGGGGAGAAAAGGTAGCAAAGGTAAAACCAGGTATCCCAGGCAAACACTGTGGGGGAGGGAACTTCTGGGGAGTGGAGGGATATAGGAGGGTAGGGATGCGGGTGGTATTACCTGGTGGGATCTTGCAGACAGTGGCTGGGTGCCAACCATAGCGCTGGTTACAGTTGGGAGACTGGACAAAAATAGCACTGTCGCTGAGGCACTCGGCAAAGACCTCCCCTCCGATGTAGTAGAGCCGCACGCCTCTCCCTAGAGAAATTCAGGTTAGGCTGGGCCAGGGCACCTTTGTCTACATGCAATGGCCCTGAGACCAGCTGAGGCTAGAAGGGAGGTCAAGGGACAGGGCAGGGGATGCTGGCCTGGTGAAGCTGGTGATGGATATTTTACCAGCTTCACCAATAGGAGCCACAGTTTATGCGTGTAAAACCCATGATAGGATGAAAGACAAGGCTGAGATCCTGAAGTCAGGGAGGCAGATGACAAGGGAAGAGACTCCAGAGCCAGTCTCAGTGACGGCCTCTGTACTGACTGGTCATGAGACACGGTCAAATTAAAACGAAACCCAACTCACAGCAGAAATGCCCTATGGGGTTTCCAAGGCTGTAATCTTTACAGAAGCAGACTGTTATATCGTTCTCCTGAGGAGCAGGCAGATGGTAGGTTTGAACCGCCAACTTTTTGGTTAGCAGCCAAGTGCTTACCACCCCTATGCAACCAGGGCTCTTTCAGTTAAGTTACCAGAACGCAACAGAACCACCTCATTCCTCTGGGTCTCACATATTTTCTACCATTGGAGGGGCGCAGTCGTAGTTTTCTATCACTCGTTTGAACGGAAAATATTTGAGTTTTCCTTTCTCTGATAGGTTTCCACCTTACACATAGGTTCTGACTTTTACAAGTTTTTACTGTAATACAGTGGGGCTTCAAAGATGGAATGAAAAGATAATGAAAATTTCCCACACAGTTTTCGAAGCCCCTTCACATATACCTCATAGGGCTGTTGAGGCACACCGCAAATGTTGAAGTGTTTGCAGCAACAGGGAAAGCAGAGTGAGATGATCAGGCACAGAGAAAACCCAATTAAATTGCCTTCAGGTTGCAAATGCTGCTTCGATTCCTGCTGCTGCTCTGCTCCTCCTCCTGCAAAATGCCTTCACCACCCCCGGATTCAGAGATGCATCCAGTAAAGCCACGGGGGTTCCTCCTGAGGCAAGAAGCACCCAAGAGCCAGCCACTGCAGGAACCGCTTAATGCTACCCCCTGGACTCCCTTGCACCTTTCTCCTCTCGGCACGTTTCTCTAGAACATTCCATAGGTTTAGGCCATTTCCTTTCTCTACATCTCTTAAATTTACCCCAGATAGACAGAAATTATTTTTAAATTGGCTCTGCAATCCTAACAGTTATATAAACATTCAAGCAATGAGCTCTCTGCTCAGCCAGGGGATGTTTCCTCCTGGAGAAGCAAGTCTCCATTCCTGCATCTGGGAAAGAGGCCCTGGGGGCTGGAAAATGGAGCCAGATTGTCCAGGCCCAGCAGAGCATTGGGGTGAAATCAGGTGACCAACATACAGGCCACTTGTGTTCCCTCCCCAGCCTCCTATCCCACCATGACTGTCCCTCTTCTTCATTGCATGCAGTCCATACAGAGAACACTGGGTACACTCCTTCATCACCTCAGCATGAGGTACAGACGGAGATGGAAGGACCCAGAAGTAAAGACAAAGAAAACATAACCACCAACGTTGCAATTTTTGTCTGGATAATTTTGAAAAACTATTATAAAGTATGGAGTAGTAGAAATCCAAACTTACACAACTGTGTATAACACCCAAAGCCTGGGGGGTGGGGTAGGGTAAGGGGATGGGTTTGGCATTCTGGGGTAGCTCCATCCTTGCTTCCTACAGTCCTCTGGACACTGGCTAAGGCCTGGGAGGAGGAGAGCGCCCCTTGCTTTCCAAATTTCTCTCTTTTTAACACACAAAAAATTCTTCAAGTACAGAGGAGCTCTGGTTCCAGTTGGGTAGAGCCCCCTCTGAGTCCTGCCCAGTTCCTGAGCTTACTCTGGGATCCCCCAGGCAATTCTTGGGGACCCCAGGATGAGATTTGAGACTCACTACACATCTCTGCTGCTTTTCTAAATTCTGTCATCGCCCATTCTGTATGAGAAAACGAGCAAATAGCCTTGTTGCTGTTAAGTGCCATCAAGTTGCTTCCGACTCATAGTGACCTTGTACAGAGTTTCCAAGGAGCAGCTGGTGGGTTTCAATGGCTATCCTTGTGGTTCGCGATCCAGTGCTTAGCCTACATTGCCATACCAGGAGTCCTGTAATATCTTTAGCCTAATAATTTTACACACAAGCCAAGCAGTACAGAGCTTCATCTTTTACTTAGAAGGCAAAGTGTTCACAGGAGTGGCTTTTGGGCGATTCTTAGCTTTCTACCTTTTCTAAATTTATTCTAGCACAATTATCGTGCCATGTATGAATGGCAATATGTACCCAGAAGCTTTTATGTACTTTAAGGATATTTTTATCAGAAGTATTTACTTGGCCTATCTCCTAGATTTCTTTGTCTTGTCCCCTTCATGAAGTTCTTTCCTCCATGGCTTCCAAATTCTCACAGATTATATCTTGGAATGGGAGAAAGAGCATCTTAAACTACACACTACTGAGGCCATTAGCGTCCAACTACTGGTCCTTCCTCTTTGTTTCCAACCTTTCCATTCCAAACACCAGTAATTATCAATACATCTTTTTTTTTTTT
>NW_006408522.1:1084563-1093455 GCF_000296735.1 Chrysochloris asiatica
CATCTGCTTTTGCTTCTTGGACATGTTTAATGTTTATCTGTGGCCCTAGTAATTAATTATGTGTTTTGGTAATTTTTTATGTTTTCTGATTACCTCCAGGAAGGTGTGGTTAGGATGTGGTCTTCCCTTTTCACTCTCCTTATTGCTTAACTCAGAGTAACTTTTTTTGGGCCTCTGGGGGCCTGGGCATCAGCGACCGGGCTGCAGGAGGGTTGGGCCTTGGGCAGGCGGTTTGGGCCTCCAGGGGCCTGGGTATCAGCAGCTGGGCATCGGGCGGGTTGGGCCTCAGCACGCGGGTTGGGCGGATTGGGCCTCGGGGGGCCTGTGCGCCTCAGGGACCCGGCTGAGGGCAGGTTGGGTCTCAGGGGCACTGGGCCTCAGCGACCTGGCTACGCAGCGGTCGCAGGAAGGCGATTTTGGCCTTGGTTGGGCCTGGGCCTTTGTGACCAGTCTGTGGGCAGGTTGGGCCTCAGGGCAGGCCTTGGCCTCAGTGGGAGGGCCTGTGCATTGGGCATTCCTGAGCCTCGGCGGCTTGGCAGAGGGCTGGTCTAGGCCGGGGCAGTAGAGGGCTGGGGTTAATGGCTGTAGGGAGGTATTGTTCATATCTGATGACGTAAAAATGCCTCTCTGTCTCTCTGTACTGTGGGCACCCCGAATTTCCTGATATCCATGCCGATAGCCCTCTCTATTTGTTTGGCTTTGTTAGTTTATGCTTCCTTTTCTCTGGAAATGCAGCCTTCTAAATGGGGTTACTCTAGCTCTGCATTCCAAGGTCTGCAGGGGGCAGAGGCACTCGTTGGCGCGGGCGCAGAAGCAGGAGGCACATGCAGGCAGGCAAAAGCTTAAAATGCCTGTAATTCCTCAGCAATTTGATCTTTTAAAAAAAACGAGTTCAGAATGTTGAAATATAAGATCTTATGTTTGTTCAAAGGCTGGCTGGCTGTCTGCTAGACAGAGGTTTTCTATGTGCGATTCCGCCCCTTTTCCCCGGAGCCCTACCTGAGCTGCCTGGTCCAGGAAGCACCACCCTCAGTATCACCTTATCAATACATCTTGATTACATGTTTGATCGATTTCAGATCAAAGAAGGTGGTAGAATTCTTCTATTTCATCCTCACTGGCTTTAGTGATTGATGCATAAATTTGAGTAATAGTGGTATTAACTGGGCTTCCCTGTAGGCACATGGATATTTTCCAATCACAGACAGTGTTGTACCTCTCATGGCTGATCTGGATATGTTCTTTTTGACAATTAATGCAACACCATTCGTCTTCAGTTTGTCATTCACGGCATAGTAAACCATGTGGTTGTCAAGATTCAAAATGGCCAATACCAATCCATTTCAGCTCACTAATGCCTAAGATATAGATGTTTATATGATCCATTTCATTTTTGTAAATTTCCAATTTTCCTAAGTTCACACTTCGGACATTCCATATTCCAATTATTAAGGGATGTTTACAGCTATTTCTCTTGATTTTGAGTTGTGCCCCATCAGCAAATGAAGGTCCTGCAGGCTTTACTCCATTTGTGTCATCATGGTCAACTCTACTTTGAGGAGGCAGCCCTTCCCCAGTCGCATTTTGAGTGCCTTCTAACCTGAGGGGTTCATTTTCCAGCACTATATCTGACAGTGTTTCTCTGTTACTCATAAGGTTTTCAGTGACTAAATAGTCGGAAGTAGTTCGTCTCTCCTTCCTAGTCTGTCTTTATCTGGAAGCTCATCTGAAACCTGTCCACCATGAGTGACCCTGATGATATTTAAAACACCAGTGGCATAGCTTCCAGAATCACAGCAACTCACAAGCCACCACAGTATGATAAACACACAGGCAAGTGGCGGCTTGGTGATAGTAATGATGCTGGAGATCGAATGATAAAATTCTGCAAAACCAATGATTCGTTCATTTCAAATACCTTCTTTAGACAGCATAAGAGATGATGACACACATGGACCTCACCAGATAGAATACACAGAAATCAAACACTACATCTGTGGAAAGAGACAGTGAAACAGACCATCAATTGCTCATATGCAAATTCAGACTGAAGCTGAAAAAAATGAAAACAAGTCCACAAGAGCCAAAATATATGACCTTGAATATATCTCACCTGAATTTAGAGATCTGATGAACAGATTTGATACGTTAGACACTAAAGACCAAAGACCAGAAGAGTATTTGGGATGACATCAAGAACATTATACAGGAAGAAAGCAAAAGGTCATTAAGAAGACAAGAAAGAAGGAAAATATCAAAATGGATGTCAGAAGAGACACTGAAATTTGCGCTCCAGCATAGAGATGCTAAAGCAAATGGAAAAAATGAGGAGGTACAAGAATTGAACAGAAAATTTCAAAGGTCAGCTCAGGAAGACAAAGTCAAATATTACAATAAAATGTACAAAGATCTGGAGTCAGAAAACCAAAAGGGTTTTCTGACACTCAGCATTTCTCAAGCTGGGGGAAATGAAGAAAAAATCAAGACTCCACTTTCATTATTGAAGGATTCTATGGGCAAATTATTGAATGAGGTGGAAAGTATTAAAAGTAGATAGAAGGAATGAATACACAGAGAGTCACTGTACCAAAAGTAAATGGTTGATGTTCAACTGTTTCAAGAAGAAGCATTTGATCAGCAGCCAATGATACTGAAAGAAGTCCAAGGTGTATTGAAGGAATTGGCAAAGAACAAGGCACCAGGAATTGATGGAACACAAATTGAAGTCTTTCAAGAATGTGAGGTGGTATTGGCGGCACTCACTCATCGATGCCAAGAAAAGTTGTAAAACGCTATCTGGCCAACTGACTGGAAGAGATCCGTATTGGTGCTCATTCCAAAGAGAGGTGACCCAATGGAATGTGGAAATCATTGGTCAATCTCTTTGATATCTGATATGAGTAAAGTTTTATACTAAAGGTAATACAGAAACGGCTGCAAGCAAAAATTGACAGAGAACTTCCAGAAGTTCAAGCCAGATTCAGGAGAGGACATGGAATGAGGATATCACTGCTAATGCCTGATGGATTTTGGTTGAAAACAGAGAATACAAGATAGATGTTTACCTGTGTTTTACTGACTACGTAAAGGTTTTCGATTGTGTGGATCATGACAAGCTATGGACAACATTGCAAATTATGGGTATTCTTGAACACTTAATTGTGCTCATGAGGAATCTGTACATGAACCAAGAGAGTCAGTTGTTCGAAAAGAAAATGGGAACACTAAATGGTTTAAAATTAGAAATGGTGTGCAACAGGGTTGTATTCTCACTATACTTATCCAACCTGTATGCTGAGTTCTATGAAGCTGGGTTCTATCAAGAAAAACATGACATCAGGATTGGAAAAAGACTCATTAACAATCTGCAATATGCAGATGATACAACCATGCTTGCTGAAAGTGAGAGAACTTAAAACATTTACTGATGATGATCAAAGAGCACAGCCTTCATTATGGATTACATTTCAATGTCAAGAAAACAAAAATCCTCACCACTGGACCAATAAACATTCTTCTCAACGGTGAAAAGACTGAAGTTGTCAAGGACTTCATTCTTGGATCAATTATCAACACTCATGGAAGCAGCAGTCAAGAAATCAAACAACGTATTGCATTAGGCAAATCGGCTGCACAAGACCTTTTTAAAGTGTTGAAGGGCAAAGATGTCAGCTTGAAGACTAAGGTGTGCCTGATCCAAGCCATGGTATTTTCAATAACCTCATATGTATGCAAAAGCTGGACAGTGAAAAAGGAAGACCATAGAAGAATTGATGCTTTTGAGTTATGGTGTTGGAGGAGAATACTGAAAGTGGCATGGGCTGCCAAAAGAACCAATAGATCTGTGTTGTAAGAAGTGTAGCCAGAGTTCTCCTTGGAGGTCAGGATGGCCAAAGTTCATCTCTCATACTTCAGACATATTGTCAGGAGGGACCAATCACTGGAGAAGGATATCATGTTTGGTAAAGTGGAGGGTCAGAGAAAAAGAGGAAGACCCTCAGCAAGATGGACTGGCAAAGTGGCAGCCTCAATGGGCTCAAGCGTGGCAACAATTGTGAGGTTGGCCCAGGACCGAGCAGTGTTTCATTCTGTTGTGCATAAGGTCACTATGAGTTGATACTGACTTGATGTCACCTAACTACAACAAACTCTACAAATCTTTCTCTGAAACAGAGAAATATGGAATTTGGGGCTGGGGCTGGGGTGGGCAGGCATCCAATGCAGAGGTGACCCACAGGGAGCAGGGTGTGTGGAATGAGCCGGCAGGTGGGGCTCCCCTACCGATATGCCGCCTGGTGAGCTCCACTGCAGCATTCCTGTTGACGTTGGAGAGCAGACCAAGACAGAAGCGCTCTGAGTTGGAGGGGTCAGTGAAGCCATCTACTGTCATGGATGGCTGGGAGGCGTGGAAGGTCTCCCCAACACGCTGGTTCAGCTCGTAGTAGGAGATGGAGCACCAGAAGGCTGGCTCGCAGTAGGTGACTGGCTGCAGGTCTGCAAAGAAAGGCCACAGGACTGGGTTAGTGGTTCCCTGACCCCACGCTCCCCGAATGGGTTCCCTGGATGCCTAGAAAACATTTCCCCACCTAGTGGCTCCATGGGAGAAAGACTGGTGATCTGCTTCCATAAAGAACAACCTGGAAAATGCTATGGGGCAGAGTTCTACTCAGTCATGTGACGTTGCAATGAGTGGAAGACCAACTCAACAGCTCCTAATAACAACAAAGTAGAGCAGCTGGGTCAGGCCAGTGGGCTCCAAAGTGTGCCCCACATCTGTAACCCCACATTCACAAGCCAATGGCCTCCAGACTGAACCCATGCCTGTGTCTCTTTATCAGAGACATGATTTCCCAAACGCCTTTAGATGCTGTTAGGGTCGGTACGGCACAAACTCACAACTTCTAAATTTATCAATCATCAGTCTGTACCATCTCAATAGAGGGGTCCTCAAAGCAGACTTGCCGCCTTGTAAAGCACTGGTTCTCCTCACAGAAGAGTTAGGAGTCCACATCACCTTCCCACTTGCATCTCTCCTATGACTCCTTTTCTCTCTTCTCACCTCTAGCCACGCTGGCTCCACACCTGCCTAGGTACCCGGTACCCTCCTCCTGCATACCTCACTCACACTGACCACTGGGCCACCACACCTTGCTCTCCATCTCCATGACTCCCATCATTTGCCAAAGATACAGTCTTTCATTCTCAGTCCCCTGCCTCTGACCTTCAACTTGGATCATAAACTATAGGCCCTAAATATTTGGAACTGCCAGGTCACTGAGGGTACTCTCTGGTGTTTGTGAGTGTCCTGACTGCCCACAAGACCATGAGGTCCCAGAACCCAGGCTGACATCCCCTTTTCCTTACTTTACTCCTTAGCATGCAGCTTTGAATGGAAGAAGATGGGAAAATCACTGGGCCCAAGGATCAGCAGTGGCCAAGAGAAGTTGGCCCCTGTCTACTTGCTGGTCAGCTTCCAAGAGCAACACCCCACAAGGTATGTCACCTCATTAGCCCTTTGAGGCGTGTAAAGGTGTGTAACGTCATCTCTTCTGCCCCACAGGGAGGGTCTGGCTGTTTCCATTGGGGGTGCAGCAGCCTGACCTCCTTCTAGGGTCTACATGCACGATCTCTTCTCAGGGTGAGTTTGAGGTTCTCACAGTGGGGGATACGGACCATGATATCTGTGCCCTCCACACACACTTCCTTCATGTTACTCAGCCTTGGCACTGCTACCACCTGGGGCTGGATAATTCTTTGTTGCGGGGGCTGTCTTCTGCATTGTTGAGTGTTTAGCAGCCTCTCCACCCCCTCTATCAATATGTGACAACCAAAAATGTCTCCAGGCAGAAAAAATGGCACCTGGTGGAGAATCACAGCCCTCTAAGGTCACAGAGCACAGTTGGGAGGGCCACACTTTAATCTCAGCCTAGGCGCTGTGTTACTACAAGAAATCTAGGTCACTTCCACTTCCACTTTTCTCTCCCCAGCCACCAATGTAGGGGTCCTCTTTACCACCTAAGGCTATTTGTAAATTATTATTATTGCTAAGTACCCTCGAGTTGTTTCTGATTCATAGTGACCCTGTACAGTGTTTCCGAGGAGTGGTTGGTGGATTTGAACTATCAACCTGTGGCTAGCAGCAGTCTAGGGCTTAGTCTTCAGATCCATACCCAGACTCCAGTTTGGGTGGTGGTGGTGGTGGTGGTACTATGCTGTGGAGTCAGTTTTGACTCATAGTGACCCTGTATAGGGTGTCTGAGGCTACAGAAGTTACTTTACGGGAGCAGAAAGCCTCATCTTTCTCCCGTGGAATGGCTGGTGGTTTTGAACTGCTGACCTTGAGGTAAGCAGCCTGACCTGTAACCACTACGCTACCAGAGCTCTTTCCTGTTTGTTGTTTTTAAGTGCCGTCGCGTTGATTCTGACCCATAGCAACACTATATAGGGTTTCCAAGGAGCAGCTGGTGAGCTTGAACCACCAACCTTGCAGTTCAAACGACTTTGCATTCTGATGCATTAGCCCACAGCACCACACCAGGACTCCTGGTAGACTGAGATAATGTAAAGTACTTAGAACAATGCAGGGCAGACACAAAGCACTCAATAAACAGTAAAATCACAATAACTATATGAACTTCTGTCTCAGCGTCCATCTGCAGAGGACCAAAGCATCTATATCCAGCACTGAACAAGAAAAGGTGATGGTGAAGGCTGAGACCTAAGCTACACACTGGACAGAGGTGGGCGCGAGGACAGGGTCAGCATGGCCTGTGCCTTGGCCCTGACGATGAGCTGTGTTAGCCACGTCCGGTTCTGGCTCTGTCCAACATTCCAGTGAGATAAGCTATACTCTAAACAATGTGGTCACCAACTTTTCAGCTGTGCTGCTTTAGAAACTTAAAAAGTTTTTTTTTTTAAATTCAAGAAATCCAAGAATTCAAAGTGTTCAGGTAACATGTTGAGACCAACAGGTACTGTGAATGGGCTGCCAGCCACCCCGACCCAAGTGAAGACTTGGTTCTCACTTGGCCTTTGATGAACTTACTATGTAATCTTGGGAACTTCTTGTCTCTGGACTCAGTTTGTTAGCCTGTCCCACAAATGAATGTCTAAGAAGACATCTATACCAGGCCATCTAGGCCACGGTACTTCTAACACAGAGCCACTTGGATAGGTTGGGGTGATCTGGTTTGCCCTGATTTCCTCAGCAACATGCAAAACAGAACACAAGAACTCTTACTCTCCAATGGTAACAACCCTGACCAGCATCCCCTGGGCTTAGTCTCAGCAATGGGGAGATGGGGAGAGCGTCAGGTTCCCAGGAGTACTGACACAGCCCACTCATCAGAGTAAGAAAAGTCAGCCGACCATCAGCTGGGTAGCATAGTGCAGAAACCCTGCTCTGGAAAGATATGGGCTTCAAGGAGTCTCAGGAATCAGAGAAGGGCTTGGAGTCCGAGGTCAAGAGGTTCTCCCAAACAGATCTGAGCTTGAGTCCAAACATCACTGCAATTCAACTCACGGAGACACGCTAGACAGGCATCCCAGCGTCACGGAAAGCTCTGCATGCAGGAGCCTGACACATAATTAGCAAGATGTCAC
Organism: Chrysochloris asiatica; assembly: GCF_000296735.1. Lineage (NCBI taxonomy): Eukaryota > Metazoa > Chordata > Mammalia > Afrosoricida > Chrysochloridae > Chrysochloris > Chrysochloris asiatica. The sequence goes on from NW_006408522.1 coordinate 1,092,166, forward strand.
TTTGGGGAAGCTGTGTAGTCAGGCCAAAGGCAATGTCTGAAGCCTGTCATTTCAGAGTGCTGTTTGGATGAGCTGACCTGAGTTCAGAAGTGGGAATGACCCAGGGCAGCAGCCCCCATGCCCGACGCCATGCGTTTACTATTCTCTGTAAACAACTGAATGCCAGCTCTGCCTTTGCTTCCCTCCCTACTCATCCCCCAACACCCCTCAGCCCTTCCTCAAAGCAATTCTATGAAAGGAGTTGCAGACCCAAGCTAAGACCATTGCTTTTGGGTTCTGCCTTGAAAGGCACATTTTCTTTTGAACTGTTTGTTTACCCCTATTTCTTTCTCACCAATGCAATTATGTGCATGACAAGAAGCAGAAGTATTTGGGTGCTGGGGAGGGGCAATACACAAGAAAGGGAAGGGGAATGGAAGAACAAGGTGGATGGGAAACAATTAAGCAGGTTTGCATAGGCTAAGTGAAACAGAGGTAAATAATGATATATGCACAACCTTGGAATAACAGGGCTCTGGGATACAGGGATTGGGACATGGTTGGAATACGCAAAGCAGGGGAAATAATGTTAAGATGCTTGGCTGTCTTTTGAATCTTGGTTTCCCTTGCATACCATTATAAGATAGACACTTGAAGGGGAGAGAACGGAACAGCCAGAAATATCACCATAGAGAGCTTGTAAGTCCATCTTCTGCCTATAACTGATTGGAATACCTAAAATGGGGTTAGAACATGCCCAGTGAAGGAGGCTTTCTGTGGAGCTTCTGCATTACATAAGACCATAGGTGGAATCCTGAACCCTATCCAGAATCTTCTAAGGTGGGGAATTTCCACTAGAAAGGGATGGGCAGACCAGCCTGGAGCAGCTAGAAGAACAAAAGATACTTCTTGAAACAACAACCGACAGGAAAAATACAAAAACAATAATGGAAGTCTGACTGATTACTATAAGAACAAGCAAGTTGCTCACCCAGGAGACATCTACGCAAGCGGTCGGGTCGCCTCGGGGTAAACCCCCTTCCAAGACTAAGACTCAAGGGGAATACATAAGCAGACATGGACTCTGACTGGTGGCCAGGTTGGTCACCAATAAGGGGAAGTAAGGGAATAACAGCAATGAAGCTGTGAGCTAAGTCCAACCACATTTAATAGACTCCTGTGAACATGGGTGGAGACCTGGTTGACCAGTAGTTTGGCAAGACCTGGGGACTCCTGGGTCCAGAGTCAGTAACACAGCCACAGAGGACTAGAGTGGAGAGTGAAGCATCCAGATGATAAGAAGAGAGGGCA
>NW_006408522.1:1093965-1122893 GCF_000296735.1 Chrysochloris asiatica
GGGACCATCAAGGGAGAAGAGCGGAGCATGGGACCCTACCCAGAGAAACAGTGATGCCAGAGATGGAAGCAGAGATGGTGACGTGGAGAGATGGAGCAGCTGGGAACTCTAGACCCAGAGAGGGATAGGGGCTGTGTGCTGTCGACCAGGGGGCAGGCTTGTAGTGTATACCCTCTGGTTGGTTGATGATGCATGGAGGGGATTGTAACCATGGCAATGTAATGATATACAATAGTATGAATGTAAAGCTAATATTCTCCCATGTAAACTATCACAATTCACAATAAAACAGTTAAAAAAAAAAAGAAAAGAAAAAGCAGAAGTAACCAAGACCCTGCAGAGAACATGGTTATAAACAAGGTAAGCAAGAAAGATTAGAGTTGCTGAAAGACTGCCCGGCTTAACTCTGAGCTACCTAGCAGGCAAGGTGTAAAGGGAACATAATATGCTACATGGCTTTGATCTGTGATTAGACAATGCTTCTTAGTTCTGCAAGGAAACCAAGCTTGTCTTGGCACTAAATCTTAGAAGATTTTATGATTCTCTCAGGGGAACCTCACCTACCAAAAGTGAGGAAGAAGTGAGGAGGAAAGGAGAAAAGAAAGAAGCCAGAAGAGAAAGAGGAAAGGAAGGAAGGGGAAAGAAACAAAGGAAGGCAAGAATCAAAAAACCAGTGTGTGCACATGCACAAACAAGCAGTCCCTCCCACCTGCACTGGTTTCAAGAGTTTTACAAAATGTAGAAGCAATTTTATATAAGGCTGCTGCTTAAAACCGACCTGAAGATACCATGAAAATGCTCCTCAGAGAGGGCAAGTCTGCAGCCAGTGGAGAGCACACTTAGTATGGTGAACAGTGGGCTTCCCCTTAGCCAGCCCTTCTCCTTGCCAGACGTGAGTCTGTGCTCATCTCTCTTCCTCCTGCAGAGCAGTGGAGCCTCAGGAACCTCCAGCTCAGTTGTCCTGGGCCCCTGCCCCCACCCATGTGGGGAGAGCCAGGTTCTAGAGAGGCACAGGGCACTTAATTCATGGCTGGTCCCCTGCTAGCCTAACACATTGGTTGGCTTTGGTTTTGAGCCCTGTTCCAAGCTGGCACAGACTTTCTGTTTTGTTTAAGGAAAAGAAAACAGAGTAAAACCCAGAAGGAAACACTTGGATTAAGGGATGCCTATTAAAAACATGTGTGAGAGATCCAAATACGGTAAAGGGGGGAGGGAAGAGAGAGGAGTGGGCTTTAACTTTCTACTATAAATCGAAAGCAGGGACTGGACAAAGGTGCAAAGCACTGAAGCTTGCAAAGCTAAAGGTCAAAACGGAACGGCCTGATTTGGGCTGGACCCTCCTGGGCTGGAGTAGGCCACTCCACTGCCATGCTCCTATCTGCTAAGCCCTTCACAAGGCCACATCTCTGTCTCTGATGATTCCTACTGCACTCTTCACTCAACCTTTAAGGCCCAGCTTAGGAGGGCCAGAAGCATCCCTCCCTTTCACACATAACCAGCCTCAGGTGTCCCAAGCCCAATCGCCTGCACTAGAGGCTTACACCCAACTCTGTTCCCAGGATCCGGGGAACTGATTCCAACCTATGTCACAAGGATTAATGCAACACACAAAGTTGTACATAGAAAGCACTCCATGCTCTTGTTGCCTAGGACAAGATTACTGCAAGCGACGAAAGTGACATATTCTAAGAGCCAGACCCTCAGGAGAATGAAGGCACCACCTCCAGTAGCTGATGGTCTGTTGTTAAAGACACAGACCAGTAATCCCACACGCTTACAGAGGATTCAAGTTAGACACAGCCTTGGAACAAAGCCTTGTGCAGCAGCAATGGAGACACCTGGAACCGGGAGGGGCCTGGGCCCTGGGTCCCGGTCTTGCTTGTGGCTTCCTCTCCTGCAGTCCACCTCTCTGCCCCTGTGCACTCTGGGCAAGGCATCACCTCTTTAAATCTAGCTCAACTGCTGTTGGGGCACTTAGGTGTCACCTAACTTTCCTCAGCCAAGGCCTCTCCCTAAATGCTTCCCTCTGAAGCAGGGAACTGCTTACTACTCACCCAGCAGGAACCAGATCCTTATCTTTTTCCTCTCTCCCCACCTGCCTCCTCCTTCCCCTCTACTCACCCCATCCCTCTGACTTGATTCTGCTTAGGAAATTCCAGGTGACTCACCATGCACAATGTGTAATAACAGAATATCACCTGCTCACATCCCCTTTTCCTGCAAAAACAAAACCTGAGGGGGATTCCCGAGAGCCTGCCTCAAGCCAGGGGCTGAGCTGAGTCTCAACAGCACATTTAGGGCCTCTCCCCAAGTCACCACTGCTTACCAGAGTGTTCTATTACTGTGTCAGGAAGCTCAACCTTCCCAAGCCTGTGCCCCAGGGTGCATGCCTAAGTGAAGAGGAAATGAAAGCAGGAGCCTGTGTCCTCTGCTTTGTGCCTTTCTGCATCATCATTTCACAATTATTTCTTTTAAAGAAATCATCCGATGTTCTGAGGCAACTTCCCCATGTCTTTTTCTAGCAAGAGCTCACTGTGTTCAGTCTCCGTCCTACCAGTGTGGGGACATACTGGCCACAACGACGGAATGCACAGGCTGCCTCTGCACACTGTCTTCATGTCCCCACCTTTCATTTGACCTTCAGCCCACTGCTGACCAACTTCAGCCCCATCCCTCTCCCTGCAACCTACTTCTCCAAAGGTTTGCTCCAACACCTCACTGCAGCCCTGTCTGCAGAGTATGCCGCCTCACCCTGATCTCCAATGTCCTTCCTACTATCTATTTTACAATGTCCTACTTGTCCTCTAAGGCCCAGCACACAGCGGTCACAACCTCTCAGACACCTTACCCACCACACCCAGAACTTTCCTTCTTGGCATGGCAGGTCCTCCCTCCTCTGTGTTTGCTCCCCTGGCTCCTGGCACTCCGCCACACAGTTGGAAATGGACACCTCCAGCCAACTCCAGGCTGTGAATTTTCCCATGTCCACCCAGCTCTGCACCCTCAGTATTAGCATGTGCCTGGAACTCACACACATTGACTGAGAGAAAGAATAGAGAGAAGATGGTCTGGAAGCCTAGCTCCATGTCCCAGTGGAAGGTCATCTCTCCTTCCTCCAACCCTCAGAGCAAGTCATCAGTTCCCACTTCATGTTTCACTGTTATTTATCATCCCAATAAAGCCACAGCCACCCTGATGGCAGGGCCGGTGACTCCTCTTAGAGTCCCCCCACCTGGACCGGCACACTGTGAGATATCTGTACAATGAATGGCTGAAGAAGAGATAGGCAGGCATGAATCCCACCCAGGAGCCACACAGTACCCAAGGGCTTTGTTGTGGTTAAGTGCGTTGGATCAGTTCCAACTCATAGCGACCCTGTGTAAGGTTTTGGAGGAGAAACTGGTGGGTTTGAACTGCTGACCTTGTGATTCGCAGTCCAGTGCTGATCCTACAGCACCACACACTAATAAATGACCTTCTCTGAGCCTTGTTCTTCAGAGTGAGAAAGCGGGGAGCTGGTCATGCTGTAGACGGGAATATTTGCTCTGGATTCCAAAGGCCTGAGTTCCAAGTCAGCTCCCCCATTTAGAAGTCGTGAGGCCTCGGGCAAGTTAGTTTGCCAGTCTGCCCCTTGATTCCTAATATGGAAAATTGTACCTTATACAGGAGCCCTTGTAGCATAATGGATTATGAGGTGAGCTGCTAACCACAAGGTCGTCAGTTCAAATCTACCAGCTGATCTGCAGAAAAATGGTGAGTCTTTCTGCTCCCATAAAGATTTACAGCCTCAGAAACCCTGTACAGGGTCGCTATGAGTCAGAACTCACTCAACACACAACCACCACCACCACTACCTTATAAGTTAGCTGGTGGTACAAACAGTTAAGCAAGTCCTCAATTTCTAGCTGGAAGGCTCGGGGTTCAAACCAACCCAGAGGTTCCTTGGAAGGCAGGCCTGATGACCCACTTCTCAAAGGTCACAGCCTTGAAAACCCCATGGAGCAGTTCTAATCTGCATACACGGGGTTACCATAAGTCAGAATCGATTCAACAACAACAACAAAAACAGCTACCTTACTGAGTTCAAATGCACGAAGCACTCGGAAAAATAGCATTCTCAGTAAACAGCTGTGTTCAATACATGTGTGTCATCACCATCACCCTTATCTCCTTCCTTCCCAGCTATGGCCCGAGGAGGCTATGAGACTATTACAGCCAGTAGCCATGATGGGCTGGAGGTAGGTGCAGGAACTTATCAAGCAGAAAGGAAGCTGAGCCTGTCAGGTGAACGCCTCACTGTGAGTCCTAACTGTGACTCAGTCACTGACTCGTCCCCCGACTCGTCCCCCAATTCAAGTCCTCCCAGCAGACGTGTGACTAGCCAGGGAAAGGGGGCACCCATTCCCTGCCGGGCAGGCTTGGGGCCTATTCCGTCCTTTGAGAGAACTGACCTACACATTCCATCACTCAGAGGAGCAGGTCAAGGATGGGGCAGTGGGAATAGAGATGCGCCAATGAAAACTCAAGAACCCATCCCATTGTTCTCATCTACACAGTCTGGAGTGGAATTCACAGCACACCCTCCCCTTCCCAGGTCATCAGACAACTTTCACTGTGTTAGGTAGCCACCTCCTCCAAGCTGACCTCTGAGGTTTTCCAAGACCAGTACCTGCTCGAAGGTCTCAGGACTAAAAATGCTTCCTTGGTCACTGTGGGGTAAAACGGCTCAGAAATTAAATCAGTCACCCTCAAAGGCTCAGTGTCAAATTCACAAGCATGGCCTTGACTTTCTCAAGTGTGAACACAGCTTCTATTCAACAGTTTGTTTTCAATAACTCTAACATCTCTTCACATCAGGAATGTGAGCTGCCCCCTGAAAAGTCCAACCCTCAGTTCCTGTACAAAGCTCTCCTCAGGTCACGTCTCACACCGTGCATCTGTCAGTTGGTTTTACAAGGTTTTCAATCAACTCTCAACATTCCAAAGGAAGGATTTTTTTTTCACCCAATGCTATCAAGCCAGAGGCTGGAAACAAATGAACAAAAACCAGTCCAATTCACTTTAATTCAAGTAAAAGCTCAAAGATGAGCTCTTTCTATTCCTGATGCACAACGAAGTCCCAGCAACAAAGGCCCAAACAAAATCAAGCGCATATTTTCAATAACCAGAACATTTAAAAACAAAACTCTTCCCTGAATAAAAACGAGTCAGATAATTCTTTTGTTTTACAGCCCCTGACAGGTCCAATGCCGAAGAAGTCACCAATGATTGAGACAAGAGCTGCTTGCACCAGACTGGGGAGGGGGTGGGATAATCCTGGAACGTAAGAGCAAATCAGAGAGCTGACCCAGGACTCCAGCTACAGAGGGCGGTCCTGGAAATCGTGGTCCAGTCTCTCCAATAAATATGTTACTGCTGTTGAGTGCCATCGAGTTGGTTCCAACTCATAGCAATCCTGTATAGGGTTTCTGAGGAGCGACTGGTGAGCTTGAACTGCCAACTTTGCTGCTCAAGCTGATCTTGCAGTCCAGCACATTAACCTGAAGTGCCACATCAGGACTCTTCAAGATGATAAACCCAAAAAACAAGCCTAGTGCTGTGAAGTTGACATTTCACAGTGACCCCTATTGTGTTATAGAGGAAAACTACCTCCGTCAGGTCTTCTGGGCTATAATCCTTATGGAAGGAGATCACCAGGCTTCTCTTTCGAGGTGCCACTCAATGTGTTCAAGTAGACAACCTTAGGGTTTGTGGTTGAGTGCAAACCTTGTGCACCATCCACCCCAAACCAAACAAAAACCTATTGCCATTGTCGATTCCAACTCACAGTGACCTTACAGGACAGAACAGAACTGTCCCATAGGATTTCTACGGCTGCGAATCTGTATGGAAGCAGACTGCCGCATCTTTTCCCCAAGGAACCACAGCCGCTGGGTTCCAATCACCAGCCTCTTGGTTACCGCTGAGTGCTTAACCATTTTACCACTAGGGCTCCTCTTTGTACTGCGCTGGGGCCTCAACATGATAAACAGAGCATCTAAGTTTGGAAATGTGTTAACAAAATAACGCAAAGAGAAAAAAGAAGGGGAAAACGGACATTCACCAGCATGATTACCACAGTAAGGTATAGAATACGCCCGCAGACTTGCCTATCTCGGATCCACAAACATCAGAAGGAATGTAAAAAAACGAAAGCAACTACACGTTAGGGTACTGGGTTATGGGCACATTTGCTGTTTTAAAAATTCCTTTTATGTCACCGTTTTAATAAAAATGGCAAAATTTTAAGATGACATGTTCAGATAAAATCCAAATAAGTGTATATGGAACAAGTTTCTAAAAGTTGGGGGGCTGGAGTTTGCACAGCTGCTTGTGGCTTTGTGTCAAACCACACACGTATGCTTGGCTCACCACAGACCCTCTCTCTCGGGTGTGAGGTTGAGGGGGATACTCATTCATTCACGTCTAACCAGCACCCAGGAGAAATATAAACCCAGCATATGGTCACCTTTCCTGCCACCTCTGTGGGTGATCCCAGAATCACAGTAACTAGAAACCGGAGGGGCTGAGCTGGGACAGTGGGGGAAGGGGTGAGAACCTTACCTTCAGTAACCCCACACCTCCACCAGTCACCAGCCAGGGGTTACAGTCACATGGACAGAGATACACTCACCCAAATTATTGTGTGCTGGGGACATCGGGTTTGGAGATAGGTTTGGAGAACCTGCAAGATGAGACACAGTTGTAAGACTTTGTACAAGATTCTCACATGGATCATCAAATGACTGAACACGTCCATCAAGGTCAACACAGACCGAGACTCTGAGTCCCAGGAGAAGGCCTACCCCCATAACCTTGCCCATACGTTCTTTCTCTGCGTCTCAGTTTCTTGATCTGTGAGATGGAACGATGAACGGATAATCTCAGAGTTCTGACATCTGATGTCTGATGATCCTAACCAAGATCACGGCATAAGGCTTCCGACTTCTCAGTTAGGACAGGTGATGCCATTTTCCTTTAGCCTATTCCGCCCTGTTCATAAAACCTCCAGGAAAATAAAGGAAAGGGGAAAGGCCCTCACTCGGCTACTCAAAAGTCCAGGCAACCCAAGGCCAGCTTTCCAGAGAAGGAGGAGCTTGAGAGACCTCACCCACCACTGCTCTCAAGCGGCTGTTGCAGTGGCGCAGGCATCTGGAAATACCAATTTCCCACCCTTTCTTCGGGTTTCAGGAAATGCACAAACCTGCCTGAGAAATCCTGCTCAGCAGAGACTGACAGTTCATGTGAAACATCATTGTGCCTGTATAAAACAGTCCAAACACACCCTGTTTTTACTCTGATTTCTCTGTCTACACTTTCCATCTCCAGAAACAAACAAAAAAACATCCCAGGGCATCGGCCTTCCAAAAGGAAGAGTGACTTGTTTTCCACAAAGCAACAATCCTCTTATCCCTCATCTGTTCCTGATACCCACGTAGCTATAGGGAGTCTAGTAGTACCCTGGTGGCACAGTGAATTAAGCATTAGACTGCTAACCAAACTGTCAGTGGTTCAAACCCAACAGCTGCTCGGAGGGAAAAAAACAAAGCAGTCTGTACACCAGTAAAGATTTACAGTCTCAGAAATCCTATGGACAGTTCCATTCCGTATTGACATCACATGATCACTGGGAGTCAAACTGAGTAGATGGCAGTGGGTCTGCTTTTGAGGGCCCAGTAGTGGTTATGAATTGGGCTGCTAACCTCAAGGTCAGCAGTTCGAAACTACCAGCTGTTCCGCAGGAGAAAGATGAGGCTTTCTGCTCCCATAAAGATTTACAGCCTCGGAAATCCTGGACAGTGTCGCTGTGAGTCAGAGCCGACTCCACGGCACATAATCACCATAACTACAGACTGAAAGGTGGGGGGTTATAATCCACCCACACATGCAGAAAACAAGGTGTGGCTATCTACTTCCATAAAGTAGAGGCATCAAAAGTCCTCTAGCGGGCATTTCTACAAAGATATATATAAGGGACCACCATGAGTTGGAAGCAACCCAACGGCACTGGGTTTTTGTGTATGTGTTTTTTTGTGTATGTGTGTGTTTTTTTGGTGGGGAAAGGAACCTGGCTTAGTCACGCCCCCTGGTTCCACCAGTTCACAGTGCCTGAAACCCACCAATCCCTGCTGGCTGGATCTTGCATCTGGTCCTGAACCGTTCAGAGTGGTCTGTTTCTTCTCCCTAACTCAACTGTAACCTCCTTAAGGGCAAACAATGAGACACAGATTTCTTTTTCTCTCCCAAGAAACCTACTCCGTAAGCACATCACTACTGAACTGTGGCTGGCATAACCATTTCAACTTCTCTGAGCCTCAAGTGTTTGCTCTAGATGTAAAATAGGGATAATATCATCTAGAGTGTGGTATGTGAAAGTGAAATGAGACTGTATATACACAAATGCAGAACACTAGGCCTGCTACACAGTAACAGAATGAAAACCACCACAAAGAAAAGCCCAAACCAAACCATTGTCACCAAGCCCATGTTGACTCATCGTGACCCCATGTGACAGAACAGCCTTGTTCCATAGGATTGTTCTAGCTGTGATCTGTATGGGAACAGATTTCTTTCACAGCTCTGCTGGATGGGTTCAGACTGCCAACCTTCAGCTCAACAGTCTAGTGCAAACATCTGTACCATTCAGGGACCTACTGGTATGTAATGGTGTTAGGGGCTGTTGAGTCAGTTCCAACTCATGGCACCGTGTGTGACAAAGTACATGGTGTCGCACTGTGGGTTAATGCAATGTGTTAGAGGGGACACAGGATGGACACAGTGATCGATCCGGCAGCCCTGAGGAGACTGTCACACCTCAGCTGGCAGGGAGATCAAGCCCGGGAGCAGTTGGACTGGTTTCTAAATGGGCACCTTGGCAAGGAGAACAGAGAATAAATAAAACACCCCCACGGGGGCTGGCTGGAGTCCACATAGCTCCATCTCCAGTCTCCACTTTAGATAAATCACTAATGGTCACAGCAGGGCCCTGAGGATATGCTTACAGGATGAAAGGAAGAAGGGCGAAGGCACAGAGTAAAATGGGGCAGAAAGGAGGAAGAGAAGGGAGGAGAAATGAGAGCTAAGACAGTGGAAACTTGGCTGCTCTTCCCATATACAGAACTTCGGCTTTGGTCTGTTTTCTACATAGGGCAGCAAGGTGGGGTTACAAGAAAGGACAAGTGAGAAGCAATATAGCATCTGGAGATATGCTGTTTAGCTGACCTGCTCCCCAGGCCAGCATTTAATAGTTGCAAGCTTGTTGCGGTCACCCGGCATCGAACACAGAGAAGGTCTTCAATGCATTCCAAATGGGTTCACGCTGCCAGCCACTCATTCACAGGGAGCGTGCCATGACACCCAAGGTAGATTTCAACTGACTATGTTATAGTGTAGATGGGAGTCTGTCTTTCAGGAACTGCATGATCTCTTTTAGGCAGTGTGGAAGGGCAAGGCAGGTGGATTTGTATGCACAAGGCATGCCGCCATCACTGGAATGGAACATCTGCTTGGCTCCCTCCTCCTCCTCACCCAACCATACACAACGACATGCACATTCTATGTGGCAGCTGGGGTGCAATTCAAGAAGCTGCTGGTTTCATGCCAATTTGGTCCCATAACAAACGACGCGGGAAGATCTGGAGATGTGGCTGGAGAGAGCTGGGCCCGCAGGAACAACGTGGATCATATTTCACCACACACAAATCATTACACTTTCCATTAGCAAAGACCTTGTCTCGATCCACCCAGGCTCTCCTCTCATCTAGACTATTTCAGTGGACCCCTGACCAGTGATGGAACTCATGGTCTCCCATTAGTCTTTCTTCCCCCCTACTGCCAGCAACAGCTCACTGTGTGGCTCCCCAGTCTTGTGTAATACACCTTCCCATCTACCTCTCTGGAGGAGTCTGTCCCAGCACCACCGCGTTCTCCTGCCCACGCCCTCATGACTCCACCTGTGCACCTGTGCTGGGGTCAGAGCTGGCTGCCTCTCCTTCTGTGACCAACTCACGCCATCAACTATGACCAACTCACGCTTCTCCTCTATCCCCAGTAGCTGGCACATAGTGACTGCTCTACAAATACCCGAAAGAGGGATAGAATAAAGAAAGGAAGGGCAGGAAGAGGGGAGAGAGGAAAGAGGGACAGATGGGTAAGCAGATAGGCAAGACATTCAGTTACGTGCCCACCCTGCGTGACTCTCACCTGCGTCCATGCTGTGGTTCATCTGGTGGTCACTGGTTTCTCCATCTTCACTCAGGTAACCAGGAGGAGGGGTTTCTGGGAATCAGAAGGAAACTGGTTTGTTAAATGATCTCCACGGTTTGGGGTCTGAGAAACCATTTTGCAAGCATCACGCATTCAACCAGTATCTGATGCTCAGATGGAGACACTAAGGTCCTGACTGAAGGTCCTGGCTTCTAGGTGTTGCTGGTCTCATTCCTGTCAATCTCCCAACTCCCCCCGCTGACTGTAACTGTTTTTGTGAGCACCTTTCTCAACTCCCTGAGTCAGAAAGATTCCTTCCTAGAGCCTTCCAGGCTAATCTGTCCCTATCCTTCCAGGCCAGGCTTACAGCCCAATTGTTCTGGAAGACCTCTGGAGTTACCTCAGCCTTCACAGATCTCTGTCCTCTGAAAAGCTAGCTACCTGCTTTAAACCTGCCCTTTGGCCCCTACTATCTTCTCTTGTAGGAGCTCTGGTAGCGTAGTGGTTATTTACTGTCTTTTAAGGGACAAGTCGTAGCTCTGCAATTAGGCTGCAAGTTCATTGACAGGCAGAAACCATGTGATCTATTTCTCTGAGCCCCTACTCCACTCACAGCCTGACTCTGAGTTTGCCAAATGTGAGGAGTGGATGACTGACCTCGCTGCAGAGATCAGTCCTACCTGGGGAAGGATCAGAAAAGGCTGACAGGAGGGATGGGGCTGAGGAGCCCAGCCAACTCTGCCTGAGGCTGAGCCCAAGCACACTTTAAGTCCAACCTCAGCACAGTAAATTAATGCACGGTGCAAGTCAGGTCTAAGTTAGCGTTCTCCAAAAGGAACTCAGATTATTGTCCCAGCCCAAGTACTATCAGACCGAGTTCCCTAAAACTGGGAAGAATGGGGTGATTCACATAGTATTTGCATATAAATGAAGGGCTTCTGAAAAACAATTATCCTTGGCAGAGTAAAAACTCCTGAATTCACCCCCACCCAGATTGTAACCCATCTCCAGTAAGGCAGCACCAGCCCAGGCTTACTTACAGCACTGGCCACCGCACTTTGCCTGGACCTGGGTTCACCCCCCTGCCTCTCAGGCTTGCCACCACCCCTGCAGGCCCGGAGCCTGTCGGGGATCCTGCCGGAACACCAGCACCATGCCGCGAGGGCGAGGAGAGAAACACAGCGTCACAATTTCCGCTTCCAAAATAAATGATTGCACTGAGGCCGGGGCGGAAGGGTCACGCCGCTCCTCCGTGCCAAGAAAAGCATCATTAGTGAACGGGGAGCGGAGGCCATGGGTCCTCTCCCAACAGGGATGCGGTTCTGACTCAGGGCCCCGAAGGCCCAGCTGTGCACGGACAGGGGGTGACCCGGTGATGGTCGAGGGGACCCGGATGCGGGGGGCGGTCCGGAAACCAGTCAGGCTTACCTGGAATATTGCTCTGGGGTTCGATACCCGCAGGGAAATTAGTGTTTTCGGGGATGGAATGGCTGTAGTCATCCAGCGGGGGGAACTCGGCCGGGATCTCTGTGTGGCGGGGCACCAACACAGGAGGTAGAACTGCCAGGAGACAAAGCAGAGGCAGATAAGCCAGTGCCCACCTGGCACCAAAGACCCTGCAACCCCCAAACCACAGCAGCTAAAGGATCAAAAGGAAGGGAGGGTGCAATGGCCCATCAACTGGCTAAGAGGCCATGTACCTGGAGTCTCTACTCTCTGGTAGTGGTAGGGATTCACGCAGACCTCGTCCTTCTTCATGTTGAAGGCGAACTCACACAGCTCCATGGCCCGTAGCTCGTGGTGGCTGTGTAGGTCGGGCCATCGCCACAGACGGCAGTAGATGACATGGGGGAGCCCCTTCCGATGGGACACCTGCAATCGGCCATCCAGGGACCTGCCAGGGTGGAGTGGTAAAAACAGATACTGAAGTGTTTGGCTTGCCTTCTCTGAGGTCCTGCCTGCGTGCTTGCTGGCAGAGTCTCAGAAAGTGCTCCCTCCCTTCGTTTCTCTCAGACAGAGGTACAAGAGATCAAAGAGTCGTTGTCAGTGCTGGAAGGGGTCCCAGAAGCAGCAAGTAGAGGCCCACCCAGGAAAAAAGAAGGCCTCCGCGGTTGATAGAGTGGGTCCTGAACCCACCAGACCTCAGGGTGAGGGAGTTCTCCAAACCCCTGAAATGATGAGCATGCTCCCATGAAAGGGATGACACCCAACGTTTCTTGGAAAAGGTCCTTGGTACACTTATCTGATCCCAACCCAGGCAGAAGAAACCACCACAGAGATACCAGGAAGGGGGACACATATAGACTGTCAGGCACGGCCATCTCTAATCACCCTCAATCAGTACTCATCCAGGTGTTCCCTCCAGAAAACTCTCACATTACAACAGGACACACACATACACACACATACAGTCTTTTTTAGTTACGTGTCATGAAGCAGGGCGGGAAAGAGGGACATTTCAAGGAAATGCAAATGGTCCAAGTCTACACTGTAGACCTCTCAATGCGAAGGCCGCCTGCAGACTGACCCAGGTGTAACCTTCCACACCCATCTTCCTGAGCTATGGTCTAAAGGGAACGGCCATGCAGTGGGTGTGAGTCCACATCAGGGGTTACGCTGCAACCATCCCCATGCAAACAACATCCTGTATGGTGATTTGGCCTCCAAGCAGCTGGGAATGGCCCCTCCTCTCAAGTCAGGCCACTTGATCAGTCTGATGGTCCCCAACCACTTCTATCCCCCACCACACACAAAGATGGTGGCTTACAGCAAGACAATAAACTAGTTACTTCTCACTGTTGCAACATCAAAATTCCACCCTCAAAGCAGAGCTTGGGCCTCAGCAGCTGGTGAGGTCTGGAGAAGGCTACTTCTCCCTTCCAGACTTGAGTGGAGCCCACAGTGGATACAGGGAGAGGGAAGGGGCAGAAGACAGAGACATGCCCATTGACTGCGAGTTGATTAGTCACCAGTTACAGTGTAATGCAATTTCCCCCATATGTTATCCCACTTAATAGGCCTCATTTCCACACATGAGGGATTAATGCTCAGTAAGTTGTACAAGTTCTTGGAACCACAAAGTGGTAGAAGAGGAGAGATGACCAAGGGTTAAATTGCTAGCCTGCCAAGTTATTTCCTGGAAGCTATGTGAAAATATACAAGTCTTGGCCTATTTCTTTTCCTGTCTAGTTACCCTACAGCATGTATCACTCACCAAACTGATGTTTCAGGTAAAACATGTGACCCTAGAGAAAAACTAGAAATGTGTCTTCACATTATTGGAGTCCTGGTGTGGCGCTGTGAGTTAATGCGCCCGACTGAAAAGCCATTTGAACTGCAAGGTCGGTAGTTCAAACTCACCAGCTGCTCCTCGGAAACCTTTTAACAGGGTTGCTATGGGTCGGAAACCAACTCTACGGCACTTAACAACAACAATATAGAATGCTGTATTCATATTCCATAATACAAAATTTTATATACAGTTATTTCACCTTATTTATGGTAGTTAAGGTGTATAAAGTTACCCCAAACAGTGAATTAGTGAATACTGAACTAGCTTTGTTCAACCTCAGCTGGGAACATGCACGGGTAACGGGTACTCAATTGTCTTGTCACGCTGTGCTGCATTTATAGCTATGAGTGGCCATGTTTCTTTTGGGGTCACATATAAATTCTAGCAAGTAGCTGAGTGGCAAATACAGAGTCCACCTTTAATGAGGAGTGTCTTTCTCACAGAGACAAAAGACAATGTCTTATTTGAACGACGCCTATTCATTGTCTATCACATCAAGTCATATGATGGATTCTCTTTTCCAAAGATGGTCATAACATATCTCCCATCCCATATGCTCTTCTTACAAACTCTTCATCTCAACACTTCTCCCATCTTGATTGGTAGGTCTGTCATCTTCCCTTGAACCTAGGGGCCTTTGTGGACACTGACAAGCATAGTATAGAAAAATGATGCTATGTGATTTGCAAGGTTGGGATACTCCCTCTTGGAACCTAGCCATCATGCTGTAAGGAGGCCCAAGAAGCCACACGGATAGGCCACATACAAGGGTGCTTTAAGGAGTTCAGAGAAAAAAAAATCCATTTTCTTCTAAGTCCATTTCTCCATGAACTTCTTGAAGCACTCTTGTCTGGGTGTTCTGCCTGAGATGCTCATTTGAGGTTCTGACTGACAGTTACCATTCATCATCAGACAGATGAGAGAGAGGGTGAATCTTCAGGTGATTTCAGCTCCCAACCACAGAGCCATTGTGGAACACAGACAAGCTACGCAGGCTCTGCTCTGTCCAAATCCTAACATATGGAATCCAGGAACATATTAATACATTTCTTTACTAAGTTTTGGGGTGGTAGGATACAATCACTGGAACCAGGGATTCAAGTCAGCTCACAGTTTCTGTCCCAATGGACAGTGTGAAATCAGACCCAAATTTGTAAAATGTGGGGGTACTAGAACAGGAAAAATTATAGCCCAAAGCCCTGGAATGGGAAACATGGAGAGGTGTCGTATGTCCTTTTTAGGAGTCTGATGTAGAAGACTGGCTTAGTGCCAGGACTGTGGAGAGGGACATACATTCACAGTGATGAGGTCAGCTGCCATCTTTGAGCCAGGCACCACTATTTGAGATTCGATCAGTAAAGAGATTGGGTTGCTACACGATGTGCATTACGCCCTTGTTGTCTAAGTGAGAGATTAAGTTTCTAGTAGGGCATGGACCCATGGAATTTTTCCCATTCTAGTTATTGTTCTGATGCATAAACATTTTACCAATTTAGGTCCATTCCGGTTTTGTCAGCCATGACTGAACCAGGGAAAACCAGTTCAAAGCCTTGATTAGAACAATGCAATAGAGAATTCTATGTATGTACGTTCCCAAGAGCAGAGATCCTGACTTTCTCATCATTCTATTTCCATGACTAAGTAAGGGTGCTTACTCTTAAGGAGTCCAGGGATGGCACTACGGGTTAATGTGCCAGACTGCAAAGCCGGTTGAACTGCAAGGTCGGTGGTTCAAGCTCACCAGCTGCTCCTTGGAAACCCTACACAGGGCCGCTATGGTCGGAATCGACTCAACAGCACTCAAGAACAATGACTCTTAAGGAGTTAATGTTCCAATTAAACCAACATGCTATTCAAAGTCAAGCAAGCAACAGTTACCAGGAATTGCAGTAACTGCTCTGGTTTCTACAGCTCCTTCACACACAGTAGTTTTCTCTCTTTGACTCTCACAGCCACACTGAGAGATATAGGCAAGAGCTATCACGCCATTTTATAGATGAAAAAACTGAGGCTCAGAGGGGTTTAGTGACTTGATCAAGATCACAAAGTTCGAAGTGTCAAGTTCAAAGATGGGAGATCCAGGCCTAATTTCCTTCTATTAGAGAGCCCTGGGGGCATAGTGAGGAGCTCGGAGGCATATAGGCTAAGCACTGGGCTGCTAACTACGAGGCTGGTGGTTAAAGATACACACCACTCTGCAAGCGAAAGATGTCTCAGAAATCCTAATGAGCAGTTCTACTCTGATCTATATATATATGATTGCCATGAATTGGAATGGATTCCTGGTGTGGTGGCGCTAAGGGTTAATGTGCTAGACTGCAAGATGGGTTTGAACTGCAAGGTTGGTGGTTCAAACTCACCAGCGGCTCCTCGAAAACCCTATAGAGGGTTGCTATGAGTCGGAACTGACTCCACGACATTAACAACAAACAACATGAGTCGGCATAGACTGAAGGATGGCAGTGAGCTGGGGTTTTTTTTGTTTGTTTTTGCTTGCTTGTTTAGAGATTCCTAGTCTAATTTTCTTCCTACCTGCTACCTCACTTTGTAATAAATCCCAGGCCCAGGAAAATAAGAGAGACTCACACTATTACTACTCAACGTAATAGTATGGTCCCTAGATCTGCAGCATGGGCAATACCTATGCTAATTAAAAATATAGGACCTCAAATCCCAAGCAGCCTAAATCAATGTATTTATCTTTACAAATAGCAACTGGCTGGCACAGCCAAGTTTGAGCAGCTTCACTGTTGTTGCTGTGGTGTGCCATGGACTCGGTTCCGACTCATAGCAACTCTGTCTAGTGTTTCTGCGGCTGCCAGTCTTTGCGGGAACAGAAGGCTTAACCTTTCTCCTGCCAGCAGCTCCATAGACCTTGATCATTGAGACGCTCAGGAGCGGCAGAAAACACTATCAGTCATGAGTAAGGTGGGAGGCCTCTGAAGGATGTGAGATTTAAGGTGCTGTCCAATTTCAGAAAGCTGCAGAGATTCTATTTATCTGCAAACACACTGAGTTTATTTAGCAAACATTTATGAGCATCTATGGAGTGTCAGAAAAAAGAGGAAGACCCCCAGTGAGACAGATTGGCAAAGTGGCAGCATCAATGGACTCAAGCGTGGCAACAGTAGTGAGGTTGGCCCAGGATCGGGCAGTGTTTTGTTCTGCTGTGCATAAGGTTGCTATGAGTCCGTACTGACTCGATGGCACCTAACAACAACAATTAGCATCTATTGCGTGCAGGGCTAAGGATACTGTAGTGAAGGAAACAGACCTGGTCCCTGCTCACATAGAGCTTACACTCTAGACTGACATTCATCAACTAATCATACAGAATTTTTGACAGTGAAAGTGCACACTAAAGGAAAAATAAAGGGAACGGGAAATTTAAGATTATATGACCATGGTTGTTAAGTGCCGTTGAGTCGGTTCTGACCCATAGGGACCCTGTACAGTGTTTCCCAGGAGCAGTTGGTAAGCTTGAACCGCCAACCTTGCGGATCAAAGCGACTTGTGCTGTCCAGCACGTTAACCCACAGCGCCACACCAGGACTCCCTAGGGACCTTATATTGCTAAAGAGTTAGACAAGTCATCTCCAAAGAGGTGATGGTTGATCTGAAAGTCTAAAGGAAAGAGAAATACTGATTAGACAGAAGTGTGAGAGAAAAGCCTTTCAAGTAGAGGCAATGGTATATGCAAAGGCCCCATGGAGGGTGGGACACATGGAAGGTAGGAGGCACTTAAATGAACATTAATGGAAGGTAGGAGGAGCTGTAATTGAAGCACAGAGGGAGAGAGAACAGGATACAAGCCGAGGCTGAGGTGCCAAGCTGGGCTGACTCTGCAGGGCATTGAAGGCCATGCTAAAGGGTTCTGCCTTTTTTTCTAAAAGTAAGCAGCAGCCTCTGAAATGTTTTAAGCAGGGTTGTGTGTGCTTTGTGTATAAGAGACAGGCCTCCTGACTGCATGTGTGAGCAGACTGGTGTGGGGGGGGGGGCGGGAGGGGAGATGCACAGTGTGAATGCGATGGACGATCATGAATTCAGAGGTGCCCAATGGAAAGGCTGCTCTTTCTACAAGAAAGCCATCCCTGGACTCTACTAGGCAGTCGGCATGGGCTTTCTAAAAGCTGTGTGGGCCTGGCAGGGCACTATTTGCAAACTGTCCTTCTGTGACCCTTTATGACTAAGGGTATCTACTTATCTGAAGAAAGAGCATTCACAGCACTCTGTCTAATCAGATGCTACCAGAAACATCAACCCAAGAGAGAGAGAGAGAGAGATGTGATCAAATTCTCTAAGACACTGGCCTGGGACAGAGGGAGAACAAAGGTCAGAACTGGGCTTGGTTACAGGGAGTGGCTGGGACCTGCTGACTACAGGCATCTCAGAGGATATAATTACCTCCCTCCCGTGGGGCCTCAGACCAAGGAACCCCTAAAGCTGAAAAACAGTAATTACCAACCAGAACAAAGGAAGGCTGAAGATAGACTTGCCCCTGAGGTATACAAGAAGGCTGCAGGTCTGGAGTCATAAGACCTTGGGTCAAGCTGTGGTTCTGCCCTCTCTGAGCTGTGAGACACACGGCAAGTCGTGTGTCAGTTACCCTGACACACATTACCTCATCTGTAAAATGGGGACAGTCTGCCACTCCAAAGACCTCACGAAGTTCTACGACCTGCACACCTGAAAGTGTTTTGTAAAGTACCACACAAATGACAGTTACTAGTCTAAATTATAGCAACCACTCTCCAATCCAGCCTGGAACAAACGGGAGTGAGTTGTAGGGCTTCAGAGGGGGGAGAGAGGGAGAGTTGGGCAGTGGTGAGCCAAGAGTAAGGGGGGGGGGGTCACTCAGTTGTTCCCATTCTCTTGTGAAGCCACTGAGGGATCACTGGTTAGGGAAGTAACACATCTGTTCTTCAGTGCTGGACAAAAGTCCCAACAAAGGGCCAGCTGGACATCTGCAGCCACCACTTCAGGGGAAGGGTGAGAGGTGCACTGAATGTTGGAGCCCACAAAACCCTGGAGAAAGGGTGAGGCCAGCAACCAAGGAGAACAGGCTTGTGGGCCGAGGAACACAGAGGAGAAGGCAGGATAATGGTTGTGGCATGAGACACCCAAGAAAGGAGTCTCAGTTTTTATGGGGTCGAGAGTCTAAGAGGGCAGGTGAGAGGTCAGGTTCTGACCAATCAAGGCTTGAGCTGCCAGGAAGCAAATGGGGCAGAACACTGAGTGGACCTGAGGCTCTGGGAGAGAAGGAAACACACACAGCCTTCACATTCAGTGAGAAAAACAACCAGCCGGGCTGGTGTGGCACTGTAGGATCAGCACTGGACTGCAAAGCACAAGGTCAGCAGTTCAAACCTACCAGCTGCTCCTCGGAAACCCTGTACAGGGTCGCTACGAGTCGGAACGAACTTAATGGCAGTGGGTTTGATACTCTGAGCAGAAGCCCTTGGCTCATAGTAAGAACTCAATAAATGACAGCAATTCATTGTCATCATCATTGTTTATCTATTGACTGCTTCCATTCCTATGGTAGTTTCTGGAGAAGCAAGACCCACAGTAAGTGCTCAAAACCAACTGTCCTCTCCTGCTTCTAATCTGGGCCCACTGGTGGGTGGCCACGATGAGGCCCCGTGTCTGCCTGGTGGCTTTTCATTTTCATAAGGCCTTCATGTCCCTAATCTCAGGTCACCCCTGCCACAGTGCTGTGGTCCTAACGCATGCCTTGTAATGATCCTGCCTCACGGATGAGGAACCCATAGACTGAGGGGCAAATCTCACAAAGCAGTCTCTAGTAAGGTTGTAGCTGGAGACAAGGACTCCTGGCTGTGAGGTTGGGTCCTGTTTTCCCAGCCAGGATGGAGGTTCTGAAGGCAGGCAGACAGGTACCTTCTCACTTGCCAGTCTGTAGACACATGGCCACTAGTCTGGCTGGGCAGTGCTTCCCAGAAGCCATGCAGTCCATGTTCCTGCTTCAGAACCATACAATTCCCAAACTCACAGCAGGGAGGGCATTTCATTCACTTCTTCTCAAGTGTCAGTTCCGACTGCTCTTGGTTCAGATTCTGAGCTGCCGAGAGCCAGCCTTGGTTTTATTCCTTCTTCCTCCCCACGGTCCCACTAAAAACACACACCAATGCTTACCAAAATATTAATAGTGAATTGCAAGTTTTAGTTGCTGGATTTAATTTAGCTGATGTGTCCGGTACACACCCTCCCAAGCCTTCAGGGCTCCAGGCCCATTTTAAGTAAATCCAATAAATACGTCTTAATTCTGGGCTGATGTTACCATAAACATGCTCAGTTACAGAAATGGTCTGTTTATGACCCACTCTTCTCCTTGACCTGACCCTTCTTCTTAGCCCCTGACCAGCTGTTCTCGGCCTATGCTGAAAGTCCCAGGAACTCGTATGTGAGCCTCTTTCTCATTATGACTGAAATCTCTTCCCACACTCATTGGCTTTAAGAATGAAAGACCCCCAAAGTTTTCCTCCATCAACTCCCTGTAGCTCTTTTGACAGAAGGTTTTAATCCTTAAAAATATTCTTCACCCGCCTGACCATTTCCTGTGGCAGGAAATTAGGTTTCCTCCCAGTGGCTCCAAGTGGAACCTGTAGAGTGTCCCAAAATGGTGGTGTGAGCCACAGCCAAGGATGTGGATTTGCCAGAGTCCAAAGTCTATGGTGAAGGAGGAGCAGCCTGCCTGGACGAGCCTTCCCCAAAGAAAAGGAAGGTTCTGGGCCCACTACATGCCAAACATCACTAAGGCTTTCTGTAGTGACCAGCAATCAGCCACCCACACTCATCTGGGGGCTGGCACAAAACACTAGTGGATTTGGATAGATGGGTTGCAGAAGGTTAGAGGCAGAGCTGGTAAGTTCCAGAAAGATCCATGCAGCACAAACTATGTGCTGGGTACACGGCTACAACGTGAGGGTACAGAAATGAGCAAAACCCCAGTGAACCCTGCCCTTCCCCTTAGCTTAGAGTATTTTAAGGACTTCCCCAAGGTCGGAAGACTTGTAAAAGGTAGAGCTTGAATTCAAACCTAGATCAATGCTGAAAACAATGGGCCAAGTGCAAACAGTGGCTTTTTCCATTACCCTTAATGCTTCACTTCAATCACAGAATAGCTACTCAGTACCTATTGTATTGCAGGCACAATATGGGTTACCCAGAATAAAGAAGTGAGCAAAAAGTAAATTTGCTAACCCTAATATGTTTCAGTTGAAATTAATTTTATTACGCTTTCTCTTCTTCTCAAAACTTGC
Organism: Chrysochloris asiatica; assembly: GCF_000296735.1. NCBI lineage: Eukaryota > Metazoa > Chordata > Mammalia > Afrosoricida > Chrysochloridae > Chrysochloris > Chrysochloris asiatica. The sequence continues at coordinate 1,114,783 of NW_006408522.1, forward strand.
TTTCTCTTTGGCTTGTCTATGGAACCGACTCCATTGCCCATCACCACCACCACCGAGTAGTGAAAACAGTAACAACAGTAGTCAGAAACTACCACTACTATGTGCCAGGACTGTGGTGGTCACTGAGTGACTACAATAGGTTGGCTTAGTGACCCTAATTTGTCACATCTCCCTATAGTCATGCCCTTTGCCATGTGGCTTTATTGTTCCTCCCTCCTGGATGCTGTGCATTTCTCTGCCCCATGTCTTGGGGTTAATCTATTAACTTCTTTTGCCCCATGGACCATGGGAAGAAGGAAGAGACTACCATCACGTGTTTCAGCTTGTCCTCTTGTACCTCTGTCATTGCCAGAGGACGAGCTTCTCCCAGGCAGCTGCTGCCCCTAACCTGGAGCCAGACCTGCAGCAGGGAGCCAAACCCAGGTGAACCACAAAAGCATGTGGGCAACAAGCAAAGATTATTTCAAGCTGCTGAATTGTTAGGATGGCTTGTTACTCACCAAGAGCTGACTGACACACTGACTTGGCCACCAGTCTTCCCAATGAACCTGAAAGTAACATTACTTTTTTTGCGACCACTGTTGTTGAGTTGAAGCCAGCTCGGAGCAACCCTACGAGACAGAGCAGAACTACCCTATAGGGTTTCCAAGGCTGGGAGTCTGTATAGAAGCAGACGGCCACATCAGTTACCACAGTGTCTAGCACTCAAACCTCCAGCCTTTCAGTTTATTAGTTGAGCACTACATTGCTGTTGTTAAGTGCTGTTGAGTTGGTTCTGACACATAGCGACCCTGTATAGGGTTTCCGAGGAGCGGAAACCTCCTTGTCCTGGGGCTAGTTGTTGTATGGGAGAAACAAAGGCATATTCTAATACTTGTGTAATAAGGAGCAGCAGAAACTCAGGGTGGACCATGGTAACTGGGAGACCAGATGGAATGAACGTAAACCTGGAGGTGTGAACTGCCAACATTGAGGTGAGTCAGCTTTCTGAAGGTCCCACAGTTAGTATAACATGAAGCCAGGATGTGAACCTAGACTGCGTTACTCCGATTCTTCCCAATAACTCTAAAAGGAGCATGTTGCTATTCCTAACTTTGAATGTACAAATATACAAGCTAATCATACAGCAGGGCTTTGTTTCTATTTATGGAAAGCAGCCTATCATTTGCATAAAGTGTGCCTTCCCACCAATTATTTATCATTAATACAGATATTAAGTGATCCAAGCAGCCCCTTAATAAGGCATACCTTGTTTTACTGCGCTTTGCAGATACTGAGTGCTTTACAAATTAACGATTGTGGTAACCCTGCGCCAAGCAAGTCTATTGGCACCATTTTTCCAAGAGCTTGCACTCACTTGGTATCTCTGTGTTACATTGTGGTCATTCTTAAGAATACTTTAAACTTTTTCATAATGCTACTGCACACATACTCAACTACAGAATGCAACTGTTTATACGCACTTGTTAAGTGCCACTGAGTCAGTTCTGATTCGTAGCAACGCTGTATAGGGGTTTCCATGAAGCAGCTGGTGGGTTTGAACCGCTGACCTGTGGTTTGCAGCCCAATGCTGACCTTACAGCATCACACCAGAACTCCTTAAATGCACTAGGAAACAAAATAAAACCACATAGCTCACTTTATTGTGATAGTCACTTTTATCTCAATGGTCTGGAACTAAACTTGCAATGTCTCCAAGGTGTGCCTGCAGTGGTTCTATAGGGTAAGCTCTGGACTGTGGGAGAAAAATGAGACTTTCCAACAGCCTCAGAAACCCTATACAGGGTTGCTATGAGTTGGAACTGACTCCACAGCACTTAACAATACCTGCAACTCAAAAAGCAAACTCTGGCAACCATTTCACCTCAAATTTATCCTGTACCTTTACCTTATTTTCCTGATATCTGTTATGTTTTAGTGAAAGAAACAGTGGTTGTTTCCCAACTTGGGACTTCCAGCTAATACCACAAACCCACACACCTACACACACTTTTCAGAACATGAATGTTGTGGCTGATAATGTCCAGTTTCCTCCCTACGACGAGAGCAGGGCCCTCACTCTTCTCCTTTCACCAACTATCACACTATCTCACCAGGTTTACACACAATAGGATCTTCACACTCTACCTACTAGAATTCTGAGGCAAATGTGAGTTTTAGTTTTGTTCTCTTTTCCTTGAAAAAGTTTTTCGGGGAGGTCCTTGCCCAAAATAAAAGAAAGACCAAATGACTTAACAAAAGCTTAGGTAAGTCCTTCCTGATCAGACTCCCGCCAAAGCAGACACAAAAACTTCTGCTAGAGACTTCAAAGGGGCCTTTACGTTCATTTCATCTGGTCTTCGAGTGACCGTGGTCCACCCTGAGTTTGTGCTCCTCCTTGTAACACAAGTATTAGAACAAGCCTTTGTTTCTTCCATGCAACATATAGTCCCAGGACAAGAATTTAATAGAACAACAAATATGAAAGCTCTAAGAACCCTAGCTTCTGAGAAGGACATTGCATTTTAGAGTTCACCCAGCATCTTCTCCTTGAGACAAACACACTCAAAGTCCAAGACACCCTTCAATGGCATAAGGGGCTATTGGCTGAATCTCCTGGATGTAGGTGATGAACCATGGTGAGCCAACACCCAGAGAAACAAAGTATTCCTGTCAGCTGAAGGTCAGGCTAACAACGTGTCCACCTGAAAATCCACTTTGGAGAACTGTAGATCTCTGGTAGTTAAGGATCCTTTTGAGAATAGGCTAATCCAATCCCTTTTCTTGGTGGCTGAGGAAACTGAGACTGATACAGTAAGCAACCTGCTCAAGGTCATCCAGTAAATAAATACAGAGCAAGAGTGAGGTCTTTAACAGTGCTAACATTGTAAACCCCACTGCTGACAAAGTCTATAAATTGGATGAGACTAATGTTCCTCCCATGGTACGTCTAGTACAACAAAACGTAATTTTTCTTAGTGGTAACTGAATCTTAAGTTGTCTGAAGGTCTCACACTTCAGTACGGCTGATTTGTTTCCTTGTTTCTTTTTAAATGGGACTCACTGTTGCCTGTGAGTAAAGAATGTATGCCACAATTCCTTGTCCTAGAATTGCAACTTTCTGAAGTACTAGTAAACTAAAAAGTTACAAACAAAAAGAAGATGCACTGTACAATGAATATCCCACTCCCAGACATTGTCAAGGTTGTGTCTGCTTCTGTAACACTCCATTCCCAACAGCCTGGTCTTGTCATTTGGTGCCATAAAGCAGAAACCCAACTAGGTAAAGTCTGTGGTTGGGTAGGTTTCGTAGTAAGTCCTACCACAGTGACCACGAGTTTTACCCTAATTTCTTAAGTGTTTTCAAGTTCTGTTAAGTATGCGAAGCACGTTTCTAAATAAATGTTCCAGTTTAGATTGGCTCAGGAGGAGCTGAGAACAGATTTCATAACCCTTGATACCAATCACTGGACCCCTTCCACCAAAGACAACTCAACTTCCATCTGAACTGGCAAAGCACTAAAATCTGTTGCTTTAGGAGTTGGTGCTGTCAATTTGAGGGAAAGCCAGACAAAAGCCCCCTGTGTTACCTTCTACACTACAGCAGTCTCTTCTTCTCCACCTCCCTCGGCACTTAAGCGTCCCCTTCCTCCCTGGCTGGTTTTTCACAGCAGGTCCATCAGAGGGACCCAGAAGGCTCCTGGGCAGATCCTTTGAGAAGGAAGCCAGGGAACACCTTGCCCTGCTCTCCTGGGAGGGACTGACCCCACAGCAAACACAGAAAGATCATCTGGAGCTCAGGGTATTCTGCCTCCCAATGGGCCAGGAGTAGGCACAGAATGTGTCCTTTCTGGAAAATGAGAAGGCTGATTTATGGAGAAAGTTTGGCTGGGATTTTATCATTTGTAAAGCACATGTACACCGAGAACTTTTCAACATCAGGCACTTTTGATATTCTGGGCCAGATATTTGTTGCGTAAAGCTGCCCTAAGCATTGTAGGATACTTAGTAGCATTCCTGATCCTCTTGTTGCCAGTGGCCCACCCCTCTCCGCTAGTTGCGACCACCAAAAATACTTGCCAAATATTGCCAAATGTCCCCTAAGGGACAAAACCACCCCTCTTCTGTCTTCTCTCGAGAACCACTGGGTTCATGACATGGCACAGATGGGATGAACAGAAGTAATTTATACCTTCAGAGCTGGTGTTTACCTCACGCTTCTTACTCTGTCTCTTTGAAAACCCACAGTGATCCTAGGGGTTGGGTATCATCACTCCCATTTTACAGACAAAAAATTCATCAGGCTGACTTGCTCAAAGTTACTCAGAATGTGAGAGTCAAACCCAGTTGTCTATGATAGTAACACACACACACACACACTGTTTAAATCAGCAGATTCTCCTTTTGTTCTAGTGAGAAAATTGTCCTTCTCCCCTTCAAAGAAGGTGGTTAAATGTAAAAAATTAAAAAAGCGCTTCATTTGAAACCTCTCTAGTTAACAGCTTTAGCTGTCACAAATATCTTTGTTTTTCTCCTAGCTTCAAGTTGAGGGGGATTGATTTTTCTGAGTGTCAGCAGAATCATGGTGTTTTCAAGTTGCAAATGAGAAGGTGTTGCAGAGATCTGGGTTAACCTCTAGTTAGTGAGAAAAAGTTACTAGGCTTCATAGAACTTTCTGGATAGCCATTTCATGCTGCTGGAAAAGCCTGCTGGTTAATATTCACTGGGAGTAGAAACCCACCTGAAGATCATTTGTTTTTTAAGACCTACTTCATGGAGCAGTTCAGATACTCACAGCCCTTGACAATGTTCCGAGTTTAAGGCAAACGTACTCTTCACTCCTGCTTTTATTACAAGACCCCTTGCTCCCTCCGGAAAGCTCAGTGGGGTCCAGAAGCTCACTCTAGTGGGTGATTCAGGCCTCGTATCGCCTCACTTTACAACAGAACTATTCTTGAGGTCAACCCTTAGTGGCTTCCTGTTTGCAAACTGCTTTGGGGAAACCAACTGATTTGTAGCAGCACACCTGACAGAAAGGATTCCTTTTCTCTACTAGCAATAAAAAAAAGAAAAAAGAAAAAGAAAAAAAAAAAGAGCATTTAATGAAAACTATTTACCAGCCTCAATAAAGTCTGACTTTGGAGGGAGAAGTAAAAAGACAAGTGGTACCAGAGACCCTGAAGATCTCTTCTTAAACCCTCTTCTGTACGGAAGAGAAAACTGAGGCTTAGAGGTGGCAAGTTGGGATGGGAATACAGATCTTGACCTTCTACTCATAAATGCCTTAAAAACAGTGAAATAGTCTTGTTCTCTTAAAATAATAATAATAATAATAATAAGGGTGGACACTGGAAATTCTCCTCCCTTGACAACTGTAATTTCTCATGTCTTATCTGCCAGTGAATTTCAATATTTGCTCACTTCACTAAACAAACAATTCTTATTACAGGATTCTTAGTCACTGTTTTTCACTTTCTTGCACAAAGCACTAAGGTCTGAATACCCTCCCTCTGCCCTCTTTTCCCAGACCCCGCTCCCAGCCTCCCACCTCTTGCCCCTTCAGGTTCACATGAATCACTTCCCGTGGGCAGACTGCACGTTTCAGGGTGGGGTTGGCTTTCTTCTTTTTTTTTGGGGGGGGGTGGAATTCTCATAGATTTTTTGGGGTTAAATAAGTAGAATCAGCAGATGATGATGATGACAACTGGCTGCCTTGTTCTATCAAAACAAATCTCGAAGTTTCCAAAGACTTCAGAGAAAATGTCAGGCAGGCATTCCGTGACTAGGGGCGTTGGGGGGGAGAGAGGTGAAGAGGGCAAATAAGGAGGTTTTATGTTAATTGCACAGTTTTAACTTCCTTAATTATGAGTCACTGGGCCAGAGAGATAAAATAATGTCACAAGTGGTACAGAGCAGGCAAAGGGTAAACCGGCTAACCCAGTGACATTCAAACTGAGACTCAGAGCTTCTGGAACATGCTCGCTCAAGCCCATATTTTACAATTCCTAGCAAGATACCAGATCATACGGATTAGGAAAGGAACATTCCTGCATTTCACTCTGACCACAGGGACCCATTTACCACTACTTCCCTGTGCCCCCAAAGCCCTGATAATTCTCATTCCTTTCAAGTCCAGCCACTGTGGGGTATAAACTGGGAGTAAGGGAGAGGTGAGAAATGACATTTCCAGAAAAGTTAGGTTAAGATCCATGGAGTTAAGCAAATATCTTTGTGTGCAACCCTTGTGGGACACCAATCGCTAAAACTCCCCCACATATTCTGCTCCCTTCCGGACCAAGATTTGACAAGGTTTAAATAAGCCATGTTCATCTGAAATGGTAACAAAAGAGATGGGTGCCCCGTATACCAGGGTCCTGAGGACAGCTAAGCATTCCTTTTTGTCTAAGGGTACAGACTTACTATTGTACCTTAACAATAGGGTCTGGTTCATTGACAGCAATTTCATCTAAACAGCAAAGAATCCCTATGGGCAGGAAGATAGGAATTCCAAATAAACAAGAAGGGAGGACTTGAGAAAAACCAGGCAAGCACTTAGGATGTTAGTGCTTCAGCGGGCTCATCAACTAAATGGCTTTGGGATAAAACAGCATTCCTAAGGTAACTGTGTGCAGAGCACTGAAAGGTTTCCAGGTGAGGCTCCTTCACACTGGGCTCTGGGCACTGACAACTCTGCCCACCCACCACACCTCACTGGACCACCACTTCTAAGAGATCAGTCAGATGTCATCAAGCTCAAATGGGGAGTCCGAAAGTTGAAAACGCTTACCAAGCCCATAGCATCTGAACACGGGGTTTCTCTATCCCCAAATCAGAGATCTTCCAGTAGCAGTCTGCTGAGATGATGTGTGGGTATAGAGTTCCCGTGATGGGCTCAATTATGCTTCTATCTCAAACGTTATTCCTAACTGTGGTTCTTTCTGCCCAGAGTGATCTTTCTCCAGGCCTTCTGTCCCCCAAATCTTACAGCCCCTACTGTCCTACACTTCTCAAACTCATCACCAATTAGCACCAAAGGCCTGGTATGGTTAATAACTTACATGTGTTTCCAGCTGCCCTTCCCAACCGAGCCAGGAGATCCCTGAGGGCCAGGGAACCTGCTGAACTTGGCCTGTAGCCCACATTTGTTCAGGAATTGATGAGGGTGCTGGAATAATCGATTACTCAGTGCATCCGCAACTAGCTAGATCCCACAGTATCTAACTTAAGAGGTAGGCACCAAACGCACACCCCAAACACCCTGCCTTGTTAACTCAACCACAAAGTCATGCCTTGGGGCGAGAGGTAGGGAACCACACAGGAATTATTGCCAGAGACCTAGATACCAAAAAAACGCACATAAAGCAGCCAGTTGGTCTTGAGAGATGCAATTAACAGCAGGGTGACTGCACAAACACAGGTGTCAGCTGAGCTGTAGCAACAGGGGAAAGTGCAGAAAGCTAAAAGACTTCTGAACGAGATAGTTGTGCCTGCTTTCTTTGCCATATATACTAGAGCCATGGGTCAGTGGAGGTATTTGTGGCTAACACTGTAAGTAAACATTTGGTATAGGGCTCTGCAATAAATCTCTCAATAAATATTTGATGAATGGAGTTTGGATCAAGGTTGGCTTTACCATGCAGATTATCTGAGGGTAACATGGGGAAGTGGATTAAAGCACTGGGCTGCTCCTTAGGGAGCTCCACTCTGGTGTACTGCCAACAGGAGGAAGCGGGCGGCGGCGGGGGAGAACCTAAGGTGTGGTTCATCTCATCTGTGAAATTATGGATTCAATCAGATTGCTAGTTTCTTCTCACCTTCTAGCATTGGCATTCTATATACTTGTGAAGCAGATTCATTTGTACTGGGGAGTCAGAAGGGCTGGTTCGGAGGTAGAATCCTCACCTTCCTACGCAGGAGACTCAGATTCAACTTCCCACCAATGCACTTCAAGGGCAGACACTATATGTCCGTCATTGGAGGCTTGTGTGTTGCTGTGATGCTGAACACATATCAGTGGAATGTCCAGACTAAGAAGAACCAGGAAGAAAGACCTGGTGATCTACTCCCCAAACTCAGCCAATGAAAACTCTACTATGGGTCACAACAGTCCAATCCCTCAGCCAATGAAAACT
>NW_006408522.1:1122993-1190862 GCF_000296735.1 Chrysochloris asiatica
CCAATCCCTCAGCCAATGAAAACTCTATTATGGATCACAATAGTCCAATCCCTCAGCCAATGAAAACTCTATTATGGATCACAATAGTCCAATCCACAGTTAATTATTAGGATTGCACAGCACCTGGCAGTGCTTTGTCCCATTGCCCACACATAACTAACACGACAACAGCTCACACCACCAACAAGAACCCCGTGGAAGTAGCTTAAAGGATGTCTGTGGCTACCCTGTCCTTCACCACCTCCAGGCATCTAGAGCCTTGGGAAAAACAAACCTGAATCATTAATAGCAGCAGAGCAAATAGATGATCAAGAATGTGAACTACCAACAAAAATCCCTTTCTTCTCTACTATAAATGGAACAACAAACACAGAGAAAGGGTGACAGAGAAAACTTCCAAACATTAACTTTCTGCAGGTTAGAGGCAAAAAAAAAAAAAGAAAGAAAGAAAACAAACCCACCGGCAACATCAACAAAACAGTGGCAGTCACAGCAGTCATAGGATATAAAGTAATTAAGTTGATATCAAACAGCTTCCTGAAAGAGAAGGTTGCTCCAACCCAGAATAGCAAGGGGTACTGCAGAACTGCCGACCTCAAGAGTCAGAGGTCATGGAATGAATGAGACAAGTCTCAGATACACTCCCATCTGTGGTTGGCTCGGGTGGAAATCAACCTTAAGGTAGTCCGTGGACACAAATGACCTCCTGTGCTACTGGGGGCTCAGGGACCACAGGACTTGAGCGCTGGGGAGGAGGGGGGATGCGATAAAGATCAGCTCTTCCATATACACCTTTTATCTTCCTCAGACATGAGGAAACTGAGGGCCAGGAGGGTAAGACATCTACCCAAAGATCCTTCCGAGTGGATTCAGGGCTCTTTTATTCTACTCCAGAAATCCATAATCCCAACATGAATAGAAAACTCCGCTACTGCTGTACTGAATAAAGAGGTTAACACCACCGCCACCAAAGGGCAGGGGGCTCCATCTAGACCAGGAAGAACAGAGCAGTTTCTGTGATTCCATTCCAGCACTCCCCAGCCTCCACAGGCCCAGCTGTTGGGATGCACACACCATCTTAGCCCGTCTTTCAAGTATGCAGGGCCCATGTCTCTCCGGGGTCTGTAAACAGTTCCAGCCCTCTCAGGCCCTAGTAGCTGAACACCACACACCACTGGATTGTTTGGTAACAATGACTGGGGGATATTAAACAAGGGCTGAGGACCGGATGTGAATCACTGAATTCTCAAACAGGCTCCTTGGAAGGAGCTAAGAGAGAGGGAGCTGAGGCAGGGAGGCTCCACACTCACAGAAGGAGGGTGGAGACTCAGAGGGAATCTTCCACAGGTGCACCTTTCTAAAGCCCTTCAAACTGCCTATCTGTGACCAGGGAGTTCCTTCTTGAGTCAGGTGCTATCTTACCTGGGGTGCTCCCCGATTCAGGATGAAGGAGGGAAAGGTGAACAAGGAGGGCCTTTCCTCTGCACCCTGACCTCCTTTGTCCCCACCCCATTTAAAATGTCAGAATGTGACACAAGGAGGCAGGTGCTGAGAGGAAATGGGTTCATGCTACACACACACACACGACACACACACACACACACACACACGTAGATGCACCTTGTGGGCTGAGCACCAACTACTTCAATGGAGATGTCCCTCAAAGGAAACTACAAAGCACAGGGGGATGTGGCCACATGAGAATTTGAAATTCCGAACGCTGTGGACTAATGCGTCACACTGCAAAGTCGTTTGAACTGCAAGGTCGGTGGTTCAAGCTTACCAGCTGCTCCTTGGAAACCCTATACAGAGTCGCAATTGACTCGATGACACTTAACAAGTATGGGGTGCTCCACCCCTTCTATGTCTGCACTGACCCCATCAGCCCTGAGAATGGGCAAGCCACCAGCAGCTACGTCCAACCTCAGAGCCTTATCACTCCCCCGACCCCAGGCCTCACCTCCACTGACCAGAGGCTGCCCTGGTCACCTGTACCTTGCACCTCAGTATCACCCTGAAGCCTGGCCTCTAGGATTTTGTCCGGTTTTAAACAGTGTGTGGGAGTTTTATCTGGGGACGTGGATGGGTACACATACTCTGTTGCACTAGTCATCTGCGAGGAGAGCATGTGATCCACCAGTCTGTACTTCTTGAGGGTCTACTATGTGCACTGGATAAGTATCTCAGTCTTCTTAACTTTCTTTGTAAGGAATCAAAGGCTAATGGCCCAAACCAGGACACATTTACTATTCTGTGTATAAGAACAGGGTGAAGGGGGACCCCACATATCTGTTCTAATTTTCCCTGTGGTGGTGGTGGTGCCAACATTTAGTAACCCTGTAAATCTTTAAAGGAGTAGAAAGTCTCACCTTTCTCACTGGCAGATTCAAACTACTGACTTTGTGATTAGCAGTCCAGCTCATAATTCACTACACTACACCAGGGCTACCTAACTTTCCCTTTACAACTTATTTTTTCAAAATTAGTTTTTACCACACCTGCCTCCACCTTCATTAAGGAGGTGGTGGTGGCGATGGTGGTTATGTGCTGTGGAGTTATTTCCGACTCATAGAGACCCTGTGTAGGGTTTCTGAAGCTGTAAACCTTTTTTTTTTTTTTTTTAAGTTTTTATTATGAGGTTTACATGGGAGAACATCAGCTTTACACTCATCCTATCGTATTTCATTTCATTGCAGTGATTACAATCCCCTTCATGCATCATCAAATAACTAAAGGGTGCACCACAAAGGCCCACCCCCCAGCCTCTAGCACACAGCCCTTCTCCCTCCCAGAGTCCAGTGTCCCCAGCCACTCCATCTGTCCATGTCATCGTCTCTGTCTCCATCCCTGGCGTCACTGCCTCTCTGGGTAAGGTCCCGCTCTCCATTCTTTCACTTGATGGTACCAGGGATCTCCACTCCTAGGCTGCAAAATCACTCACTCTCCTCCTTTAATCAAAAAGCATCTACCTCTATATTTCCTACCCTCACAGTCAGTCCTGATGGCAATTATTCACTATTGTACCACAAGAGTCTTATCCCCATTTCCTTCGCCAGCCTGGTCCCAACAGATTGGAAATCATTCAGTGGTGATTCTACCTTTCCCTACTCCGTCTGGAACTAGGATCCCTCTTGAAAGCTTGTAAACCAGTCACTTCTTGCCTTTATAGGCATCCCCATTTTGGGTAGCCAATGTCTAAGTTGCCCATCCTGGTCAACCCTGTGTACCAAAGGGGTGGGAGTGATCCTCGCTGTAAAGATTTGTTCCCTTTTTTGAGCTACTACATCCATAAGTATAGGTAAAGTTCATCAAATTGTAGCAGGTTACTCTTTTTTTTTCCCCCTCTTCTTTCTTCTTCTAGTTGAGTTCTGATCATCCAGCTACAGAACCCAGGTCAAGTGGGTACTATCTGCAAGTATGAGTGTTCTTGTGCATCTCCCTTCGTTTCATATCTGCTGGATGCTTCACTCTCCGCTCTAGTCCTCTGTGGCCATGTCACTGCTTCTGGGCCCAGGAGTCCCCGGGTCTTGCCATATTGCTGGCCACCCAGGTCTCCACCTGGGTTCACAGCGGTCTATTGAATGTGGTCAGGCTTAGCTTTCAATTTCATTGCTGTTATTTCCCTTCTTCCCCTTATCGGTGACCAGTGTGGTCACCAGCCAGACCACATGCCTGCCCATGTATTCCCCTTGGAGTCTCAGTCTTGGAAGGGGGTTTGCTCTGAGGGGCTGCAACCACTTGTCTTGATGGCTCCCAGGTGAACAGCTTACTTGTTCTGGTAGTAATCAATCAGACTGCCGTTATTGTTTCAGGTTTTTCCTTCCGGCCTTTCTTTCATGAAGTATCTTCTGTTCTCCTAGCCACTCCAGGCTGGTCTACTCATCCTTTCCAGTGGAAATTTCCTACCTCAGTCAGTTCTGGATGGGGTTCTGGATTCCACCTATGGTCTTGTGCAATGTAAAGGCTCCACAGGAAGTCTCTTTCACTGGGCAACTTCTAGTGCCCTTTAAGGTATTCCAATCAGTTATAGGCTGAAGACAGACTTCACAAGCTTTCTGTAGTGATATTTCTGGCTATTCCTTTCTCACGCCCTTCAAGTGTCTATTTTACAATGGTAGGCAAGGGAAACCAAGATGTAAAAGATAGCCAAGCATCTTAACATTAGTCCCCTCTTTTACCCCTTCAAACCATGTGAGGCTGTAAATCTTTACAGGAGGAGAAAGCCTTATCTTTCTCCTGCAGAACTGCTGGTAGTTTTGAACTGCTGGCCATGAGATTAACAGCTCAACTCATAACCACTATGCTACCAGAGCTCTTTTCATTAAGGAGGTAGCAACTACCTCTTGCTTCCTATGAGTAAGTTCTGTACTAAGTACTTTAAATGTACTTTAGCCCTATAGAACAGACCCCCATTTCCCAGAGTACAGTGAAGTTCAGACAGGTAGAGTCTTCCATGAAGTCACACAGTAGGCAGGAGGGCGGAATGAAACTCCGAACTCCAAGCACAAATGCCCAGACTGTTCCCAGTGCACGATGCTGTTGAACCTGCCTGGTAAGGGAACAACTCTGAGATGTGAGGACCTTCTAGAAACATCACTGGGGAAGAATTCATTCTCTCTCTCTTTATGGTACTTAGCACACAGAATAAAGGATTAGTACTTTCCTTCCCAGGCCCCCCATGTTTTGTCAAGCCTTTTTGAAATTCTCACCTCCACTGTGAGTTATAATCTAAAGAAAGCCCTGCCTGAGTTTCCCAAGTCCCAGTTCTGAATTCATGAGTTATTCCCACTCTCTAAGCCTCAGTTTCTCTGTCTTTAAAATGGGCAGGCTGGACCAAATATCTCCACAGTTCCTTCTCTGATAATCTGTCAATGTTAATCAGACTTGCTAGCTGGATTTTCCAGAAGACCCCCTTCAGTACTGAACTATGGAAAAGGAAGCACATCTCCAACTCCCCAGCAACATCTCAGTCCTCTCCTGCCAACGACCGCCTCAGTGTGGGAACAAAACTCCCATGGCAAACCCCCAACATGCTTGTGTGTGTGGCTATGTGTGGAGGAGACCCAGGAGGTTGACTTCCAACTGTACTCCACTTCCCATCATACAAGGCTCTGCTCCTTCCCTGTCTCACATACCAGGAATCTGAACCACAGCTCTGAGAGTCCTTCCCCATTCTTGCCAGGCAACAACTGGAAGCAGGGAAAGGATATTTGCTAACAATGGAAAAACAGTGGCCAACCATGGGAAGATTGCAGAAGCCAAAAAGTCAACGTTTTGGGAAAGACAGCAGAGTTACGTGACTAAAAAGACCACACAACCCGATCGCATGTAGGATGTGGTGCCAGTATTTAATTGCTGATAAAAGCTCATAAGCAAATCAACTACCGACTGGGACACAAAATCCACTCTTCCTTCTGTCACTCTGAGCACACAGTGCCTAAGACATAGTCAGCACTCACAGAAGACTCATTTAATGTAACAGAATGAAAACTTAGGGCCAAATGTGTTCTAAACATTTGCTCTTTGAAGGCACAATTTAAAAAATACTCCCCCGTAAGACACTTTTTTAAAGGAAATTTAAAACAAAACAAAACAAAAGCCCGTTATAAGTGCCCTATTATTTTTAATGGATTGCTTACATCTAAAATTCTGCTTAACAACTGAAGATCAAAATTCCTCCATTTATATCCATACAATGAAATATTACTCAGCAATAATAAGGAATGAACTACAGAAACAAGCATACATGAATCTCAAAATAATTATGCTGCATATAAAAGAACCACACCGAACCAAACCGACTGCCATCAAATTCATTTGGACTCAGAGTGACCCATTATAGGGTTTCTGAGGCTGTAAACCTTTACAGGAGCAGAAAAAGCCTCATATTTTAGCAGCTGGTGGGTTAGAACTGCTGACCTTGCAGTTAGCAGGCCCTTGCTTATCCTACAGTGACACTAGGGCTCACTGTTTGAAAGAAAAAAAGACTCCCCCCACACAAAAAAAATACATACTGGAGAATTCCATCTGTAAGAAATTCCAGGAGATGTAAATTAATGTATAGTGACAGAGAGCAGATCAGCGGTTACCTGGGGATTGGAAAGACAAAACCAGAGATGTAAGAATTACAAAGGAATAATAAGAAATTTTGAGGGTGATGACATCTACATTGTCGTGATTCTGGTGATCATTTCATCGGCACGTGTGTATGTTTGGAGTCCTGGAGTGGTGTTGTAGGATAAACGCGGGCCTACTAACCACGAGGTTGGTGGTTCAAACCCACCAGTCACTCCTCAGAAACCCTATTCAGGGTCATTATGAGTAAGAACCAACTTGACAGCACTTAACAACAACATATGCCTGTTAAACTCACCAAACTGTACACTTTAAGCATGTACAGTTTATGTTCGATGATACCTCAAATAGTCCTGGTGTGGAATTGCAGAATAATGCACTGGACTGCAAGATCGGCAGTTCAAACCCATAAGTCGCTCCTCAGAAATCCTATACAGGGTTGCTATGAGTTGGAACCGACTCAATGGCATTTAACCACAATAGCAACATTATCTTAAGGTCGGCAGTTCAAACCCACCGGCCACTCTGGGAAACTGAACAGGGTGGGTTACTAGAAGTCAGAAATGACTCAATGGCACACAACAACAACAAGCTACCTCAATTAAAAATGTAAAACATTTTAAAGTTAAGACTTCTAACAACAGAATGGAAGTTTATCAGAAACCTGAATTTCAAACACAATGATGCAAACACAAGGCTCAGGCATTTTGGTCTAATGTTGCTGGTAGGTTCCATGAGTCTCTTCCGACTCATAGCAACCCTTTAGAGGGTTTCCAAGCAGCGGCTGGTGGGTTTGAACCAACAACCCTGCAGTCAGCTTCCCAGTGCTTATCCTACCAGGACACATCAGGACTCTGCAAAAACATTTACGGATTCATTATTTGATGCCTTCAAAGGTACTACTGTGGGCTGACACTGTGCATAGCAACTGTAACTCAGCCAACAGCCCTGAAAGATAAGGCATCCCAAAGTAGGTCACCAAATTTCAAGCTGGCATTAAAGTAAATTGTACACACAGACTTACTTCCTGTAGTCGTCTACGGTGCGCAGAGACAGAGACTTGGCTCTGTCACATGGAGTCTGACCTGACCAGGAATGATCCATTCAAATCCAGGAGTGACAAGCAATGTCACTAACAGATGCTCAGTAAATATTTTTTTGTGTGAATGAATAATCAATTGAAACCAAGGCAAGCTCTTCTCTCTTCTTCTCCACCTCATTAGTAATCAATTAAAGCAACTTCCTTAGGAAACTTTCCATTGTCAGATTGTGGAGGCACAGAAGACAGCCAGATCTTGAACAGAGGATGTGCTGGATGCCAACTTGTCTCTTGTATGTGGGCTCAGGTACCCGTGTTCCAGATCAGCAAGGTTGTACTTACTTGAATCACACATGGTCGCTTTCACAAACCCAATGGGCCTGCTTTGTGGGCCCCTTTCTTCTTTACATTTTGAGGTCACTACAGCGATTAGCACTGTGGTTTTCTTATGTCTTAAGAAGATGGCTGGAGTCTCTGTAGTCATTCAGCCCGACGGGATCCCCTACTCCAGCCTACCATTCCAAAACAAAACAGATACCGGTTCCCTGGCCACCAAAAAGCATGAGAATTGGGGAAGGGCTGCAGATTGAGGGGCATCATTTAGAGACCTATCTAGGACATGAAGCAGAAAAGGCACTTAACACACATTTAAGGTTGACAAGGGTGGGGGAAATGAAGGTGGGGGGCAACATTAGTAAGGTGAAAAGTAAGAGTGTCACCATTCCTGAAGGAAATTCTTTCCAACCCATTGGTGATTTGTTTCAAAAGTTCACAGAAAACCTAGTTTATTGCCAAATCCAGCCCCAGGGTCAAGTGTTTCTAGTACAACTGCACGCAAACCATGGAAGCTCAGTAAATGTTCACAGATGGTGATGAAGTCCTAACTTCAGGTCAACTGCACAGGGGAGAAAACCCAGCTAATAAAAATGTGAAAACGGATAGTTCTAGTAATATTGTTATTGTTAAGTATCATAGAGTCGGTTCTGACCCAGAGTGACCCCATATAGGGTTTCTAAGGAGTGCCTGGTGAGCATGAACCACAGACCTTGCAGTTCAAACTGACTACGCAGCCAGCACATTAACCCACAGTGCCACACCAGGACTCCACAGTAATAATGGGGGTGGAGGCAAAGACACACAAACAAAGTAGGCATGCCAAAAGGAAGGGAACGAGCCAGATGAGCTCATTCCAAAAGATTATACAGAAAATGCAGTGTAACAGAGAAAGTGTTTTGGTCATTAACAGGTGCTCAATAAATATTTATTGTACAAATGAATGATCAGTTGAAGCCAAGTCAAGCTCCTCTCTCCTGTTCCCCACTTTACTAGTGGTCAATCAGGGCAACTTCCTTAAGAAACTTCCCACTACTGGAATTCAGGAGACACAGAAAACAGCCGCCAATTAATGGGTCTGGGCCGGACGTTGAAAACAGGCCATCAGCCCACAGAAGCACTTGGCCTGCACAGTGTTTTTCATATTTTTAATCAGTTGTCAACTTTTTAAAAGCAGGGAGACTTCATATTTAAATCTAGATTTCTAGCTTCTCTTGAAGAAACTCAGATTTGGCAACACTTGACCGCTGCTGGCACCAAGTCTTCAATGTCCCTTTAGATGGGGAAGGGACCTTCACTTCTGATTTCCTTTATACCAGGGCAGGATGCTCAATCCCCCATGAGCATCCTGCCCTCAGCTTCCAGTGGGGAGATCACCACACCTTACAAAACAGAAAAACAGGGGTGGGTCTTTGTAGAGTGACCAAATATATACATGCCAGTTTGCTCAGGACAGCCTGATTCACACCTGGTGTTAACTGTCAATGGCATCTCCTTTCATTCTCAGAGTCATGGCTGGGGCAATAAATTGTATGGTCATCCCAAGCCTATGTCAACCCTAGATCTACCTGGCTACCACCAAGGTTCCTGTAGACCAGGGGTGGGGAACGTCCAGCCCTCAGAATCATTTGGTCTGGCCCTGCCAAGGCAACCACTGTTCCAGCCATCACATTAGGGATGCGTTAATTAAATGTTTGACCAAATACAGCAGGCAAATTTTTTAAGTTGATAATTTTGTATGGCCCACGAATGATGTTATAAATTTTGACTGAAACAGAGTTCCCTACCCCTGCTGTAGACAAAGCCCTCAGAAGACCACGTGCTCTCTGCAGTTTCCCAACCCAAAGATGTCACACTTCCTGCAGAGTCCACTCCACCAAGAGTGTCTTCACACACCCTACGAAGCTCAGAGCCTGTGGTGGCTCTACAGAGGGGGTGGCAATGGCCAGTCCCAGAGGGCCTACAGTGTTGAGTACCTGGAGGAAGAGGGAAGGAGGAGACAGCACTACACAGACAGAGCTCATGGGGATTGGAAGAAGAGAAAAAGGAAAAGAAAAGTGGGAGGGAGAAGAAGAAAGGAGAGGGAAGGAAAGGAAGACAGAATTCTCGTTAATTATCAACCTAATTTTCTCTTGTAAGCCCAGAGGAGAGCTAAGGCCTCCCTCACTTCAGTGTAGGCTAGGGAGCCATGCAGCAGATGAGAGAAAAGTAGCTTTCAAAGTGAGATAAGTCACCAAGACTTCTTACTTGGGGGTGTGTGGGGGGGGAGGGGGGAACACACCCTCTTGAGTGAAACACATTCACTGTCACTGTCAGGGTGAAAAGCAGTTTCCATCCATCCCAACCTCTTGCCTGGTGACACAGAGCACAGAGACAGGCTTACCAAGCCTTTAATTGGCTGAAAAACCCCCACTAGTGATCAGTTACCATTTCCCAGAGCTTTAGAAAGGATACTTGGAAGGCAGAGCCACGGGAAGGGAAGCAGGTCATGTGAGTGGCTTTCTGATTGTTAACTCCTGAGATACACCAGGGTTGCTGCATTCTTGCCTGTTTCCTTGTTGCTTAAGCTACTGTTGAGTTAGGTAGACTTGTGGATTCTTCATGCTCAGTAGAACAAAATGCTGCCCAGACCTGTGTGGACCCCATGATCAGCTGCAGATGGGACCACCGTGATCCACAGGGTTTCGGTCAGCTGATGTTTACAAGTAGATCACTCGGCCTTTTCTCTTAGTCCATCTTAGTCTGGGAGCTCTGCTGAAACTTAGTGAGCACCAGAGAAAGCAATGTGAAAACTCAAAGACCAGGAATCAAACCCAGGTCTCCCGCATCTGACCAGTGCCCCATACATGTTCTCTAACACACCTTAATCCTGGCCTAGACCAAGACGGAAATTTTATATTTAACCCTAACATGAAATCTTTCCATTCCCCAAATCTAAAGGGTTAAAAACCAGGGAGGAAATTATTTCACTGAGGAAGAAGAAGAACAGAATGCCCCTGCAAGAGCAGCCCCCATGTGTGAGTGGAGGCAGGAAATAATACCGCGGTCTTGCCATTTTATAAGAAAACCTGATGTAACTGGATATATCATACGGCATCTGAGGTTTGCTTCCCTCCTTAAGAAAATGTAGTTCTTAAAATCCTTCAGGTCCATGTGAACTTAAATTCCTACTCTTCATTCCCAAAGTGAGACTAATATCACACAAGACTCGCCTCAGTCCAAGTCTGATTTTAAATTTCCTTTGGTAGCTACCTCAGATACACCCAGGCCGATTTTATGGGGCAACCGAGAGCTAATATAAGGCACAATCTGTGTCTAAATGTGTTTCCAACGCTCCAGTCTCTCAAAGGTAATTTTGTAAACAGACACAGAGAAAGGCTTTGCCTTTAAAGTGGGCTGGGAATCAACTACATTTGCCTAAACACTGATCAAATTCCACAAAAAAAAGGAGAAAGAAAGGCACATTCAGAGGAATGCCATTTCTCCATCTTTCATCTTTCGTTAACAATTTAACAAAAAGCTTTGGGTTTGGAGGGTTAATAGTCTGACGTCTGGAAAGGAGAGTGGTTGAAGGATATTTATAAATTCTCAGCTGGAATTGAGGCAGGGATCCCTTTATTGATGGAGACAAGCACAAATTACGATACTTGGCATGACTCGTATATACAAAGAGCTATCCAAAAACAGTCACTGGGCCTCAGCAAAGGAGGCTGCAAGAAATCAAAGGAAGAGAGAAAGGAGGAACCAAAAATGCAGAGACCCACAGAGCAGCATTCCAGATGCCCAGAGAGTCTTAGTGGGGCTTTTCCTTTAAGGGGAGATGGATGTTTACTTACACAGATGAGTTCCATTCCCTTGGGTTCAATTGTCCCAGGGAACCACTCAATGCAGGATGATTGGAAAGGAACAAATAGCTCCCCTCCCAGCAGCCGGCTCCCCCAGCATGTCCTGGCTGTAAAAGCAGGCTAGGCCCCAGTGTCATGCGGGGGCAGGATCCCAAATCCAGACCGGAACCAAACAAAAGACCCTGAGTAACATCTGTGCTTCACCACGCAGGGAGTTTCTGCAGGAACACTGGCTTCCCGAGCACAGCACCCCACCCCCCTGAGCCCCCACCCAAAACAGAAAAAAAGATAAGACAGGAAGTCAATGGCCAGCAGCCCCAAAGAACAAACCAGTTCAAAGATGAGAGGCAACCAGTCCACAGTATGGGGCTTCTAACCCCACACCTACTGTGTTTCTTATGTAGCCCCCCCTGGAGCTGCTCAGGGTATAAGAGCTATTGAGAATTTGGGAGGTCACAGGGCAGATGGGATCTGATGGCAAAGACAACACAGCTCCATTTAGGCAATGTTTGACCCCCAATGCCAAGAAACCAGTTACCATTGAGTAGATTCCAACTCACAACAACGCATGTGTGCCAGAGTAGAACTCTGCCCCATAGGGTTTTCAATGACTTACGGTGCTTTTCAGAAGGAGATCACCAAGCCTTTTCTTCCAATGTGTCTCTGGGTGGCCTCGAACCTCCAATCTTTTGGTTAACATTTTACAAAACCCAAGGACTCCCCTGGCCCCTATATCTCCCATTTTCTGTCACTAAGAGGAAAGCCTTGGCCATACCCAGAAAAGAGCAAACCAAAGAGACTCTAGTACTTGGCAAGCTAGTTCTAAATCCTTCAAGAAGGAAAGGAAGTGAAACATTTCGACCCCACAGGCATTCTGATCATCAGAGACTAATAAAGTTGAGAACCCTAATCAACCCCAAAGAACAATGGCAATAGCTAAAATTACACACTTCAACCATCGGCTGATGATAAAAAGCAGGCTGAAGAATCACACCTCAAAACAATATTGCAAACTGGACTTGGGGCAGGGGGGAACTGAAATGTCAGAAATTAAAAAAAAAAAAAAAAACAAACAAAAAAAAACTGAAAACAGCTCAAACTGCAGACAATAAAAATCATCCACTAAAATGTGATGAAATAATGTAAATAACTCAGATATATAAAACTGTAGTCAGGGACACTGACTTGGTAGAAATAATGGCACAAAGGCAAATTCCAAAATGATAGATGTGAAAATCAGTACCAACAGCAAGTACACAATCAAAACCAGAATCAAATTTTTGTTGTAAAATGTATGTTGAAAAGCACTGTTCCTGATTATAATCATTTCTGCTCACAAAACAAAAAAGGAAGAACTCAGGAGCAGTTTAGCTATGGTACACACACACAACGGACCAAGATATTCAACTGCCATGAACAAGAACTGGTATTGTTTGGTTAGTGTTTGCATTTATGAATTGAATCTGAACATTCATTGGATAAAAAGGGCACAGTGAAAAAATGTCCTACGATGAGGGTCAAAGGCCAGTGTCTTACTTATGTAGTGTTGCTAAGACAGATATGCCACAAATAGGTGGCTTTAAGAAACAAATTGATTTTCTCACAAATTAGAAGGCTAGATGTTCTAGGGGTAGGCTTTCTCTCTGTGTTGGCTTTAGAGGAAGGTCCTTGTCTCTTCTGAGCTTCCGGAAGCTCCTAGGTGATGATCATGTGACCTGGTATCTCTTCCCCCAGCTTTGTTTCTGTAATCTGCTCCTTTTGTATCTCAAGAGATTGACTTAAAACTCACCTTACACTAATACTGCCTCGTTGACTTAAGAAAACCCATTCCCAAATGGGATTTATAAATGACAGAGATAGGAATTAGGATTTACAACACATAATTTTTTGGGGAAACAATTCTATCTGTTAGCAGTCAGGTTCAGACAAAAACCACATAAGCAAGCTAGCCTAGTGCTGTTGTTGTTGTTGTTGTTAAGTGCCGTTGAGTCGGTTCCGACCCATAGCGACCCTGTACAGGGTTTCCGAGGGTGTAAATCTTTACGGGAGTAGAAAGCCTCATCTTTCTCCCACGGAACAGCTGGTAGTTACGAACCACTGACCTTAAGGTTCGCAGCTCGATTCGTAACCACTACGCTACCAGAGCCTAGTGCTACACGTCCCAAATTCCTCTGCTGGGAACATGTCATCATGCTTACATCCGGGTCAGACACTTAGTAAGGATGAGGGATGGTCATGGTGGGAAAAACATATTCAGCAGCCCAGAGACCAATTTCAGTTCGCCCACTGATCCCTGACATTAGGCAGGTGACTGAGGACACACACAGTTACTGTCAGGGCCATCTCTCAGAAACCCCCACCTGAGAAACCCAGTAACCTCCAGTTCTCTATCCTCAGGGGATATGGGAGTGAGAAGCAGTGAGTGATATGAATCTTTACTTCTCTGTAGATTCCAAGCTTTCCACAATAAGCATATATTAGAGCTCAGGTTAAAGCCAAAAGCCTAAACACCTGTTGTAAGGATAGCTTACTGGGGGCATAGTGACTCACTCAAATGGGTCCAAATGGCCCTGGAACCAATGTTTTTCCAATTAAGTATATAGGAGGCAGATGTTCAATTTGAATTCAAAGCCATTTAGAATTTTGGAAATTTAATCTGGGAGCCGGCAGCTCTGTTCTGCCCTCTAAAGTCACTGCCCACTCCCACCCTCACTCCCCACCACCCCCTCTCAGCCTTAGATATCTAAGCTGCTTCTCTCCAATGCTGATCATTTGCTTTGGTGGTTTAAACACATTCAATGGGGGCTATTTGATTTAACAAACAATACTCTAAAAAAGCCTGGCTGGGAAGAACACACACCAATTTCAGCAGAGTAAATACCTTGGTCAAGAGGCAGAGAAGAACAGAAATGGAGAGGGGTGAGGGGGATCACAAGGATGCCTTCAGCAGATTGTTTTTAAAAGAAATAAAACGTTGCCAATATCTGAAGCAAATATGAAAAATATGAACCGTTGTTAACTCCAGGTGGAGGTACGTGGACAATTATTGTGTACCCACCTGTCCAATTGGTTGTGTTGTGGTGGCTTGAGTGTTGCTGTGGTACTGCTGGAAATCTGCTGCCATATTTCAAATACCCAAAGTAGACAGGAAGGACCTGGTGATCTACTCTTAAAAAAACTGGCCGGTGAAAGCCTTTTAATTAGGAGTGGAACCCTGACCAGTATAGTGCCCGCGGGTTGGAAGGAACTTCAAACATCACTAGGGAAGAGTTCACCTTGATGATGTGGACGGCGTAAAACTCTGGGACCTCCATTTACTGATGTGGCCTGACCTGAATTGAGAAGAAACAGCTGCACACATCCATTAATAAACTGAATATAGAATGTACGAAGCATGACTCCAGGATATCAGAAGGTGTCAAAAATTAAATGGAACACTAAAACATAGATAGATATCCTGGACATCAAGGAGCTGAAGTAGATGGGCACTGGCCATTTAGTATTGGACAATCATATAGTCTGCTACGTCAAGAACAACAAATTAACAAATTAAAGAGGAATGGCATCACATTCATTGTCCAAAAAAAAAAAATCTATTCTTAAGTATAATACTTTCCATGACAGGATAATATTCATACACCTACAAGGAAGGCAGTTAATAAAGCTATTATTCAGATTTCTGCACCTACCACTAATGTTAAAGATGAACAAACTGAAGACTTTTTAAACTAACTTCTGCTGTCTGAAATTAATTGATCAAAAATGTAATCAAGGTGCATGATAATTATTGGTGACTGGAATGAGAATGAAAACAAAGAAGGATTGGTAGTTGGCAAATATGCCCAAAAATCACATGATAAAATTGTGCATGACCAAGAATCTATTCACTGCAAACACCTTTTTGCAACATAAACGGTGATTATACACATGGGCCTCATCACACAGAATACACAGGAAACAAACATTCCATCTGTGAGAAGAAACAATGGAGAAGCTCAATATCATCAGTCAGAAAAAATGTCAAGGAGCTGAATGACTGAAAAACAGACCATCAACTGCTCATATGCAAGCTGAGACTGAAGCTGACGAAAGTTTTTTAAAGCCCACAATAGAGTTAAAGTATGACCTTTAGTATTACTGTTGTTAGGGCTGTCAAATCATTCCGATTCATAGTAACCCTGTATAGGGTTTCCAAGGAGAGGTTTATGGGTTTGAACTTCCCATCTTGTGGTTAGCAGTCCAGTGCTTATCCTACAGTGCCATATCAGGACTCCAACCTTGAGTATATCCCACCTGAAATTAGAGGCTATCTATCTTTGGAGGCCAAGATGGCCGAACTTCGTCTCTCATACTTCAGACATATTGTCAGGAGGGACAATACTTCAGACAGATTGTCAGGAGGGACCAGTCACTGGAGAAGGATATCATGTTTGGTAAGGTGGAGGGTCACAGAAAAAGAGGAAGACCTCCAATGAGATGGATTGGCCAAGTGGCAGCATTGATGGACTCAAGAGTGGCAACAGTAGTGAGGTTGGCCCAGGATTGGGCAGTGTTTTGTTCTGCTGTGCATAAGGTTGCTATAGGTCGGTACGGACTCGATGGCACCTAACAACAACAACAACAACAACAACATCTTGAGTAGACTTGACATATTGAACACTAATGACCAGATGAGTTGGTGAGATGACATTAAGGACATCATACATGAAGAAAGTGAAAGGTCATTAAAAAGGCATGAAATGGAAGGAAAGGCCAAAATGGGTGTCAGAAGAGACTGAAATTCGCTCTTGAACAGAGTAGCTAAAGTGAATGGAAGAAATGATGGAGAGATGAACAGATGATTCAACAGATAGCTGGGAAAAAAAAGTAAAGTATTATAGTGAGATGTGCAAAGACCTGGAATTAGAAAACCAAAAGGGAAGGAAGAGCATACTTGGCATTTCTCAAATTAAAAGAACTGAAGAAAACGTTCAATCCTTGAGTTGCAATACTAAAGGATTCTATACACAAAATACTGAATGGCACAAGAAGCATCAAAACAAGATAGAAGGAATACACGGAGTCACCAAATAGAGTTGGTCAGTTTTCAACCATTTCAGGAGGTAGCATATGATCAAGAACCTATGGTATTGAAGAAAGAAGTTCAAACTGCTCTGTGGGCACTAGTGAAAACAAGGCTTCAGGAATGGACAGAATATTAATGGAGATGTTTCAACAAACACATGAAATACTGGAATCATTCACTTGGCTATGACAAGAAATTTGGAAGAGAGCTACCTGGCTAAGAGGCCTGGTATGGCAATGCAGGTTAATGCACTGTAATTCAAAGTCAGTTGGAACCGTAAGGTCGTTGGTTCAAGATCACCAGCCGCTCCTCAGAAGCCCTATATAGGGTCGCCATGAGTCGGCACTGACTCAAAGGCACTTCACAACAACTACTACCTGGATAAGTCCGTTATTTGTGCCCATTCCAAAAAAATGTGATTCAACAGAATGCATAGATTATCAAACCATCTCATTAACATCACACACAAATAAAATTTTGCTGAAGATAATTCAAAAACAGTTGTAGCAGTACATCAACAAGGAACTGTCAAAAACTCACGCCAGATTCAGAAGAGGATGTGGAATTAGGGACATCATTGCTGATATCAGATGGATCTTGGGTGAAAGCAGAGAATACAATAAAGATGTTTACCTGTGTTTTATTTAGTATGCAAAAGTACTGGACTGTGTGGACCATAACAAATTATGGATAACATTGCAAAGAATGGAAATTCCAGAATACTTAATTGTGCTAATGAGGAACCTGTATATAGACCAAGAGGCAATCTATTAAACAAGGGGGTACTATGTGGTTTTAAAGCACGAAACACGTGCATCCTTTCACATTATTCAATCTGTATGTTGAGCAGATAATCCAAGAAACTAGACTGTATGAAGAAGAACATGGCATCAGGATTGGAAGAAGACTCATTAACAACCTGTGATATGAGACGGCACAACTTTGCTTGCTGAAAGTGAAGATGGACCTCAAGTACTTACTGATGACGACCTAAGAAGACACCTTCTATATGGATTATACCTCGACATAAAGAAAGCAAAAATGTTCACAATGGGACCAATAAACATGTCAGGATGAAGAGGAAAAAATTTAAAAATGAAGTTTTCAAGAATTTCATTTTACTTGGATGCACAATCAATGTCCATGGAAGCAGCAGTCAAGAAATCAAACGATAAATTACATCAAGCAAATCTGCTGCAAAAGGCTTTTTAAAAAATGTTAAAAAGCAAAGATGTCACTCTGAGGACCAAGGTGTGCCTACTCAAGCCATGGTATTTTCAATCACCTCCTATGCATGCAAAAGCTGGACAGTGAATAAGGAAGTTCAGAGAATAATAGATACCTTTGAATTATGATGTTAGCAAAGAATACCAAACACACCATGGACTGCCAGAAGCAGTCTTAGAAGGCGACAGTCAGAACGCGCCTTAAATGCAAGGATGGTGAGACCATCTCACAAACATTGGACATGTTTATCAAGAGGGACCAGCATGACCACGTTGGTCACCGATAAGAGGAAGAGGGGGAAAAAACAGCAATGCAGTTGGGAGCTAAGTCTGACCACATTCAACAGACCCCTGTGAACCCGGGTAGAGACCTGGGTGGCCAGCAATATGGCAAGACCCGGGGACTCTTGGGCCCAGAGGCAGTGACATGGCCACAGAGGACTAAAGCGGAGAGTGAAGCATCCAGTGATATGAAGTAAGAGGAGATACACAAGAACACTCATACTTGCAGATAGTACCCACTTGGCCTGGCTTTGGTGGCTGGATGATCAGAACTCGACTAGAAGAAGAAAGACGGGGGGTGGGGGAGAGTAAACCGCTATAATTTGATGAACTTTACCTATACTTATGGATGTAGTAGCTCAAAAAAGGGAACAAATCTTTACAGCGAGGATCACTCCCACCCCCCTCGGTACACAGGGTTGACAGGGATGGGCAACTTAGACATTGGCTACCTAAAAGGGGGGGGGGCACTATAAAGACAAGAAATGACTCGCTTACAAGCTTTCATGAGGGAGCCTAGTTCCAGATGGGGCAGGGGTAGGTAGAATCTCCACTGAATGATTTCCAGTATGTTGGGACTGGGCTGGCGAAAGAAAATGGGGATAAGACTCATGTGGTACAATAGTGAATAACTGCCATCAGGACTGACTGTGAGGGTTGG
Source organism: Chrysochloris asiatica (assembly GCF_000296735.1). NCBI lineage: Eukaryota > Metazoa > Chordata > Mammalia > Afrosoricida > Chrysochloridae > Chrysochloris > Chrysochloris asiatica. The sequence continues at coordinate 1,141,520 of NW_006408522.1, forward strand.
AAATGTAGAGGTACATGTTTTTTGACAAAAGGAGGGGAGTGATTGATTTTGCAGCCCAGGAGCAGAGATCCCTGGGACCATCAAGTGAGAAAAGCAGAGAGCAGGACCCTACCCAGAGAGGCAGTGACACTAGGGATGGAGACAGAGGTGATGACATGGAGAGATGGAGCGGCTGGGGACACTGGACTCAGGGAGGGAGAGGGGCTGTGTGCTGATGGCTAGGGAACAGACCTGTGGGATGTACCCTTTGGTTATTTGATGATGCATGGAGGGGATTGTAATCATTGCAATGAAACAAAATATGATAGGATTTATGTAAAACTGATGTTCTCCCATGCAAACCCACACAATTGACAATAAAAACTTTTTTATTTTTTTTAAAAAAAGGACCAGCAGCCACTGGAGAAGGACATCATGCTTGTAATGTGGGAGGGTCAGTGAAGAAGAGGACGCTTCAACAAGATGGACACCGTGGCTGTAACAATGGGCTTCAGCACAACGCTGACTGTGAGACCGCCGCAGGATGAGGCAGTGTTTTGCTCTGTCATACATAGGAGAGTCACTATTAGTTGAAACTAACAACAATATGTTTCTTTTTTTCTTCTTTTTGTGTAAGTTTTTATTGTGAATTGGGTGATAGTTTACATGGGAGAGCACTGGCTTTACATTCATCCTAATGTATCTCGTTTCATTGCAATGATTACCCTCGATGTAACATCATTTAACAGCATTTGTTTCCATTCCCTCCAGTTTTTGTTTTTCAATGTACACCAAAGCATTCAGAATTATATAACCACTCAAACAACCAAAGGGTACACCATCAGCCTGCTCCATGGCCGTCAGCACACAGCCCCTCTCCCTCCATCTCTCCATGTCATTATCTCTGCCTCCATCTCTGTTGTCACTGCATCTCTGGATAGGGTCTTGCACTCCACTCTTCTACCTTGATGGTCCCAAGGTCCTCTGCTCCTGGACTGCAAGATCAACCACTCCCCTCCTTTTGTTACAAAATCTCTACCTTTACATTTGCAACATTCACAATCAGTCCTGATAGCAATTCTTCACTATTGAACCACAAGAGTCTTATCCCCATCTCCTTTTACCAGCCTCGACCTGACAGGCTGGAAACTACTCAGTGGAGATTCTACCTTTCCCTTACCCTCCTCCACACTCTCCGGAACTAGGCTTCCTCTTTAAAGCTTGTAAGGGAACTAGAAACTAACAACTTGAAACTAACAACACTACCTTTTTACATTTCAAGCTTTTTATGATATACTGAAAACACACACACAACCCCAACAAAAACTGGTCAAGACATGTACTTGCTTCTGGTGTCTTCAAGGTGTTTGAATTGATATAAAAGCAGCTCTGCAAAGCAAAGTACTTTGGTATATAAACACGTAGAAAACTCATGGTTTGAGGACAAGCTCACCAACATACTAACTTGTCTCTCTGACTTCTAAAATTTTTGTTGTCATGGAGAGGGAAACAATGCTCTTTAAAATAAACAGAAGGGAAAATAAGAACTATTACTTAGAAAGGGTCTACTTAGTACCAGGAGTCCTGGTGTGGTGCTGCAGGATAAGCACTGGACAGCAAGGTCGGTTTGGACAGCAAGTCAGCGGTTCAAACCTACCAGCTGCTCCTCCGAAACCCTGTACAGTGTCGCTGAGTTGGAACCAACTCAACAACAGTAACCTGGTACCAGGCACTTTGCAACAAGTTCCAGGTATTTACAAACACTGGCGATGGTTAATGTCATCCATGTTGCTGAACTGTACATGTTGGAAAATGTTGAATTGATAAGTGTTGTGTTGTGCATATTTTTCCTAACAATTACAATGATAAAACACAAGTTCCAGGTGTCAGTTATTGAATATTAAACACGAAGCAGGGTGCCTTGACGTCTTGCTTCCCAGATGAGAAAACTGAACTTCCAAGGACAAAACCACTGACCCCAAGTCACACACCCACCCACTGCTGTCAAATCAATTCTGACTCATAGCGACCTTACAGCAGAAGTGCTCCATAGGGTTGCAGAGGCTGTAAATCTTACAGAAGTCAACTGCTTCATCCTTCCTTGGAGCGGCTCGTGGATTTGAACCAACACCAGTAAGGATTAAAGGAGCTGTGAAAGTCAGCTGGCCAATGGCAGACTGCCCCCTGGACTGCTCTGTTCTGGAGGGGGTCCAGGGGTAAAAGGAATTCACTGAGGCCATCTTTCTTATCTTCAGTGGGGATTACCCCATGTCTTCTACAACTGCCCCACTTACCCCTCACAGCTCCAAAGCCCAGAACTGCTGTTTCCTGGAAGAGACAAGGAACCTTTCCTAGTACTCCTCAACCATGCCAGCTCCTTTCCTAGCCTCACCACGCAGCTTCCACCACACAGTTCCTGGTGATCGTTCCTGCCTCCCCCTTCCTAAACACTGCCTGCCCCTGCCCATGACACCGGGAGGGTCCAGTCCCATCTCGGCCCCTCCTCACCAGCTCATTGAAGCTTTATCCCTGGAAACCTTGATTTCCTTGCCCATAAAGACATTACAACTCCATCTTACACAGTTGCTGTGAATGGTAGATAATGTGCACAAAGCTCTTAGAACAGGGTTGCAAATATTTATCATCTGCATAATGATCCTAACAGTAGTCCGTGTAAATACAGTTTTTCTCAATACTTGGAATTAGAATTCTCTGAGAGCAGGAATTGTATCTTGAAGTAATTTTACCCCTACCCCCATAACACAGTTGCTAATGACGAGCCCTGGTGGCCAGTGGGTAAGCACTCTGCAGCTAGCTCCATGGGAGAAAGACCTACTCCCATAGAGCTTACAGCTGAGGGAACCCTGTGGGGCTTACTCTCTGTCATATGGCATTACTGAGTTGAAATCCTCTCAAAGGTACCCCCTAACTGTAATAGCAACAGTTCCTGGCGTTTGAGGGAAAGGCAAGAAAGTCCCAGGAGTTGGGATGGAGTCAAGTGTCCCCAAGGAAAGAAGACTACAGAACATGAAGCCAGGGCCACTCCAGGGCCTTGAATACCCAGTTATTAAAGAACACATTTGAAACAAGGACTGTAAGCTCCCACCAGCAGCTTTTCTGCCAATTTGGAGTCTCTCTCTCTCTCTCTCTCTCTCTCTCTCTCTCTCTCTCTCTCTCTCTCTTTCTCTCTCTCTCTCTCTCACACACACACACACACACACAACCAGAGGAAATGACATCACAAGGCTTCACCCCAAATGCATCAGGGAAAACAGCATTTCAAAAGGCCTTTTCTGCCTCCCTCTGAAGGCTCAATGACATCTTATAGCCCTAGTTCCTTAAAGCTTAGGGAATCTCAGAAAGGAGTCCCACAGAAAACATCTAAACACTGACACATATTCACTGCTAATTAACCACAGGCCGATTTCATTCACAGAAGAGGAGATTCTAAAGGCACAGCGGTAGGGCTTGACTTGGGGGCTGAGTTCTGGAAATAACCAGGCGACTTCAAGAAAGGAAGCAGCAGGACTCGCCCCGTTTATTCCATGGTACACAGCAGCACGTCTGAACCCCATGTATGTGGAAGATGATGACTCCGGTCAGATCATTCCATTTCTTCCACACAAATGGGGAGGACTACTTTAGCATGGACATTTGGAGTCTTCTGAACGAATCTCAAGTGCTAAGCATGAAAGACACAAGCAGACAGTCCCAGGAGGGAGTGAAGCCAGAGCAACAGCTAGGAGGCAGTAGTCTGGGCTCTGACCTACTGGGTGTGTGACTTTGGGCAAGTCGCTTACCCTCCCTGAATCTCTCAGTTGCCTCATTCAGAAAGATAAAAAATTGCAACAGGTCACTCCTAATGTCTCTGACAGTTTTCACGTGGTTGGAAAAATGGTCTTTTCTGGAGAATACCCAAGTGTGTCTTATTCACCCCAAATCGCAGGTGGGAATGAAAAACAAAGCAACGTCTTGAGTACCCTCCCCCCATCTGCTACTGCTGGAGTTGTGTTTTGGCCCCTAAAAAAGTTATCCTGGCTCCATTCTAATTTGTAGTTAATCACAAGGAACTATACTTACATTCATTTTTTGGGTTTGCAAATGGACAATACTAATGACTTTGCAAATTAATTTCAGATTTGGCTCCATCATTTCTGGCAGTTAAGTCATATTTTGTTTTCCTTGTGATTGTTTTTAGAGGCAAATGGAAACACGATCCATGCCCCAACAAATGCATTAAGAATTCCCATTAAGTTTTTGTGAAGAAAACGGCAACAGAACATTGGCATCTGGGGCAAACTTGTGTGATTGCGTGAAGGACTGTTGCCATAAGCCTGAAAGTGCTCAAATGGGTAGAATGGGACATGGTTTTCCTCTGGCAAGGGGAGAGATAAGAGGTCCAGGAGGGCTTTTCCCATTTCCACCAGCAGCTTAGCAAATGTCAACAAGTTCACTCTTCCATAAAGTCAGATTGTCGCAGTGGCTTGCCTGGAAAGGCGGCCTGGACGCCACACCAGAGAGGCCACAGTCTGTTTTTGTTACGTTGGCTGGGCTACTGTGTCGCATCCTGGGTGTAACACTGCGGAGAACCATAAACAAGTGGGACAAGTGCTTAAAGGGGTGTGACCAGGAGGGTGAGGAGGAACCGTTGAGGAAACGGATGATGCTTTGAAGGGAGGAGAGGAATTTCAGAGTGGACAGGGCAGAATGTCCCAAAAGAACATAAGGTTTAATGGTGTCTAAAGGGTGGAGTCCTGGTGTGGCGCTGTAGGATCATCACTGGACTTCAAACCACAAGGTTGGCAGTTCAAACCCATCCAGCTGCTCCTCTGAAACCCTATCCAGGGTCACTATGAGTGGGAACTGGTCCAACAGCAATGAACAGCCAACAAAAACAAAGGGTAGAGGAGAAGTTATGGGGAGGCTGACTTCTGCTCAACTTGAGTTTATTAGAATGAGAGAAGGAGAGTTGTGGGTGCCAACAGCTTGTTGATAAAAACTAAAGACTGTCTTAGATTTTCTAGTCATGCTCCCCCAATTTTTACATTCTTTTAAACATGCACCTCACTGATTCATGCAACAGTTTCACAAGGACAATGAGCTCAATCTATTCAATAGTTCACCTTCCTACATATGGGAAAGAGGGGCTCAGAAGGTAGAAACCATGCTCTCAGTCACAAAGCTAAGAAATGCAGGTGGTGGTGGTGTTAAGTGCTGTCAAGTCGGTTCCAACTCACAGCAACCCTGTATAGGGTTTCCTAGGAGCAGCTGGTGGGTTTGAACTGCTGATCTTGTAGTTTGCAGTCCAGTGCTGATCCCACAGCACCACACCAAGAGTCCAAGAAATGCAGGCATAGGGACCTAGTACAGGCCTTCTGTCCTGTGTTCTTTCTTCCATAATTTCTCTATAATCCCAAAGTCATGGAATTCCTGCCTTTCCGATCACAAGGTTGCGCTTAGGAGTCCTGTCTCCTCCTCCACCTCAACAAGAAACCAAACCGCAACCTGTTCTAGTTCCCTTATTGCCGATGGGAGAGACATGCAGATTGGACACGTAGTGTAAAAGTTCCTTGACTGTTTTGTCTTAAAGTCCCTGGAAAGGGTGGTTGTGGCAGGGTTATCCACCCAATAAATGTTTACTCCTCACAGCACCCACATCACGCAAAGTATGGTGAGGCTCAGCATGGGAGCTTGCTGTCCAGATAAGGAGGTTAAGATACACCCTTCAGTACTAACAATGTATAGTCTAACTGGCCAGTCTCTCTAGAGCTCAGTTTCCCCCTCTATAAAGTATAAAAGGGTTTGGCTATTTATTCTCCAAGGTCTCTTCCCACTATGAAGTCCCATGTCTCTGAAGTAGAGGACCTCTCTGATGGTCATCAGCTTGGACTGGGCTCTCAGGTCCGCTTAGGTGGTCAGTTCCAAGGAGGATGACTGTTAAGAGGAGAGTCCTCTTAGCCTAGGGAGGAACACTAGCTGGGCTTGCTCTGCACTCATGTGGGGAGAGGGATGACTCAAAAGAACAAAGAGATGTTCTTTGGGAGCTTGGATATAACTGTTGTGGTCGCTGTTAGGTGCCATTGAGTCAGTTGTGGCACACAGCAATCCTGTATAAGCTATCCAAGGAGCAGCTGGTAAGTTTGAACTGCCAACCTTATAATTCAAACCAATCTTGCGGTCCAGCGCTCTATCCCACAGCGCCACACCAGGACTCCTCTCTTGTTAATACCATCCTTTTAGCCAAAGATCATCTTCTGGACAGTCTGACTTCTGAAAAAAAAGGTAGACTGGCTGCCTTTACTCCTGGTTTACACTAGGAAAAAAACTGAAGATCAGACAGAAGACTAGATCTTCACAAGGCCTCACAGGAAGGTACTGGTAAGGCGAGGTCTCCTATTAGGACCAGTGCTTAACCTGGGCCACCAAGAGCCCTGGCTCAAATCCCTAGCCCCACTTTAACTGTGTGGCTGTCAAGTGTACATGTCTCTGCATCGTGTCTGGCATGCAATAAATGCAGGCCATTCTTCAACAGCCAGTAAGCTGGGATTGTTCTGATAAAGAAAACAAAACCAACCTACCAAAAACAAAGGCAAAATCATCATCATCATCATCAACTAAGAGCGAAGCTCAATGCCTAATGAATAGAAAATGGTCAGTGACTGTCAGCTGGAAGGCTGGCTAAACAGACAGACAGACACATGTTTGTTCTGAGGTTCATTATCTTTCAGCAAGTACCCATTTGACCTGCAAGGGACCTTAACTTTCTGAGTCTCATCTTCCAGGATTGTAAAATGGGACTAATTCTGAGTACTCACAGTAGGTTCTGGAAGGAAGGTCTAACTACCCTAACAAGTGGGACTCTGTAGTATCCTGAGAGGTAAAAGGACAACATGCAACCAATTCCTGCCTAAAGCACATGCTCATTATCTGAGGAGTGACTGAGTAGCAACATGCATGCATTCAAGAGCTTGCTCAATCTCCCCTGTCTCAATTCTTGAAGGTTCCCAAAGAGAAAGTCTCAGCTGCTTGAAGTCTTATGAAGTGCTCGCATTCCCAGGCAGTGGGAGAGCAGGGCCCAGCTGCCCACCACTCCCTATCCTGAACTAGTATCACTAGCTCTCCCACCACCCACTGGCTTACATTGTCCGCCTTTCAGACAGGATCAATGATAGATGGAACTCAGTTTTCACATACACACACCACCCCAACCAAAGCCAGTGCAGGCTTTCTGAACTAAGGTCCCAAACTCTTTCCTGAGCCCCTGCTCTCCCATGGAGTTTGCCCTGAGTTGGGACCTCCGTAGCTGTCTAGGAATTTGTTCTCAGGGGAAAAGGACAGATATAATGGAAGGTACGATGTGTCTCTGATGTCAGCAGGACCTTGTCCAAATTCTAACTCGCCCTCTAACTGTGTGGCTTTGGGTAAGTTACTTTGCCTCTCTGAGCCTTAGTTTCTCTATCTGTAAAATGTACGTGTAAATGTAAAATGTACATGACAGCCATCCAAAAAAGAGGTTGCTGTGAGAATTAAATGAAGTAATAAAAGTAGTGTATATTCAGAGCCTGCAACAGGGCAGACTCTTAGCTGATGTATGTTTCTCTTCCTCCTCAGTAGAGAGACGATCTGAACTCTACTCCTTACTGTCCGTGTAACCCAAGCAAAACAGCCTCAGGGAGCACAATTGTTCCCCTCCTAAACAAGACACCATCAACCAACCGAATGAGGAAATCCTATACCTGAATTATCCACTAAGGTAGCCACTAACCACATGTGGCTACTGAGCACCTGAAATGAAGCCAGTTCACACTAGGATGTCCTAGATGTGAAAGTACACATCAATTTCAAAGACTAGTGTGAACAAAAGAATGTAAAATAATCTCATCGATAACTGCATCTGAAATATTTGGGAGCTATGGACTTAAGTAACATACATTATTTAAAATGAATGTCATCTTTTCATTTTTACATTTTTAATGTGGCTAGTGGAGTCCTGGTGTGGCACTGTGGGTTACTGCACTGGACTGCAAGGTTGGCAGTTCAAGTTCACCAGCTGCTCCTCAGAAACCCTATACAGGGTCACTATGGGTGAGAACCGACTTGATAGCACTTAACAACAACAACAACGTGACTAGTAGAAATTTTGAGACGCTCTGTGATTGGTGCGACAGTTAAGCATTTGGCTGCTAATTGAAAAGTTGGTAGTTCGAACCTACCAGCCACTCTGTGGGAGAAAAGGCTATAGGCTAGGAAACCCCATGAAGCAGTTCTGCTCTGTCCTAAAAGGTTGCTTCGTGTCAGAATGGAGTTGATGACACACACCACACCAGTAGAGAATTTTCAATTGCGTATGGGCTCATCCGCTGCTCTTCAGAAACCCTAATACAGAGTCGCTATGGGTCGGAACTGACTCGGCGACACTTTAAAACAACAAATGGGCTCACAGTGCATTTCTCTGTATTAGGCTGCACAAGAACACTTAACACACATATTATTATTGTGATATTATGGTCTTCTCAAAAAGACGGTAACTCCCTTCTAGGCCCATTTGTTGTTGTCAAGTGCCGTCGAGACGATTCCGACCCATGGCAACCCTGTATATGGTTTTCAAGGAGCAGTTGGTGAGCTTGAACCACCAACCTTGCAGTTCAAACGGCTTTGCAGTCTGGCGCATTAACCCACAGCGCCACACCAGGACTCCTCTAGCTGAAGGTACACCAGGAAGCTTATGCACAAAATGTTAAACATTTACAAATTACCAAGCAGTCACCCTGCTCCAGGAATTGTGCCTGTAGCCTTTAAATAACTTCACCTAGGTTATTTAATCCTTACAAGAACCCCATAAAGCAAATTGCATTACCTACATTTTTCAGATGAGAAAACTGAGGCCCAGAAAAGTTGAGTTGTCTTGCCCAAGGTTACTCCTCAATAGCAATCACTGGGATTCAAACCCAGGACTTGCTGACTCCATCCAAGTCCAGGCTCTACTTCATTATCCATGAGACAAAGCCTATAAGCCCCATGCTCCTTACTCTCCATCGGGGAGGCCACTAAATTGCAAGCATCCTAGAAGAACTTGTAGCCCCAGAGATTCTCTGCTTCCCACCCTCTATCCCAACCCCCACTTTCCAAGGATTTCCCAGCAAGTCAGAAATGACAGACCACAAAACAGAGTCCATGCATAACCATAGCCACGTCTGGCCAAGGTTCGGTTAGCTCAGAATTAGTCACATTTTAAAAGGGGTGAGTGATATGGAAGGTGGATTTTGTTTTGTTGCCTATGAACTTCCTGGCCAGGGAACCTGGGAATGTAGAACTGGTTAAGAAGCACAGGGCCAATAAGATATTTTTTCAGGGGAAATTCATTAGCAAGGGTGAGTGTTCCCAAGTATTCCCAAACTCAGCTCCTTCTAGCTCTATTAAAAACAACTTTCCCCTGTCTCTGCTCCCAGCTGTCCTCTGGGTTCCAGTCTTCCATTCCAGATGAAGACAGCCTTAACACCATACCCATATGGTATGAACAGGTCTACCCCAATTCTCTGTTGTTGGGTGGGTGGGTGAAAGATGGACAGATAGATCAAAAGACCATTTTTTTAAAGTACAGAAGACACAGCCCTGAGTCTTAACGAACTCTCAAGACAGAATACAAAGACCATGAAAAATGAAAGGACAATAGGGTTGCCTACAATGAAGTGCCAAGTAAGTATCATCTGTAAATGGAGAGAGAACATGCTTCCCTTGTACTGAACTTAGAGTCCATGGAATAGATCTCAGAGAAGGGACAGGTCAGCATGGGCCCTGTCACTGGGGACAGCTTTGTGGAAGAGCAGGGGTCAGACAGGACTGGTGGACCTTCCGATGGTGGGATGTGTCAAACCTGTCACTTAACCTCTCTACCTCTCATTTTCCTTTCTTAAAAGGGGAGGAGCAGCGGGCAGAAGGGAGGCGACAGGGGAAAACAAAACGTCTGGTTAGACGGTTCACATTCAACTTCAGACAGGGTAAATATTTACTCATCCATCCATGAGCCTGGCTCTAGTGCGCGCCCTCCGTCCAGGCCACCTGGGTTTATGCTGATGTCTGGTTCTAATGTGAGGTCCGAGGAGGCCAGTGTCCAGCCTGTGGCACCGAGTCCAATCCTGCAGCACCGTCTGTCTGCAAGCTAAATGGATCCTGTTTGAGGGCAGTGGAAAATGTGAACGCCTGCTGCTCACGCCAAGACACCAGGGAGTCGCAGTAAAAACTTCCCTCTGCTGAGTGCCCACCTTGTCTGCCACATCCGAGGGTGTGTGCGTGGGGGCGAGCTGTCCTTCTCCTCCCCAGGATGCTGTAAGGAAGGCCCCTTGCCCTCCATTCCACAGATGAGGAAACAGAGTCAGCAACGCCGCACACCTGACTCAAAGGTACACAGAAGGCAGACTTGAGCCAGACCCATCAGACGATTGTCTGAACTTGCCCACACTAACTACGGAGCTGAGGAAAATACCCATTCATTCCACAAATATCTAGTGAGGGCCTACTGTGTGCCAGGCATTGCTCACGGCATTGAAGTACAGCCGTGGATAAGACAGGAATGCAGGTATTCAATGAGAGGAGATGTGCCTTCAATAGAGAATAAAAAGTTAAGGTAATTCCTGTTGTGAATAATTACCAAAATAATACACAGATTTCTGTCTGAGGAGAAAGGTTGAAGCAAGGTTAGTCCTGAGTCCCTTTAAATTAGGGGCCCATAAGAACCCCCCCGAGGCTAATGTCTAAAGTGCTATTCCCAGAGTGCACTCCAGGAATTCAGTTAAAGGTCCAGGAAGAGGCCAAGAAAGATGCATCTTTAGTTAACTAGCTAGGAGACCACAGGTAAGTGGTCCAGGACCCCTGGTCACCTGGAAGTCCTGGCTCATTGCTTTGGTCTGGGCCCCATATTCAAGAAGTGATTGTTGTTGTTGTGTGCAGGCGGGTCGATTCCGACTCAGTGGCCTTGTAGGACAGAGGAGAATTGCCTCATGGGGTTTTCTAGGCTGTAATCTTTATGGGAATAAATCACCAGGTCTTTTTCTCTTACAGAGACACTGGTGGATTTGAACTGCTGGCCTTTTGGTTGGCAGCTGAGGCTTAATCGTTAGGCCACCAGGGCTCCTCATGAAATGACAGTGGACAAGAATGGCAACTTGTGCCTCAGTCACCACATCTATAAAATGGGCATTCCAACACCCTCCTCCCCAACCTACCTCACAGGGTGCCAGCAGAGACTCAAAGAAGGCTCTGAGTTAAACTACAAAGGGATGAACAAATGTGACTTAATATACATTCTTAAATGTTACTGCTGATAGTAACAATAAATCATAATACTAATAAAGCAACTACTCAGGGACTCAGTGGTTATCAGTCAAATACATGGTCTTTCGGAGACAAATAGCTCCACACATACCCCACCCTGCCAAATAAGATAGCTCTTACTCATGCACTATTACTCAACTAGTGTGTGGGTTTCCATACCATCGTCCGCTCCTGTGGGAACCGCGCTCACCAGGGGCATGCCTGCCCCCGCGTGTGGGGTTCCTGGTTAAACGAGCGGCTGCGATAAATTACTCCACCTCCGGCTGCTCTTGCCCACATGTTGCTCTTATGGTCAGCATACTTCAGCCCAGCAGTGACCTAAGCCCAGCACTAGTTAAGTCTGTGGCAGCTTCTTCTGTAAACCTCCTCCAGCTCAGAACTCATTTCAGACCATTTGCTCCCCTGGCCATGCATGACTCAGAGGAGTCAGTTGTCTTAAAAAGAAGAAAAACATTTTTTCATAATCCAAATCAAAAATAAACACCACGCCTCCTGGGTGTAAGCCATCACAGATGTCTCTGTTGTGTTATTAAAAGAGGCCTAAAAAGTGGTTAATTTATACCATTCTCTCCTTATGGTCGTAAGTGACAGTGTGGCTAGAGGCCAGGGACTGATATCTGACTTGACCAGAGGCAATGAGGTCAAGAGTTCATGCATTCACTGGGGCCGGGGAATATGAAAAGTGAATACCAAACAGGGTAATTCCCATGCCCTGCCTCTGACAGAAAATACAAAAGGAAAAAAAAAGTAGTGTCCTCCAAGTTAAACTATAAAAGACACCATGGATCTGGATAGAGACCTGCAGAGCCACTTTCATTAGGGTGAATGGCTCTCAAACCAGCCATACTGTATGCAGGCCAGAGGAGATCTTTATCTCTGCAGAAGGCAGGCATCAGGAAGTGGTGGTGGACAGCCACAGAGGCTGAGAATATAGCTGATCATGTGAGCAGAGCCTGGGTAAGCTGCCGGGCAAGGAGGGACTGGGCCCAGCAACAGGCTGGACAGTCCAGCATTCCAGTCATTGGGGCCTGGTGTGCTTCAATGCATCTGCTTCCTATATCTCCTCTCTCCCATTATTACGACACACTCAGCCTACTGGCCATTTGGTTTCTGGGCAGAGTGTCCCCAGAAAGAAGGTGCTAATTATTACCTCACAGTAGTAATACCTCTCAACAGCCGTAAATGAACTAGTTAGTGGTCTGCTCTGTGCTGCAAATCCTTGCCAATTTGTGAGCGTCAGCACACCTCTTATTCCTGGATGATGAAATGAGGCTTCTGAATTTGTTGGGCCATGCCTACTTCCCAAGTAAAGTCCCATGGCATCCATCTACCCCCTCAACCCCTGCAGATATGTCCTGGTACTCTTGGGGTCATCCCTTTGAAAGCTGAAATTAAAAGCTGAAACTTCCCCTTCAACCCTACTTAATTCCTTGTCAAGCTGGGCCACAGTTGAGCTCTTCATCACAAGTGAGATGTTTGGTAGTGAGGTATTCTGCTATCCTATTTAACCCAAGGATAACCAAAAATATTTGTTGGTTCTCTCCCCGGTCCCCTGCCCAACACCCACTCTTGTTTAAAATATTTCTAATAAGTCTTTTTACTCTTTTCCCCCAACAAGTCCAATTTTTCAAAAGATAATGGATTCTTTTTCTCAAGCTTTGGGATCTTCCAGCCCCTCAGGCCAAGATTATGAAGTGAATTCTCCCTGAAGAGAATCAACAGGCTGTGTCAGGAGAATGGTGGCCCTATGGAGACTCATGTGGGAGCAGGCCAGAACACACCTGAGGGAGCCAGGACAAGCGGCAGCTCACAGGGCGGCGACACTTACTTTGGCTGCATCACTGTAGTGCACAACGTGCTCACTCAGCCACTGCTATTGAGCTGGACCTAGTTAACATGCACAGCCTTGTGGACACGGTCCCAGACAGCATGACCCCCCCACCCCCTCAATCAACGTTCTCCAAGGCGCTCAGGGTGGTGAATACTACTTCTCCTCCAATGGTTGTCACCACTATCTAGCCTACCTCCAGCTGCACTGAGAGACCATCTTTGCCAAGCTGGCCCAATCTACTCTACTGGACCTGAGAGTATACCTGGTAGTCCACACCACACTTGGAGTAGTAGCTTCCTTGGAACCTGCCACAGCCCCGAAGAACCCAGAAGACTCATCTGCCACCCAGCTGGCTAGGCCATGCACCAAGATAACGTCCTGGCCCTCAACGTTTGGGTGGAGAACTGAATTCCCTGAGCATGCTCCATTTGAAGCATCTCTCATTGCCCATCTGCAATGGTGGGACAAGAGTGGGTAGACTTCTGAAAACTAGAAGTCCAGGGGTGTGTTGAGGGAGGGGAACTAAACACACTCAGGGTTCAGAGTGAGGGAGGTCTTGCTTTCATTGTCCTGCTAAGGGTATATTTCCCCAGCTCAGTAAGAAGGACAGCATCCCATCCATTCTTTGTCCCAGGGAAAGACGGTGGAAGTGACCAACAGAATGTAAAGTCCTAAATGCAGTGTGGTACCCTGGATTGATCTTAGAACAAGAAAAGGCATTAGTGGGAACACTGGAGATGTGACTGAAATCTGCATTTGAGTTACCAGGAATGGCCAGTCAAGGTAAAAGACCCCAGGATGTTTTGTTCTCTGATCCACATGTCACCATGAGCAGGAGACACTCAGTGTCAACTGATGTAGGCCTCTTGGTCTTCACAAATGGACCACAGTTATGTAAGACACTGGCACTGAGTTAGGCTGGGTGGAGAATATACCAGAACTCTGCGCGCACTATCTTTGCAACTTTTCCTGTAAATCTAAAATTATTCCAAAATAAAGCTTATTTAACAATATTTTTTTTATAAAACCCAAATAACCAGGCTATGTAAGCTGCAGATGTGGATGGGCGGCTGGGCCATGTAGCCACTACAGGATAGTCAATGTCTTCTTTCCTGAGAATAGAAGCCTTAAAATAAAATCTACAGCAACTTACTTTCCAGTGATTTTAGTCGTTTTATCCTACAGGGTATCCAAAAAAATTGGAAAACAGGATATACGATTTTCCTTCTGTTTCTTGACTTTGGGGACACTATGTCTCTTCTTATATCTTTTCCAATTAGCATTTGGACCTATTTCTTTAAATTTAGAAGTCTTTCATCTATCTGAATGGAAGTCAAAAGACTGTAGAAAAATATTGAGCATAATATTTAGAAATGGAACTTAAAAGATGGTTTTAAAATAAGTTTACCAAAGTTTATCCAAGATTTCCCAACTTTAGGAACATCCTGTTACCAGAAAGCCTACTGTGTGCCAGACACTAGGCTATAAAATTAGAACGCTAGGAGGAGGCACTGATGCCCACCCCCCCAATCCCAAATGATGCAGGGTTAGCCTTTAGGATAAGCACTGGATGAGAATGCAAAGTAGATGGTTCCTCGGAAACTCTACACAAGGTCACTATGAATCAAAACTGACTCAATGACACTTAACAACAACTCTCTAATGGGGGAGCATGGTGGTTCTGTAGGATAAGCAAAGCACTAGACTGTGAACTACAAGGTCAGCAGTTTGAGCCCACCAACCACTCTGAGGGAGAAAGATGAGGCTTTCTGCTCCCACAAAAATTTATAGCCTTGGACACCCTACACAGGACAGCTATGAGTGGGACCCATCTTGATGGCACTTAACACAACAAACCATTTAATAAGGATTTTACAATATGCCAGAAATGGTGTTAAATCTCTAACAAGTGTTCTAATCTTTAAGTCCAAATCCAATGAGCTATGTCATCCCTATTTCATATATGAAGAAACCAAGGCTCAGAATATTTAAGCCCAAAGAGCCATACATTCTGAGTGGCAGGCTCAGGATTTGAACCTTAGTCTACATCAGACCACAGGGAGTGGGAAGTGATTATTTTACGATTATCAGATAAACCCAGATTTGAAAACAAAAGTTTAGGAACTAACTTAGCTTCTAGCTACCTGTACAGTTTTTAAAGTCCTTTTACCTATCAGAACTTCAATATTCTTGGCTATGATATTAGTATATAGTCTCAGAGGCCCCTTTTGGCTCTAACAAAAGGCCAAAACACCTAAGTGATCACCAAGGTCCACAAATCCTGAAACAGGAAATAGGCCAAAAGTTGATTGTGAGGAAAACCATCCTAGCTTGTTTATTCCTACTCTTCAGTGAGAAACCAGAGTTTTTGAAGGCCACTGATCAAGTTCTCTTTGTGAAAAAGGAAGGCAGAAGGTGTAAGCTTCAATTTTCTCATTTGTAAAATTTGCTCATTCAACAAAGGAGAGGTGTGTGAATCTACATGTCTTACTTTAAAATATACATATAGGTCTAGAGGCTTTAGAATAAAGCAGATTTGGATTAAAACTCCAGCTCTGGCACTTACTGGCTATAAGTAATCAAGTTAAGTTAGCCTGTGTGGGACTCAGTTTCTTTATCTATAAAATGGGACTGTAAAGCTGGACTTTAGAGCTGCCTTGCCTGATAGTACATTGTGCAGTAATAAAAACACTCTGCTCTAGCATAGTGGTTACGAATTAGGCTGTGAACCACAGGGTTCGACACTACCAGCTGTTCCATGTGAGAAAGATGAGGCTTTCTGCTCCCATAAAGATTTACAGCCTCGGAAACCCTGTACAGGGTCACTATGAGTCGGAACCGACTCTACAGCACATCACAATAACAACAATGTGATTGAAGAACCGGAGTTTAAATTTCATTTCATTTTAACAACACAAAATTTAATAGCCACATGTGGGTAGTGACTACCTTATTAGATAAGGCTGACTTAAAGACTGCTGTCATGTGACTAAATAAATCACTTGTAAACTAGAACATACTAAGTTCTGAGGGAGAAAATAATGAATGAAAACATGAGGATGGAAATGCATGGCTATAGGATGATCCTATTAATCAAGATATTAAACAAACAAGTCTAGGATAGCTTCACATCAAGAAATGGAGGCACAAAAATAAACAGAGAGATACAGACATAGATACCAATTTTAGAAGGAAGTAATGGGATTAAGAATACTACTAGAAAGGTTCCCTTAAATATACACAGTGAATGGTTAATAGACGGCAGTTTTGTGTTCTTCACAAATGTTCTGGCAAGCAGATCAAAGGAGAGTTGTTTAAGGCAACGTAGGTTTTTATAACCTTGTGTCCAGTGCAGACTGCACGTCCCATGAGCAAGCCCTTACTCCTAACAAACATTCAGCTCTAACTGGGCAGCCACCCCCGCACAGCTGCAGGGCCCTCCCCCGGACCCTTAGGGAGCTGCCCACCCAGTACCCAGAATGAAGCACAGCAGAGGTAGCAGGACGCACCCTGCTGGGGCATGAAGGCACCAAAGTGCCCTGGGGCTCCCAGGCGGGCGGGCTGGCAGGGGCTGGGCCTGGGAGTGCCCACTGGTCTCTGCTGGCAGCCAGCCTATGTCACAGCCCGACAGGAAACGAGGAGAAGACAACACCGGGGCTGCGTGGAAATCCCCACCGGGCTCCACGCCGGGAGTGTGACTCAGCAGGGCCGGCCAGCGAGCTGCCCTCACACACCCCCGGGGCCAGGACGTAGAGGGGCCACCACCTTATCATTCAGACTGAAACACATCAGTTTTTCAACATTATTATGTTACAGATACAATTGTCCTGCCTGAAGACATGCCAGACAGAATCCGACACCTTAGGGAGGACTCCAACAGCAAAATCCACTTTCACTAAAGGGAAGGTCTGAGTACAAGTTCTGACTCAGTCACTATGCTCAAGAAACCCACATAGCTTTTCCAGGTTACCTGTGCAATAAAGGGGTACCTAAGCAGAGAGCCCCATCCTCCATGAGGCATCGCAGGCCAGTCCATGGCACCTTCTCCCATCCCTCAGTGTCTACCTGTCTCCTCTGGATCAGCCCACTGGCACTGACTAGTCTTTGTGTTCAGATATTAATCTCCCTCAACATGGACTAAAGAGCTCTGGTACCGTAGTGGTTATGCATCGGGCTGCAAACCGCAAGGTCAGCAGTTCAAAACTACCAGCTGTTCCGTGGGAGAAAGATGAGGCGTTCTGCTCCCGGAAAGATTTTATAATCTCAAAAAACCTATACAGGGTCACTAAGAGTCGGCACTGACTACATGGCACACAGCCACCACCAACATGGATTATTCACTAAGCCTCCCCTACTGAAAAGCGAGACCTTGAATTTCTACAGTGAGTCTGATACCAAAAAGGGGTCTCAGAGATAGCTGATATATTGATCCAGAGAGACAGCTTCAAAGCTTGTAAGATTCTCACCACCTCTGTCCATGCACAGTCATGTTAAGGCGCTCAGAGCAAAGCCTATCCCACATTCTTTTACTTTCTGTTGCAAAGCACCCAGTGGTGTGGCGCTGTGGGTTAATGTACTGGACTGCAAGGTTGGTTTGAACTGCAAGGTTGGTGGTTCAGGCTCACCAGCGGCTCCTCAGAAACCTTATCTATACAGAGTCACTGTGAGTCAGGACCGACTTGATGCCACTTAAAAACAAGGGTTCAGTGACTGTTGTTTTTGTTAAGTGTCATGGAGTTGGTTTTGACTCATAGTGACCCTGTGTAGGGTTTCCAAGGAGCAGCTGGTGAGCCTGAACCACTGACCTTGCAGTTCAAACTGACCTTGTAGTCCAGTGCTTTATCCCACAGCGCCATACCAGGACTTGTTGTTGTTAAGTGCTGTCGAGTCAGTTCCAACCCACAGTGACCCTGTATAGGGTTTCTAAGGAGAAGCTTGTGAGTTTGAACCGCCAACCTTGCACTTCAAACTGACCTTGTTGTCCAGCGCATTAACCCACTGCGCCACACCAGGCCTAGCTAACCAAAAAGACACAATACTTTTTTTTGTTTTTAAAGACCAGGGGGAGGGACAACTCTTTGAAATCCCTTAAAAACAAACAAAACCAATCTCCATTATTTCATATTAAACCCACCAATTTGCTTTGACTTTTTACTTTCAGAAGCTTTCTAAGGTAATTTTATCTGTGGACTATAAGCTTCTTACAAAATAATCTATCTGCCCCTTTGCTCTGAGTGTGTATTGGTATGAACTTGATGGATGTCTTAGACAGCACTAATGCTCTTCCCACCCCACAGAGCCATCCTTAATCAGGGCCCTCTCTCACCCTCAACTCTCATCTTTCTCATGTGGAGTACACTGGTGGTACTGAACAGCCAACTTTGCGGTTAGCAGCTGAGAACTTTAACCACTGTGCCACCAAGGCTTCTTGCATGTAAAGGTGTTCCATAAATACTATCTGCTATAGTGTAGTGGTTGCGAATCAGGCTGTGAACCGCAAGGTCCACAGTTCAAAACTACCAGCTGCTCCGCAGGAGAAAGATGAGGCTTTCTGCTCCCGTAAAGATTTATAGCCTTTGGAAACCCTGTTCAGGGTCGCTATGGGTCGGAACCAACTCAATAGCACTTAACAACAACAACATACTATGAAAAAGAGTTCTGGTGTGGCTCTGTGGGCTAATGCGTCAGACTACAAAGTCATTTGAACTGCAAGGTCAGTGGTTCAATCTCCCCAGCTGCTCCTTGGAAACCTTATACAGGGTCGCTAGGGTGGGAATCAACTCAATGGCACTTAACAACAACAACGATATACTATGAACATTACTCATTTATATGGAGTGTATATGCTAGAAACGTCTGCACTGGCATAAGAGCTACTTGGTGCATGCTCTGTGCTAGACACTGTATGAGACACCGATTCCTGAGCTCAGGGGGACACAACGACTAAATGTTACGGAATGTTAAAGAACAGGAATCTGGCTGCGGACCCCAAGGAAGGTATCAGAGGGCAACACTTGAGTTGAGGCTCAAATGACTGCTCAGAAAAACAACATTTTTACCCCGCACAATGGGGATAAAAGCACCCTCAGCTCTGTACATCATAGCAGTTGTCGTCAAGCCAAACACAACTTATGGGAGCCTCATGTATATCAGAGATCTGTGCTCTGTAAGGGTTTCAATGACTGATTTTTCAGAAGGAGATTGCCAGGTCTTTCTTCTGAGGTACCTATCGGTACACTCACGTCCAACCTGCAAATCAGCAGCCAGGCATGTTAACCATCTGCACCATACAGACACTCCTGGCTTGGTAAATTATCACTGTGTTGGGGAGCACAAAGCCTGACCTGGATGTTTGGCAATAGCAAATCCTTTGTTGGGTAAAAACCTCCTAGGAAAATGTATCTTCTAAGCAAAGCTCCATTATAGGTGCTTTCTGGGACTTAGTTATGCTGTTTTAGTGATAATATAACTTTGTTGTTGCTGTTAAGTGCCAGTAAGTCCGTTCCGACTCACAGCAACCCAGTATAGGGTTTCCAAGGAGCGGATATGAGTTTGAACTGCCAACCTTGTGGTTCAAACCAACCTTGTGGTCCAGTGTTTTATCCTCCAAATACTGGTCTGAAATAAAGGTGCTGGCTCCACCCCCACCCTCACTTGATGATGGATATTACATGTTTGGCAAATATCAGAATCAACAGAAACCAAATAAAATAAGAAGTACAACCAATTGGCAGAAGATACAATCACCCTGCTTTACTGTAACCCTGGCAAGGAATGCTCTTAAGAGGAAGACTGATCATGTTCTCACTTACGCTACCCAGCCTTCTCTTGGCCCAATCTCAGACAGGCTTACACCAATTACTCAGGAATACCTGTGATGCACCTGTCTTTCTCCTAACCCCAGCATCCCACCACATACAAAGTCAACGCTCAACATTAGTTTGTTGAAGGGATTTCAGACTCTTAATAAGGAATAACCCACTAACCCATTGCCATCAAGTTGGTTCCAACTCACAGCAACCTTAGAGGACAGAGCAGAGCTGCCCATATGGGGTTTCTAAGGGTGTCATCTTTAACGAAGCACACTGCCACACCTTTCACTCATGGAGCTGCTGGTGGGTTTGAACTGCTGACCTTTTGGTTAGCAGTCAAGTGCTTAGCCACTCACTGCTTCACTAGGGCTCCATCCTACCTTATACGTTATTGCTAAAGTATCACCCCTAGATCACATTTCCAGGTATTTATTAAGTTAACGGCAGCTTTCCAAAAAAACTAAAAACCCCACTCAACAGACCATGTCTCTCTCATGTTTGGAGGGATTTCCAGCAGGAAGGGAAACTGTCTCACACCCATCAGAGTCTCAAGCCCGGCACCACCTGCTCAAACCTCACTTGGGGACCAGGTGACTTCCTAGTGATCAAAAAGAGGCAGCTGCTCTGGACAGAAGCAGAAGGCCTGAAATTGAGGGCTGATCCCACCACCTGCTTTGGGGCACATGGTTCCTCTTTTGTAACATGAAGGAATTAGACATATGAGCTGTGAGGCCCCTGCTGGTTCTGATAGCAAGTTCTGGTCTACCTTCCCATCTGGTTCTTCCTTGGCAAAAACCAGGGAAGAGGGCAGTGCAGAACAAAACACACAGGTTTGAGGCCAAGAGACCTGAGTATGTACCCTGATCAGTACTTTCAGCCTAGGAGAACCCCAAGAACTCTGTGGACTGACTCACTCCCAGGGTGCTGTGAAATACCGCATTCAAAGTAGATGGTTATTCCTTCCAGGTTGCCTGAGGGCTACGTCTTAAGGAGGCGACCTTCCAAAAAAATGACACAGAGGGGCATCCCGACAAATGACTGTCTCTATGTGCAGTTCAGTGCTAGGGAGCTGAAGAGCCCGAGAGTGATGAGAACTGGGTGGGGTAGTCCAGAGTGGCTTCCTGGAGGAAGTGAGTGTGGGGGTTTCCAGGCTGCTTGCAGCTTTTTTTTTTTTCAAGATAAACATTGCATTTTCCACTTTCTCACCTCCTGACCTTCACCTGCAAACCTGATATTTCAAAGGTCACAAAGCAAAAAGCTGGCCAGGTAGTTTCCCAATGATTGAAAACAGCAGTGTACTTTCTACATGCCTACTAGGTATGCCAAGGGTCCTAGTGGCACAATAGTTAAAGCGCTCAGTTGCTAACTAAAAAGTTAGTGGTTCAAACCCATCCAGGGTTATGCAGGAAAAAAGATATGGCAGTCTGCTCCTGTAAAGACTGGTGGTGGTGATGTGCTGCGGAGTCGATTACAACTCATAGGGAGCAACCCTGCATAGGGTTTCTGAGACTAAATCTTTACTGGAGTTTTGAAAGCCTCATCTTTCTCCCATGGAACGGCTGGTAGTTTCGAACTGCTGACCTTGAAGTTAGCAGCCTGACTCGTAACCACTAGGAAACACTATGGAGCAATTCTCCTCTGTCATACAGGGTTTCTATATAGAGTAAGTTCAACAACAGATATGCCATCAACAAGGGCCTTCCTCACTTCTTAAAGCTGAGTTTACTGCCTTCATTCATCCGTGTTCACTGGAAACACTCCTCTTCACTGTCTATCTAGGTCCTACTAAACCAGCAAGAACCCACTCAAACCCCATAAACACCAAGGACTACTCCCAACACATATCTACTTCTCTTCTGATTTCTGGGACAAGTTACTGTGAAGACGAACCTCCGAACTCGTGAGTAACCCTAACTGGAACATTCACTACAGCCTCTCTTTACTATGAGCTTGTCCAGCCACACCCTCGCTTGGCACATCATGGTCACTATCACGGCAATGCCTACACAATCCCAGGACAGGGACCCAAACGTTCAAACAAGTTCCTTGCCTGAGGCCACACAGTTTGTCTGCTGGGAGATTTCTAAACTGCCTTGTCTGGCAAAGACCTGTTCTAGGGTCAAAATGGATCTGCAGGTGCAGCCTAGGGCATAGACCACACCTAGGCTTTGCCCACCCTGTGGCGATGCACCTGGCAAGCTGTTCCTTGAAGACTTCACACCCTTGCTGAAGGTAGCCAGTCATCGGCTGCTGATGTATCTGGGAGCTTCTTATGGGCTATACCTACCATTACCATCTCCATGTCCCTGGCACCTGGTGAGACACTTGACAACTATTAGTGCTTAAAAAGAAAGAAAAAAGGCTAGCTGAATTGAACTGAATAGGAGAAGTCAGCAGAAGACAATCAGACTCTACCAGGTGCACATCTATTTTTTCTGTATGTCTGATTCCGCTTACCTCAGGGCTTCAGAACCTTCTATTTCTTCATCATCTACCTCTTCTCCTGGAGAACTCCCTTCTCCTCCTTTGGACTCCAGCTCCAATGTCACATCCTTGGGGAAGTCTGCCTTCCATGAGTCGAATTTGGGAATCAAGTCTTTCTTACAGCTTCCTGAGTCCCTGGACTGCTCAGTCACTGACTATCTACAGCCATACCTTTGTGGTTGCCGGATCCCCCAGACAGGCACAATGGCTTTATTCACCTCAGTATTCAGAGGCTGTCACTGTGCAAGCTGTCAATAAAATATGCAGAGTGACTGAATGAGTTACTGCTGTTAAATCTCATTTCAGCCCCAGCATCACTCAGAGGGATGGCTGAACAGATGTTATCATCTCCCTCGATGAGGAAACCATGGCTCAGAAAGCATAGTCTCTCACCTGGGGCCAGGGGCACAGGCAAGACAGTGATGAAGTACCCCAAAGAAGGCCATGACTTTTCTTGTAAAGTGCTTAACTGCTTCTGCAGGCACTCAAGAGCAGCTTAGTTCCAGGAATCTGAAGTTGTGTCTTTGGCATCAAACACAGCTCTGAACACACAGATGCTGACTGATTTGGTACCCAAGGAGATGGTGACAGCAATTAAGTGACCTCAAAAGTGGAGCCCAAACAACTTGCTTTCTGTGCTTTCTGTTTAGAGTCACATTTCCATCAGAGTAGATTCTGACAGGAGACTGTGTCCTGTTCGCAATTTGATTCTATTCCAGCAGGTCTGGTCTGAGAACACAGCTAAGTGCTGGTGAGATACAAAGAAACCGATGGGTTCAGGTGAGACTTCAATTCTGTGGGAGAAAAGAAGACTTCCCTATTGTCTATCTTCTAGGTAATGATGTGTGATAAACGGCTTCTGTAGGGACTCAAGAGCAGCTTTTGTTCCAGTCGTTTGAAGTTTTGTCTGTGCAACTTGGCAAACATTTGTTTGAGAGCCAAGGGAGAGCGCTGTTCCAGAGTCAGGTCTGACCCCAAATGGCCGAGTGACTCTAGGCAATTCAATGGCCCTGTGGACATCATAAGGAGTCCTGGGAGCACTGTGGGCTCAGCACTGGGCTGCTAACTGCAATGTCAAGAGTTCAAACCCACTAGCTGCTTCATGGGAGAAAGATGAGGCTATCTGCTCCCATAAAGATTTACAGTCTCAGAAACCTTATATAGGGGTCACTATGAGCAGAAATTGACTGAAAGGCAGCAGGTGTGGCTTTGGTGGACATCGAAGGTTTTGACACAGTAGAGAGTCTGTGACAATGAGGGGACCCCTCCGTGGAGTGGGCCAATACAAGATCAACAATAATGGACTCAAATATGCCAAGCATCATGAACATGGCTCAGGACTTGGCAACATTTCTTTCTGTTATATACAAGGTCTCCTTGAGTCAGGGCTGACTCAGTGGCAAGTAACAATAGCAACAATAACATGGCACCTTGGGAGGGACAGTGCCCACCCTATCTTCCTCACAGGGCTGTGGCCAGGTTCAAATGAGGCGGCAGGTGTGAACAGTTCTGTGTGAGCCACAGGCAGAAATTAGATGTTTGGTCTAATTTACAAGGCCACTCCTACACCTCCACAGGCCTGGCACAGGCTGGCAACGCAGAAGGTGCTCCCTGGGGGCTGACTGTTGACAGCTTTGTCCATGGAAGCCAGGGTCACTTTACAGGAAACTGCACTTACCTGCCCAGTGTGCTCAAGACAAGAAAGAGTGCGGGCCTCTCACAACCCCTGGATTAGATCAAGGCTGGGGCCAGCAGGTGAAAGAGAAAAGAGAAAATTAACACAAAGTTAGGTTCCCTTGGGCTGAAGTTATATCTTTGCACGTCACTAGCTGTGTGACCCGAAGCAAGTGCCTTAACCACTCTGGACCTCGATTTTGATGAACTGTGAAACAGTGATAATCTCCCCTCTAGGTCAATGTCTGAATCTAATTATAAAAAATAAAAATAAAGGATGCTACTGAAAAATAGTATTAAGTCCTTGAGTGGGGATAGGACGGGAAGGGCCACCCAACATGACATATGTAGTTCATTAAAGGCAGCTTGTCCCTTGCCCCCCAGTGAGGAAGCCTGTCTGGGTGGGACCGTGTAGAGAGGCCAGGCTGGTGCCAAGCATAACCGTAGGCAGCAGTGGAAAGTGTGTCAGAGAGTGTGAGCGAGAGAGTGACCCCTCCAGCACTGAGGAGACCGAAAGGTGGATGGGCTCTAAGGCAGGTGAGGCAACATCACGTCCCTTCTCTCCAAAACCACTGCCTTCTCTCTGAGCAGACACACGAACTGCTTCTCAGCTGGCGCTCAAGAAGCTGAACACAGAAAGAACATCTCAAAAGCCACCAGAAGGGCAATTGCTGTCACTTTCCTACCTCCTACCTGGTCCCAACTAACCTCAATCTGAGGGTAGACATATTGTCAACAAATATAATAAACATTCAGAACTTCAGAAAGAATCAGAACAAGATATTTTTAAGCACTTTCTATGCACTGTTCTAGGCACTATGGGGGGAAATGAGAGACACAGTTCCTGGCTTCAAAGAACGGTCTATCTTTAGAGACAAGAACTAGTGCATGTGAAACAGTTAGGAGCTCAAAAAGCTCCCGTTCTTAGGAGCCACAGAAGAATTTCTCTCATGTTCTAGTCTCTGAAAATACTGGATTTCTCCCCAGAAAGTTTTCTTGTTTGGGATTTTTTCAATTGTTGGCTATTTATGCTAACATTTTCAGAAGTCACCTTTCCCTGTTTCCTTTGGCTGCTAGGATGCTCAGAGTCAAATTTGCAGGCAGTCTCTAATACTCAAGTATATCATTAAGAAATATATTTTTAAGTAGATTAATACTACACAAAGCTACATTCATAAAGTATGATATTGACATGAGGACAGATATCTAGATCAATAGTAAAGAACTCAAGAGTCCAGAAATAGCCCTTTATTTTTATGGTCAATTAATTTCTGACAGGGGTATCAAGACAGTTTAGTGGGATAAGAATAGTCTTTTCAAATGGTGCTTGGGCAACTGGATAATCAAAACGGAGCAAAAAGTTAAACCTAAGAACTAAAACATTAACACCCTGAGAAGAAAACCTAAGAACTCTTCATTAACACGGGATTAGGCAATGACTCCTTACCTATGACATCAAAATCACAAGCAGCAAATGAAAACAATTGTGAACTTTATCAACGTTAAGAACTTTTGTACTCCAAAGGACACCATTAAAAAAGTGGAAAGATGCTCTGTGTGTGTGTGTATATATAAATATAAATATAAATGTAAATATATAAATATATAAATAAATATATATATATATAAACAGAGTGCAGAGGGGGCACGGAGTCTTGGTGTGGCGCTGTGGGCTAATGTGCCACACTGCAAAGCCGTTTGAACTGTAGAGTCAGCAGTTCAAGTTCACCAGCTGCTCCTAGGAAACCCTATACAGGGTCTCTATGGATCAGAATCGACTCGACGGCACTTAACAATAACAGAGGGGGCACAGTCACTGTGACCTCCTAGACGTAACCCAATACATTGCAGGATTGGTTTACTGGGTTTGAAGATTTAGAACCACAGATTTATGGAACAACTCTGTCAACTGGCACAACATCAACTATGAAGTTTATGTTCTACACCCTAGTACAGTAAGGAGCATCTAGGGTCTTTTGAGCTTTCAAGTGACCATCTAAGATACAAACTATTGGCCTCTATTCATCTAGAACAAAAGAAAATGAGGAAACCAAAGACTCAAAGAAGAGACTGGTCCACAGAACTAATAGCCCACACAGCTATGGTTCCTTCTAAACTAGGTGGTGAGCATCTACCAGGCTACCACCAACTGTTCTGACACAATACAAGGTCCTGAATAGAAATGGGACAAAAATGTAGGACAAAATTCAAATTCCTAAAAAAAGGCCATACTTAATGGACTAATGTCAACTATGCGAGCCCCTGAGTCAATCACCATGAGGCAGCCTTTGAACTTGGAACTGAAGCTACTTCTGGAGGCCATTTTTTTAGCCAAATAATAGATTGGCTTGTAAACAATAACATTTGTGGGTAATGTGATTCTTTCAATAATGAACTACAAGAGAGCAAATGATCAAAATTTACCCCAAAGAAAAATCATAAGGCAGGGAGAGGAAGAGAAGCTAGTTCAATGGAAACAGAACTCACAGAATGTAAACCAAGAGAATGATGTCACATTGTGAAAACTGTAATCAGTGTCACCAAGCAATCTGTGTAAAAGTTGTTACACGGGAACCCAATTTGCAGTGTAAACTTTCACTTAAACACGTTTTTGTTGCTTTTTTTTAAAAAAAAAAAAAGGAAGTGAAGAGACAACCCAAGAATGGGAGAATATATTTGCAAATTATACATCTAATAAGGGAACTTGTATTCAGAATGACAAAAAAAGTCATAACTCAACAAAAAGAAAACCCAATTTAAAAATGGGTGAAAGATTTGTAAACATTTTCCCAAAGTTACATAAGTGACCAGTAAACACGTGAAAAGATTCTCAACATCATTAGACGCTGCTGTTGTTAAGTGCCGTCAAGACAGTTCTGACTCATAGTGACCCTGTATAGGGTTTCCAAGGAGCCACAGATGGGTTTGAACCGCTGACCTTGTGGTCCACCAAGAGTTCCATTAGACATTAAGGAAATGAAAATCAAAACCATAATGAGACACCACTTGACTCCCATTGGTGGTGGTGGTTTACGGTTCCTACTCATTGTGACCCTGTAGAGTGTTTCTGAGGCTATAAATCTTTACGGGAGAAGAAAAGTTCATCTTTCTCCCTCAGAGTGATTGAGAGATTCAAACTGCTGGACTAGCAGTTAGCAGTCCAGCTCGTAACCCACTCTGCTACTAGAACTCACACTAGGAAGGCTAAAATAAAGAAGACAGGCAGCAGCAAGTGTTGGAGATGAGACAGAAAAACTGGAACCCTCACACATTGCTGATGGGGTTGTTAAAATGGGGCAGCTACTCTGAAAAACAACTGGCACTTCCTCTTACATTGAACATAAAGTTATCCAAGGACCCAGCAATTCCACTCCAAGGTATCTACCCAAAAGAAATGAAAATTTAGACTTACACTTGAATGCTCATAGTAACATTATCCATACCAGGGGCTTTCAGAGGGTTTGTGGAAAAATGGAATGAAAATATAAAGGAATTTTCCACACACTTTTTAAAGCCCCCTTATAATAGCAAAACATTGGAAACCACCCAAATGCCCATCAACTGATGAATGCATAAACAAAATGTAGTATCTCCAAACAATGGAATATTGTGTTGTTGGTTGTTAAGTGCTGTCGCATTGGTTCTGACTCATAGGGTTGTGAACCACAAGGTTGGCCATTCAAACCCACCAGATGCTCCTTGGAAACCCTGTACAGGGTCACTGTTGTGTTGGAACCAACCCATGGAACTTAACAACATAGGGTCTCTGAGGAGCAATTGGTGAGTTTGAACCAGCGATCTTTTGGTCCAGAGCTTATCCTACAGTGCCACACTAGGACTCTAATGGCATATTGTTCACCCATAAAAAGGAATGGAGTACTGACACACACGATCTCACGGATGAACCTTGAAAACATAATGAATGTAGGTGAACGAGACCAGTCACAATAAGGCCACATATTATAGGATTACATTTTTATGATTGTCCAGAATAGGGGTTGCCAGAGACTGTGGAGTTGGGGGATGGGATTCCTCTGGGGGACAATGAAAACATTCTGGAATTAAGATGGGTGAACAACATTGTGAATATACTAAAAGCATTGAATTATACACTTTGAAGAGTTGATTTTATGATATGTGACTTATATGCCAATAAGATTGCTATTTTTAAGTTGATTAAGTGTGGTGGTGTTGGTTGTGTGCTGTTGAGTTGGTTCCGACTCACAGTGGCCCTATATGAGGTTTCTGAGGCTGCAACTCTACCCAGGAGTAGAAAGCCTCATCTTTCCTTCCATAGAGCGACTAGTGGATGTGAACTGCTGATCTTGCAGTTAGCAGCCCACTACACTACTTGTTGTTTTTGTTGTTTAGTGCCATGAAGTCGGTTCTGACTCATAGTGGCCCTGTATAGAGTTTCCAAGGAGCAGCTGGTAGGTTTGAACTGCCGACCTTGTGGTTCACAGTCCAGTGCTGACTCTACAGCTCCATGCCAGGGGTCCACTCCGCTACCAGAGCTCCTTTAGATAAAGTTTCCAGTTATGTCAAAGTAACTTAGCAATGCTGGCTTCCTGATTCTGACACATGGTAGCATGAGGCCCTGATGGCTCAGCAGGAGGGAGACAACAGCCTCATGTGCAGTCACTCCCCATCTGTCCATGGGGACCCCTGTGCTGCTCTGATGCTGTACAGGACTTGGTAGAGCTTCCAGATGAAGGCAGACTAGGAAAAAAGGCTGCCAACCTAGTTCCAACCACCAGCCAATCAAACTCCTGCAGTTCACAAGGGTATCTGTTCCATCTGTCAGAATGAGTCGGGGGCCACCACCACCATGGTAACTTAGGAGTTAACACTGAGGGAAATCTGAGGGAAGGGTAGATGGGGGCCTCTCTGTATTCTCTTTGGAATGTTTCTGTAAATCTAAACGCATTCCAAAATAAAACGTTGATTTAAAAAAAAAAAAAAAAAGTTGACCTTTAGAGCTGTTGTTGCTATGTGCCATGGAGTTGGTTCCGACCCATAGCGACCCTGTACAGGGTTTCCGAGGCTGTAAATCTTTACAGGAGCAGAAAGCCTCATCTTTCTCCTGCCGAACAGCTGGTAGTTTCAAACTGATGACCCTGAGGTTAGCAGCCCGATCCATAACCACTACGCTACCTGAGCTCCTTTTTAGAGCTACTATCTAGTTATTTCATTAGGCTCACATGACTGTCATGTGCTGCCCCCACCCCTTCTGGACCATACGGTGCTCAGAGGCAGGAGGCAAACATCACATACAACCAGGGCAGCCCATGCAGGGTTGGGCATCACAGACACTCGATGAACACCCATGGAGGGTCTGAACTTATCACAACAAACCCTCACATCTGTGCAGCATAGAACCACCCTCTCTCTCTCCTTCACGCCTCACTACTTGTGAGGTAAGCACCATTACCACAGCCACGTCCTGTTAACCCCATATCACAGCCTTCTATCTCTAGCTACAGAAACACTTCTGTTTCACCAAACCCCCCTCCTCTAAATCCCTATTCCCAATACATCCTGCTGTGGGTCACTGGAAAACTAGATGAGCATCTCTTACCTTCCCCTCCCTGGCAAAAGTCCAGTGCCGTACACCTCTACCTGCTGATGTGTCCCTCTATCCCAACTAGCAAAGTACTCCAAGGGCAGAGACGGTATTGTTTGTCCCTACACCCCAGGGTCTCACAGACACATGCTCAAGCAATGAATGCGTTAAGGTACTTCATTAACCGACGACACCACTATTACCATCATTCCTAAATGAAACACGCTGATTTCCAGCAGAGAACCCTCTGGAACACAAACGCTCTTCTGGGCCATCTCACTGCTGCATGGACATTGTGCATGGCCTGGGGTTTGGCTTTTTGAAAAGCTCTGAGCTGGTTTCCCACTCTGACCGATCTGGGAGCATAGGATATCTTCTAGTTATCCGGAGACTCAGGGGGCTTGGAACTGGGCCAGGGAAGAGCAGGCTTTGCACGCTGCATCAAGCTTCAGGCAGCCAGTCTCTGCTTCCTGTGGGGCCACGGCCCGCTGACATCACTGAGAAGCTGGGGTACCCAGGGGGCACATGGGTGTTGCAACTGCAGGCAGCATGCAGGGTCATGAGAAGTTCAGCTCTGGGGTTTTCTCAGTCCATTGGGTTTTACTCATCCCCTGTCCATTAAGCGTGTCCCCCCTCCCTTTTCTTTGTGTACATGTGTGTTTTAATTATTCGATGGCTCTTGGCTTACTTTCCTAACCCCACATTAACATTTCTCACTGCTACCAAGAAGCAGAAACGAGGCATTCCACCCACTGGAAAGCAGTCAAAGAGGTCAGAGAGGATTCCAGCTCTGAGTGAGAACCCTCAGGGACAACAGTCGGCTTCTCATCAGAAAGAGGGTGTACAGCAGAAGTCCTCAGCAACCTGTGGCCCACCCCACCCCGACCCATTTTACAGATAAGGGGCCTGAGGCCAAGAGGGCTAGATAGTGACTTACACAGTCACACAGCTGTAAAATGGAGCAAAAAATGACTCAATTTTTCAAAGCTGCTACCACAAAGCATTTTTTTCAGTCCAGGCAAACATTCCACACAAAAAGTATTCCCACACACAGAGAATTTTACACTGGAAATCATGTCTTACAAACTCACAAGCCATGGGAATTTTCTCACCAGCAAGCATTAAAAAAAAAAAATACCGAAAACACATATTCATCCCATGTGTTCACTCAACAAGTATTTATGACGTGACTGCTCTCTAACAGGCCCCGTGCTAGGCTCTGGGGACATGAAGGCCAGTAAGATCTGGTCCCTCTGCCATCAAGAAGAACCTGACTCTGAGATGCGACTGGCCCCTGGAAAATGAGCCTCCTTCAAAATAAGTCTTAATGGAGGGAACATTCCAAGTAAGCAATATGAGGCAGTTTCAAAATTTTCATGGAAAATGGAATGAAAAGATAATGGATTGGTCTCTCCCTGTCTAGAGGAAAGAAGAATGATGAAAACTGAAGTCACGTGGAAACAGTCCAATGGACCAATGGAACTCAGCTTCTACAATACTGACAGCAGAAGAATGAGATGGTACTCAGCTTCACTACCGACGCCTCGAAAAGGAATCACATTAGAGGTTCTGGATAGGGTGGGAGAGAAATGTGGAACGAAACTCAAAATCATTTAAAAAAAAAGACTAGACATCCTGGTCATATAGAAACCGGTGGAACCCCAAGACAATGGCCCTTAGTCACCTTTCAGGTGAACTGAAATTAATGCCTTGGCTCAATTTTCAACCGAAAAATAAACAAGTCTATAAGGGGAGCAAAACCACTAGGGAGGTACGCACACCTTAGAATAATCAACCATTTGAGATCAAAATGGCAGAATTTGCCCAAGGACAAAGTTCAGAAGGGTTAGGAAAGGAGGAGAAATGGGAAGAGCCACCGGAAGGAAGTGGGATAAATGATGTTTCATTGTAGGGCCTGCAATGAATGAAAGGAGACAACATGTATAAGAATTATTGAACGTAAACCTTATAGTTTGCTCTGTAAACTTTCACTCATTTCACAATAAAGAGCTTTTTAAAAAAAATTTTCCCCCACACGCTTTTTGAAGTCCCCTCCTATCCTCTTTGATCTTCAAAATTTTATCTTAACCAGTGAACTCTCTAGATTTCCACTCTTTCTTCCAAAGGAAAATGAAGCAAACTGTCCTTTCCAATATATTCAGTAAGAGACCCCAGACAGGATGACAAATGCTAACTTTTAGATAGTGCAGTGCAGAGAACAGCACAAAAAGGCAGGGGACCACCTGTGATTCATGTGTTTCCAACCCAGCGATGAGTCCCATAAGTCCCGGCCCTCAAGGGCCTCCCTGCCTAGGGTGCAGAAGACAGAACCAGAAACGAATGTTTTTAAGACCTCATGTGTTCAGCCAACTTTGGGGCACAAGGGAAGGATACTTTGAAGCCACTAATAGGGTGGCAAACAAGGGGTCTGCAATTGGTTTCTTGGACACAATCAAGATGGAATTTTGGAGGAAACTAGTCGCATTCTAGGCTGGCATGGGGCAAACCCAGGTGGCAACAAACAGCCTGGGGCAGGGTGGGGAAGAATTCCGAGATCTTCAGAGTCATAATTCTCAGTCATTTGAGCAAAGCGTAATCCTTGTTTTATTTCCACATTGTTTACAGGGCTTTCTCCCAATGGCATTTGGGCTCGCACTTGAAACGGTTCACTCCACAAACAGTGCTCACCACCCTCACAAATCCCTGCCTGTTTGCAGTAACTATAAACAACCTCACAGAGTCAGCAGCTGCCAGGTTGCAAAGCTCCAAACCAGAGGCACCAAGGGCAAGGTCAGAGCCCAAAACGGTGGGAGGCACTGAGAAGCATCAGGGGACAAGATGCATGCTTGCGTAGGCGCTGGGATTCACAGACAAGCTTTAAGCAAGGTGTTTCCAGGACAAGATCTGTTCTTTGGACAGATTACGTGGGGCACATGGGGAGAGCAGATCCAAGGGGGGTGGAGGAAAGTGTTCAGGAGTTTCAGGCCTCCAGGTGAGGGTGGGTGACCTTCCATACCAGAAAGACAGCTGTCATGGAAACCTCACGCCCCAATCATCCACCTTTCCAGAAATCAAACTAAAATCACATCCTCATCCAGGCCCTCTTTGTACACAACACTCATACAACTCAAAGAGGATTTTCCTAAGACCAAATTGAATGGCCCTCCCTTTCTCCCTCCCCATGCACGTGATGAGAAAGAAGAGCATGGTAATGCATAGTGGAGGGTGGTTTGGGCAATGACCATGACCCACCAGATGGCTAGCTGTGCAAATCAATGTGATGGTGGCATGGCCAGGGTAGGTGGGAGGCCTGGGGGAAGCTACTGTCCTGTTGTTACCACTCTTTCGCTGACTCACCTGCCTTACCCTGCACAACTCCACAAACTGCATCAGGCGACTGGGCCATACACTGAAGTGACTCCTCTCCACTACAGACCCCTTGGAAAGCCAAGAGTGGACTGACCTTGCCATGGGTACGTAGGTGATGTGATCGGTGTCATAGGGAGTAAGGTATTAGGGCTTAGGTACTCTGAAGGGCCAGTCCCCAAACAGACACATCTCCCTTGATGGCCTGACACTTTCAAAACCACTGGGCCTGAAATTCCCACCATTTGTCATTTCTCTGGCATCTGAGGTCCAAAGGCTGACTCACAGCATCAAAGATTTTGGTTAAAGCATTAGTCATGAAGATATACTTCTTTTAAATTCACTTCACAAACTTCTCGGGAGGGCCTGTGCCATGCCAGCCACTGTGCTGGCCACTGAGTGGGAGGAAGGGAGATGATTGAGGCTTTGGGGTCGAGACTAGGAGGCAGACAGAAGTCAAAGTGTGCAGATGGGGCCTCGTAACCCGGTTAAGGAGACTGGGCTTTGCCTTGGTTACACTGGGAAGTTGCTGAAGGGTTTTTAACCACTTGGGTTCAGATAGATACCAAATAGATGTGTTTTGATACCACTATTTTGTATCCCCTGGGGTAATAAACAGGAGCCCTGGTAGCACCATGGTTAAGCACTGGGCTGCTAACCAAACAGTCTGCAGTTTGTACCTATACAGGCAGTTCCAAAGTAGAACGATGTGGCAGTGTAAAGATTTACAGCCTTAGAAACCCTATGGGTAGTTCTGCTGTGTCCTGTAGGGTCTCTATGAGTCAGAAGGGTGGGTTTGGGATGGGTTGGAGTAATAAACAATATGTCATTAGCACCATTAACACCTAAATGGGAATTAGGTAATCAGAGGATGTGTCACCTTACAAAAGACTGAGATCTGGAACTGATAGTTTTAATGCCAGAAGACTGAAGCCAGGAAGAGTCTGTGGCCACTGCCGTGGGGACTGGAAAGTGAAGGACAAAACCCAGTGGACTCCCCTGAGTGCCAGGATAATGGCAGCAGAAGACAGTCTCCTCACATGATTCCTATCTTCAAATAGTCACTGAATTCCTCAATCCTGGACCTCAGGTATCACAGAGATCAAAAGAGATAGTCACTTCCTAGGGGAAGATGGATAGCAAACAATCATACCGGTTTATAAATACAAGCTGGGGTAACGGGTCTGAAAAACAAGAGCAGTGTATGCTCTGAGAGAAGTATCAGGGGATATAATTAACATGGACCAGGGCTCTCTTTCACCACTATGGAGTTGATTCTGACTCACAGTGACCCTGCAGGACAGTACTGACCTGCTCCACATGGTTTCTAAGGCTGTGAATCTTTAAAGGAAGCTGACTACCACGTCCTTCTGCAGAGCGGTTGGTAGGTTCAAACTGCTGACCTTTCTGTTAGCAGCTACCAGGAATCCTCAAGCGCTCCTGGTTTTTGTTGTTAAGTGCTGCTGAGCCAGTTCTGACCCCATAGCCACCCTCTAGAGGGTTTCCAAGGAGTAGCTGGTGAGTTTGAACCCCCGACCTTGTGGTTCAAGCTGACTTTGCAGTCCAGCACATTAACCCACAGCGCCATACTGGGACTCCTTAAGGACTCCTAGGAGATGTTGTTTCACATGAGACCTGACTTACATTAGCCTGCTGAACATTGTGGGGAAGAGCATTCCAGGCAAAAGAAATAGCATGCAGGATAGCCTGGAGGAAGGAAAAGCAAGACCAAAGTAGGACTGAGGGCCCAGTTGGGAGGCAGGCTGGAAGAGCAGGTCAGGACCAGACCCCACAACTGTGTTAGGGATCTTTCCGGTCAGGACAATGGGGAGTCCCTGATCAGCTTTAAGCAGATGGACCATAGGATAGGACATGCAGTTTTTAGAGATCACTGTGCTATGCCGGAGAGCGGAGGGAGGTTAGGCAAGATCGACTCTGCTTTGGATCAGGGAAGCAGCCACAGAGACAGAAAAGCAGATGGAGTTAGATATTCTGAAGGCTGAATGACAGGACCTGGGGATGGGCCAGACGAGGGAGCTGGGGAAGTGACATGGATGGCTTCCTGAGGTGACTGACAGTTCCAGAGAGCCTTTCCCTAAGACAGAGATGCTGGGAGGAGGAGGAGGAGCAGAAGGGTGGGGAGGGCAGAGCAGTACAAGGCTTGGATTTGGGACATGCCCAAACAAAGTCCCTATGATAGAAACAGTGGACCAGATGCCATTTTGGGGGGGCCCTAACCTTCCTAGGGTAACAGGAGGCCCTATCAGGCTCCATGCAGCGTCAGACAGAGTGGGGTCACTCCATGGTTGAAAATTCCATGGGACGTCCAGCCCGGGCATTGGCATGGGTGTAAGAGGATTACCCAGCTCCTGCTTCTCCCTCCAGCACCCAGTCAGGGAACAAGGCTTTCCCCTTGTCTGGAAGGGCCAAAAATCCAGCACAGGAAACTCCTTCTGCTGCCAGGGTGACTAATATTTATCACTGGTATATACAGTAGCCCTTCTTCAAAGCCATGAAATTCTGCCCACAGTTACAGCCACAAGCTCTGCAGCTGCCCTGCCCAAGCTTGGGCCTGCCTCAGCATTCCACAGGGCTGAATAACAAGACACTCTTTCTGTAGGTGCTGAGCTTACCCTACAACTCAGCATCTTCTCAGTGCTCTGGACTTGCTGCCTACAGCTCAGGGTTCAGAGTCCCAGGGGTGGCCTTTGAGGCACCCCAATTACCCTCCATGCTCAGCTCCCCCTGCAGAACAAGACAGCTCCTTCCACCCTGTAGACAGCAGAAAGTGGACGCTCATGACAAGAACGTTAGAGAATACTTGATCTAACCTTCTCATTGTTCAAGGCGGAATCTGAGGTTCAGAGAAGTCTGCTGACTTGCCCAAGATCACACAGCTTAATGGAGACAAAAACTGGAGTCCAGGGCTCTTTCTTTGTGGTCCCCGTCATAGAGTTAAAGGCAGCAGGGCCTCCTCCCAACAGGTGCTTTCTGCTCAGCTAGGTCAGATGAA
The DNA here is from genome assembly GCF_000296735.1 of Chrysochloris asiatica. Classification (NCBI taxonomy): domain Eukaryota; kingdom Metazoa; phylum Chordata; class Mammalia; order Afrosoricida; family Chrysochloridae; genus Chrysochloris; species Chrysochloris asiatica. Next base: position 1,177,573 of record NW_006408522.1, read on the forward strand.
GCTGTAAGCAGCTTTCATATTGAGAGCATCCTGAGAGAAGACATGAAGACAGACCAGAAAAAAAACAGCCTTTGAAATACCTCAGAGGGTCACTCGCTCTCACAGAAGTTTGCACAAGATACGCCTCAATGTCTGTCCTCCCCTTGCAATCCCCAAGTGGGAAGCAGGTATAGTGCTAAAATTGGAAGAACTGGGCCTGAGGAGACAGACAAAACTGATATAAGTCTTCATTCATGCAATGCAGTTTATGAATTCATCCATGCCCAAAGGTCTGCGTGAAGGGATGCATGGGCAAAGCCCACAGAGGAAGTACTTTCTTGTGTGACACTGGCCACCAAAGAAAGGAGATACAAGACAGCACAGGACACAGCGTTCCAGTGTAAATTCAACCATGTGTGCCAAGCCTCTTGCCAAAGTCATCTGCAGAGGGGACCGATGGAAAACCAGTTGAAAAAAAAGGCACTGCCCACAATTAGTATGAATATTTATCATTTGCTTGCACACTATACAATAAAATCCCCATGGGAAGGGAGGAAAAAGGGGGCTTTCTTCTTTGCCAATCACAGGCATTCCTGAACTCAGGGGTAATGAAGGGTGACCCCACACACACACAAAATGCAGAAGGATGGGGGATGCAGGGCAGTTTCAAAGGGAACACCAAACAATCCTCTCTTCCTAGCACCTCTTCTTCTATAAGCAGGACAGTGAGAATCAACATAAATCTATTTCCCCCAAAGCAGAGATGAAGCCTAACCCCACTTTCCCATTTCTCCTTCATCTCTGACACTAGCTACACATACAGACCCTCTCTGTCTCTCTGCCGCTGGCCATCGGGATTCAGTCAGACCTTACAAACTAAGAAGACACTCTCCTTAGGTTTGCTCATTCCCTAGAATGATTCACAGAACTCATGGAAGACATTATACTTAAGATTCTAGCTTTTAGTACAGAAACAGGATAGAAATCAGGATCGTTCTAAGGGAGAGATATGTGGGTGAGGTCTGAGAAGGTTCCCAATTTAGACCTGTCATTTCTCAGGGAAGGTATAACACCCTCCCTCTGCCAACCAGGAAACTCTGAGCCTCAGTGTTCCAGGCTTTTACTGCCAGTGCTGCATGCTGGGATAAATCATGCCTCCTGAGGCTGGCTGACATAGGCCTCAGGTGAGTGTTTTCTGGTCCAGCCAGCCCTCACTTGCCAGCGCAAATCCTCAGGTGTGGCCCGGAAGTCCCATATGAAGGCACCCCAATTACTTTGTAGGCTATTTCTTCAGTGCCAAGAACAAAGGTCTCGAAACTTAGGCTAAACCTAGGTCCTTTGCCCTACAACCAGACACAAATGGGTAAGTATTCTTGAACCCATCAGACCTGTTACTGAGCATCAATGTACACGTCGATACTCTGTGATGAGAACTGAGAAGTTATTCTAGACGTCAAAACCAAACCCAACCCATTGCTGTCAAGTCGATTCAGACTCAAAGTAACCCTACAGGGCACACTAGAACTGACCCAATGGGTTTCCAAGGCTGGAATATTTACGCAAGTAGACGGTCACATCTCCCCTCCAAAGAACGACTGATGGGTTCAAACTGTGAACATTTTGGTCAGCAGTTTGCTATCAGGGCCTCTCTCGTGCAAGACAAAGGGATTACAAAAAGTTAAAAAAAATATATCCAGTCCCTCTATGTTCACAAATCTATATAGGTCTGACAGGATATTTCTACATATAGATTTACCTATGTTGCAAAAATATTCATGACTATGGTGGAACGTATAGTAGGCAAAGCTATGAAAACGTCTTAGCCATAAACAAGCACCCTGAGGGAATGATTTGCTGGGCCGAAGTTACCAGGACCATTGCCTCAGGGACACCAAGATAAATTAGCAAAGCATAATCCACAAGATAATGTTCTACATCCTAGTTTTTTCTTGTCAAGTTTCTTCTTAGTTTTAATGTTTCCATGTTTTTCTTGGCTCTTCATTTTCATAGTATGTTGTGAAGTATTAACTTTCTTTGAGGTTACCCTATAATCTACTAACTTTTCCCTCTATTTAAGATAGTCTACTTTATCCTGCAATCTACCAGACCTCCTCACACCACTGAGATATCTGTTCCTGTATTTTTCCCTTCTTTGATATTGTTATTATTTTGATCTTTGATTGACCTCCCAGGTCCTCTGAATTCATTGTTCTGTTCTGGACTCTGCTGTCAACTGACTTCCGGGTGGTATTGCTACTTCTGTCAATCACTGGTTGTTGTCTGTTCTTGTTGGTTTTCAGTCCAAAGAACTCCCTTTAGGGTGTTCTGAAGCACTGGGTTGGCTTTGACAAAGTCTCTTAGTTTCTGTTTATCCTAGAAAGTTTTGATAGCACTGTTGTATTTGATCGACAGCTTTGCTGGCTAGACGCTTCTTGGTTAGCAGTTTTTTTTTTCTTTCTTTTAGGGTTTTATATATGTCTCCCCATTGCCTTCTTGCCTGCATGGTTTCTGTTGAGAGATCAAAGCTTAATCTGATTTGCTTGCCTTTTTAAGTAACACTTCTCTTTTCCCTGGCTGATTTTAAGATTCTCTCCTGGTCTTTGATTTTGGAGTCCTTGATTATGATATGTCTTGGTGGTTTTCTTCTGGGTCTATCCTTCTTGGGGTTCATTCAACTTCCTGAATGCTTATCTTCTCATCCTTTGTTAGCGAAATTTTCTTACATAAGCTCCTCAAAACTATCTCCTCTGTGGACTTGTGATTCTTCCTATTCTGGAATGCCAATAATTTTTAAGTTATTCCTCTTCATGCTGTCCAACATGAATCTTAGACTCTCTTCAGATTTTTTTATCCTTTTTTTTCTGCTTGCTCTTCTATCTTAGTAGTACTGAGAGATTTGTCTTCCAGCTCATGGGTTCTGGCTTCCATCTCTTCAATTCTACTCCTTTGCCCTTTCAGTGTATTGTCCATTTCTGATATTTTATCATTAATTATTTGGACCTCTTTTTGAAGGTTTTGAATTGTTTCAAATGCTATCTCTATCTTGTTTGATTGCTCCGGTAACACTTTCCTGACTTCTTACTTATTTTCCTCCAGCCTTCTGTGAAGCCTTTGGATTTGTGTGAATGGCATTCCTCTGAATTCCTTCTCAGGTAGATCCAAAACCTGCTCTCCTTCTAATGGGAAGTCTATGCCTACCTCCAGTTCACTTGTCTCTGTTACTCTTTTCTGTTTCTGGATGTGTGCCGAGATCTTTTGTTGTTTCTTGGACATTTTCAATAGTTAGATGTGTTTTCAATGATTAAATGAATGAATGTATGTTGCTAATTATTAAGCTTACTGAGTGTCTCCTGGTGGATGTGATCTGGAGCTAGGCTTCCACTTTTTTACATCTCTTATTACTCAACTGTGAGCAATCTTAGCAAATGTTGGCTATCTATGTAATGCATAGCAGCTGATACTGGCTCCTGTCTGGATGGTGGGATAGCATAGGGTATGATTGTAGCTTTGCTATATGGTCACGACTGCTGTCTCTCCTTGGGTAGGGAAAGAGAGCTCCTACCCCCAGGAAAAAAGTAAGACCAAAAGGACAAAACACAGAAACAAAAGTAAAACCAAAACCAAAAAAAGCACACAAAAAACAAAACCATAGCAGACTGTCTAGTAGCCTTTGCTGTGCAGATCAGTGTGCGTGCACAGTAGGAACATGCAGTGCTGGGTGGGGGTGTCCACTCACTTGGTCCCCCATCTAGTCACTGCTGTGACTGTATGTGACAGAGATTGAGAAATGAATGGAAGAAAGATAGTTCACAATTTTATCTCTGAAGTTCAGTTAGCTATCTGTGTATGCTCAGTGTAATTCTCAAAATGACTGCGTCCTTGTATATAGCAGTTGGTGTTGGCTCTTGCCTTTTATGTTGGGGTTTTACAGGGTGCAAGTATGGTTTGGCTGTATGGCCAGACCTACTATCTCTTGTTATAAGGCAGGAATAAAGACTCCCGCCCAAGTAGGAGAGTCAACTTTAGAGCTAAATCCCAGAGTCAGACATCATAAGAAGTCACCGGAGGATTAACCTGTGGGACCACTGGGGCTTTCAGAAAGTGACTTCCTCTTTACATCATGGGAAAATTATACCTTCTGGGCGCAATGCTACCTGCCTGAAGATGCCCGGGCTCGACAGAAAGGGTGCACAGGGTAGAGGAGGAAAAAAGGTTTAAAAAAAAGACAAAACTGTCACACCTCTTTTTCCACACGTCTCAGTGGCTTTTGTACTGTAGCAGCCGGCCCCACCCTCTGATCTCCATCAAGACTTTTTACTTTCTAGCTTGATGAGTAGACTATGGTCTTAAAAGTGTGCAAGCTGCCATCTAAAATACAGCTACTGGTCTCTCCCCATCTGGGGCAAAGAAGACTCTGAAATTTGAAGAAGCATGGAAAAACTGAGTCCAATGGACAATGCAAACCTTAGCTTCCACAACCCTGAGATCAGAAGAACTAGATGGTGCTGTGCTACCAACTAACTGATCTGAAAGAGATCACATTAGAAGGTCCTGAACAGAGTGGGAAAATATGTGGAACAAAACTCAACATCAGGCTTCCTGGTTGGATAAAGACTGGTGGAACCCCCGAGACTGTGAGTCTTAGTCACTTCTTCAGACCTGGAACTGAACTTACCCTGTGGCTCCATTTTCAACCAAATAATAAACAAGGGCTATAAGATGAACACTAACACTAAAGAGGTATGCACTCCTTAAAATAATGAACCATCTGAGTTCAGAAGGTTAGGAAAGGGGAAGAACCGGAAACAAGAAACACAAGGTGGATGTGAGATAACTGATGTCACACCCTGGGGATTACAACCAACAACATGAAACAAAATGTGTCTATGTCTAGAACATTGAATGGAAAACTGATTTGCTTTGCAAACTTTCATCCAGTTCACAATGAAGTGTTTGTTCATTTAAAAAGAAATCAGACAACATTTTGCATTGGACAAATCTGCTACAAAACACTTACTTAAAACACACACACATTGGCAAACAGAAAACAAAACCAGTTCCTGCCCTGCTTGCCCTTGGATAACTATTGGCCATCAAAGACAGCAAGTGTGTGTGTCTGGGAGGGAGAAAGGGGTAAAAAGTTATTCTTATCTATCTTCCTGTCTTTGAACACCACCACCACAAAACCAGCCGAGGCAGGCCCTTTTTAAAGTAGGGGCCTGTTACACACACTTCCTCCAAGTTTCCTTACCCACCCTCAACCACCTTTAAACGTCAACATCTTCAGTGTTGCATGGCGTTTCTAACTATGGTCTTGTAACTCCTATCAAACGACAGGAGGGACTAGGTAAATAAGATTCCTTTGGTGCTCTGTCTGCCAAAGAAAACTGGATGAACGCCTAATAATTCAAATAAGGTACATGGCACCCTTTGAGGTATGGGACTATGCAAGTAAGGTGTATGACACCTCTAATAAGAGGATTGGTCAGTTTTGCCATCTGCTAGGCTTAATATAAGCAGCTCTGGTAGTGTAGTGGTTATGAGTCAGGCTGCTAACCTCAAGGGCAGTAGTTCGAAACTACCAGCTGTTCTGCGTGAGATAGATGAGGCTTTCTACTCCCGTAAAGATTTACAACCTCAGAAACCTGTGCAGCTCACTATGAGTCAGAACCAACTCCACGGCACATCATCACCACCACCACCACCGGGCTTAATATAAGCCATCCTGAGGCAGACAGAGCACCCTCCTTATCCCCAAGAAAGAAGAGCTAGGAATGGAGCAAATCCTTTGGATCCCAAGCTGAGAACCTTCCAGGGCCATGAGACAGAGAGAGAGGGAGATTTACCACCAGATATGGCGAAAAGCAGCAGCAGAAACAGGCAGATGCAGAGGCAACAGAATCAGGAGGCTGGCAGGAGATGGCACAGTGTGCTTCCTGACCCACAGAACAAGAGATGAGCACCTTCAGGCAAGAGGCTTGCTGATCAAGTGGGAGGCCTCTGGGAACTTTTCATGGCTTGTCAATCCATGGAGCTAGAGAGCTGGGCACCTTCGGGCCAAGGCTAATTGGCAGGGTGTGCATTCATTATTAGAGCTAAAGAGCTTTGAGGCGAGGCAAGCCTAAGAGACCTAAGGGACTGAGGGCCCAAGAGCTAGGGTGAGGCCTGCTGTGGGCACTGCCAAAAAGTTGAGTCATTTCTGATCCTGCATGTTAACCCATTACTTCCTTAATAAACCCCAGATTCTTGAGTCTTGTTGAGTCCGGTGTGACCAATGCTAAGTATTATCAAACCCAGCAGAGAAATCGAATGTGTCAGCTGGTGTCAGAACTGGTAATGATGTTGGAGAGAGGAGGTAAGTCTGACTTCTGCCTCACAGGAATCAGCCTTGGGCTAATGGTGATGACGGTGAGTGTCTCCACCCCAGCCCCGTATGAAGGCAGGGCAGATCAGATGCCACCGCCATGCCACTTTATACCTCCAGTACAGGTAGAGGCAATTCTGCCTCTGCAGCCAATCATAGCGAGTCATTATGGAGTTCCAGAAATAACTGTGCACAAAGGGAAGAGACCTAGTGTGGTCACTCAAGGTGACATCACAAACCAAGATGGTTATGTCAGGAGCACCGCTGATGTTGGCGGAAACTCTCCTCACTATTGTAGCTGAGACCCAGTTCTCCACTGACCTGAGCACATAGGGAAACCACACAGAACTGCTGAGATCCACATTGGGCCCCACAGCTCCAAAATCACCAATGTCAGAGCCGGCAGGGGCAGTGACACTGAGGAAGCTGAGGCTCAGGAGGGTGACTTCTATTCAGGGTGCTGGTCTCCAAAACAGTAGGATATACCAGTTCTCCCCTCAAGTCCAGATCCAACTTTAATGTTAGATTACAGGTACCAAGAGCCTACGTGTTGTTGTTCCGATTCATAGCAACCCTGTCTAGTGTTTCCCAGGAGCAGCTGGAGGGTATGAACTGCCAACTTTGTGGTTCACAGTCCAGTGCTGATCCTACAGTGCCACACCAGGAATCCTACATTAAAGACCATTCATAACTCACACTTGCATAGTACTTTGCTTTCTTCCAGAAATCTTTCCCACCTTCATTCTTTCCTGTTCACCGTGGCAGCCTTCTGATGCAGGTAGAGTGGGGCTGACTTACCCCATTTTAGGGGCTACTGAGTCCCAGGAAGCCTGTGCATCTTGTTTGAAGATCTCACAATACCTTGTCTACTGTTCCACCACTAGAGCGAGAGTGAGGGGGTGGGAGAAGGGTTAGCAAAGACAAGAACCCTAAGACACAGTACCATGCAAAGGAAGCTGACTATCAAATCGGGGAGGGTCAATGACACACAGACCGATCATGGAACAGGCCAAATTAATCCATTCAGAAATATCTACTGAGGATGTACTGTGTACCAGACCCAGGAAATGATTCAGTCAGCCATTCAGAGAAAGGTGGGGGAAGCGAGAATGAACTGGGATAGCAAAGGAACACTTGACCCAGGTGATACAAAGATGAAGAAGACTCTGGGACAACACCCCAGGAAACACAGGGTGAATCCAAGCATGGCATTTAGTAAGGAGACAGAAAGCTGGAGCGTATTAATGTCCTAGGGCTGTCATGAGCCCTGATGTGGTGCTGTAGGATAAGCACTGGACTGGTAACTGCAAGGTCGGCGGTTCAAACCCACCAGCCGCTCTCAGAAAGCCTATACAGGGTCACTGTAAGTTGGAACTGACTCCACGACACATAAACCACCACTACCACCTGGAGGCTGGCGTTCTGGTGTGGCATTGTAGGATAAGCACTCCAACACAAGGTCGGTTTGAACTGCGAGGTCAGTGGTTCAAACTCACCAGTTGCCTCGGAAACCCTATACAGGGTTGCTATGGATTGGAATCAACTCAATGGCACTTAACATCATCTGGAAGCTAGAAGTCCAAATTGAAATGCTGGCAGAGCTCCGCTTCCTGCAAAGGAGCCATTAAAGGCTCTTGCCCTTGACCAAAGGAGCCTCTCTGGTCCTCCCAGTTCTGGTAGTCCCTGGCATTTCTGGCTTGTGGCAGTAGGATTCCAAGTTCTGCTCCACTGCCAAGTGCTTGTCTTCTCCTCTTTTATAAGAACACCACTTCTATTGGATTAGGACCCATTCTACTCCAATACCACTTCAGTGTTAAGTGATAGCACCTTCAAAGACCCTATTTCTACACCGAGTCACTTCACATATACAAAGGTTGGGACTTTAATATATCCTCTGGAAAAGCACAATTCAATCCACAATTGGGAGGAACTGAGGTGTGTCTCGTCCGGCAGGAACAGGGGGTTCGTATGGAAGGGAAATCCAGACAGTGGTTGACTCTAAAGGACTTAAAATGCCAGGCTAAGGGGAGTGCACACCCTGCCTTCAGTATGTTGTGTCCAACTCTCTCAGCCCACCCTAGCTCGCTCCCAGCTATTGGCCAACCAGGAGCATCAAGGTGGTCAAAATGTCACGTAATTAACAGAACACAGAGAGCCCAGGTGTACAGACACCCAAGTCAGCATGGACCGACAGTGAGCTAAGGACCATAGACAGACATAAAATGCCTGCAGATGAGGCACAAACTCATTCCATCACTCAAGAAAATGTGGGGGTGTAAGCCATACTTTCAAAAGGGCTGCATTTCACACATTTTAAGTGGTTTTCACACATTTCTGAGCAAATGCATGACTGCTCTGTGTGTGTGTGAATATACTGAGTTTCAAAAGGGAAAAAACAGTAGTTTCATCTGACTCACGCTACTCTCCTGGCTTTTTTCTCTCTCTCTTCACACACACTCACACTCGTGCACACACACACACACACACAACATCTCTTCTAGTTTGGGGGGCCTACAGGAGTCACCAAATCTCAATGTACTGACCTTCCCGGGGACCCATGAAAATGCTGTTCAGCTGTTGAGCTCCGGGAGAGCAGCGACTGAGTTGTACTAACATCCTCGTAAACAGATCAAGAGCCTCCCAACTGTGCTGATGTGATGGTAGGAATGAATATTTGCTGCTTCCCATATATTTGGACTCCCTGAAAATGCACGTAAGTTCCGCTCCACAACATACAACCCAAACACAAACCCATCTGCGTTTCTACCTATTACTACAGCTGGAGCCCTGGCTGGGCACTGTGGGTTAATGCGCTGGTCCACAAGGTCGTTTTGAACCACAAGGTTGGCAGTTCAAGCTCACCAGCCACTCCTGGGAAATCCTATACAGGGTCGTTATGAGTCAGAACCGATTCGACGACACTTTAGCAACAACACTACTAATCCTTGTTTTGGAGTCGCCTCTGACTCATGACAACCGTGTAGACTCGTGCTCTCTGGGATTTTCAATGACTAACTTTACAAAGTATCTCATCAAGCCTGCTTTCTGAGGCACCTCTGGTTGGACTCAAACCCCCAACTTTTTATTTAGCAGCCAAGTGTGTTAACGAACCATTCACATCACCAATTTACACTGTTAAGTGCCATCAAGTCGGTTCCACCTCATAGCGACCCTGTATAGGGTTTCCAAGGAGCGGCTGGTGAGTTTGAACCACCGATCTTGTGGTTCAAACCAACCTTGTGGTCCAGAGCTTTATCCTACAGCATCATACTAGGACTCATTCACCATTATTCCTTTTAGTCCCACTCAGTCTTTGGTTTCAGACACCAATCCTGAAAGAGCCTCAACAATTAAAGCACTTTATGCCCACTCAAACACTCACACCAACTTCATGAAATAGGAGAGGTCCCAGTTGGTAATCCCATTTAAAGATGAGGAAGCCCAGACTTAGAAACTTTACATGACTTTCCCCAAAACACATCACAACTAATACAACTCAGGTCTAGTTAGTCCTTGTCTGTGAATCTTTCACCTCAGTTACTGAGAAAACAACTAAACTTCCAAGAGCCTCCAAAGGACCAGATAGACATTGAATTCAGTGATAGCAGGCAATGGTAGCATCATTGCATCAGCACCAACCACGACCAAGAACAGACTTGAGAGAGAAAGTAAGTCTGTCCATGACATAACCAGAGTGTGGGAGGACCAGGAGGACAGACTGCATGTGAAACCGTTTGCTGACATCCAAGCACTGAAACAGTTCATTGACTCTCATCCATAAATATTTCTATAAGCTACAGTTTCGTTTATCCTGTGCCGGGGCCAAGAGGGTTTGAAAGTAAAGTACGCATAAATTCGGTACTGGAAAGTTTCTTATTTCCTGCAGTGTCAGATGTTCACAGTCAAAAAGAAAAGGAGAAGCGATGTCACATGGTAAGTCATCCATCACACACCAAACGTATATGTTTACACATAATTGGTTCCTTTTGCTCAATGCTCAAAGTGAGGAAGACCACTGAAATTGTTGTAGGCACACACGGGGATTCAGCCCAAGCCTTTGGTTATTCCTACCTAACAGTTCCAGAGCCTCCCGGAAGCACACTATGCACTGAATCCTGGGTAGCTGTTCCACCAGTGTGGGACAGATAGCTTCTCCAAGTACTCAAAGAAGGCACAAAATACCAGGTAAGAAGCAGCTGAAACTCAGAAACTTAGAATTTGCACACATAAAAGAATCAAAAGCCCGTTTTCCACTGTGATTTTCCTAATGGATAGTGAGGAGGCGCAACTAAATCTCAACTCCGGCATTGTTCTCTTATTCGTTTGGGAAGTCACTTCCCTCTCCAGGTCTGGGTTCTCATGAAGGTGTGGGTCTGCATGACAAGGTCCTTGCTTTGTTTCTGCCTGCATGTACTCCTCTATTCAACACCATAAATCAAAATGCAGGCTGCTGAGAGGAGCACCATCAGAGGAATACATTTTTAATTAACTGGTAAGGAAAGAATGTTCAAACTTCAGTACTATTACTAGTGCTAGGCATAGAGTAGGCAGCTTTTGCTTTATCCTCGTCATCTGTGTCTTCATCAACAACAAAAATTCCTTGCCACACACCTCACTGGTGGAGTCTGATGACACCTCACTTGGGGATCACTGGCCTGTCTGACTCTTGAGGGCCCACCAGTTCCCAACTTCTCTGAATATGAGAATTAAAATATTGCGGCACATGTATTACCTATCCCTACTGTTCTTCAGCAAATGTGAACCCTAGCTTCTGAGCACCTGAGGAGTACACCATCTGTATGGTTGAGGGAGTCCAGGTATGGCGCTTTAGGATAAGCACTTGACTGCCAGGTCAAGTTGAATCACAAGGTCAGTGGTTCAAACTCATCAGTAGCTCTTTGGAAACCCTATGAAGGGTCGCTGTGGGTCAGAACCAACTCGATGGAACTTAACAACAATGGTTGACTTGTCTCCCCCCCCCAAAATGTGTGTTGCAAATCCTAACTGCTACAGAGGTTACAGAAGTCCTGGTGTGGCACTGTGGGTTAATATGCAAAGTGATTTTGCATTGCAATCACGAGTTCAAGTTCACCAGCTGCTTTACAGGGTTGCTATCTGTTGGAACCAACTCGAAGGCACTTAACAACAACATAGTGGTTACAGACTCCTAGCATGGCACTATAGAATCAGCACTGGACTGCAAACTACAAGGTAGTTAGTTCAAGCCCACCAGCTGCTCCTTGGAAGCCCTAATAAGGGTCACTATGAGTCAGAACTGACTGGAAGGCACTTAACAACAACAAGGTGGTTAGAATCCTATATGGAAGGGAGTTCTTTGTTATGTTAATGAGGGTAAATTAGTGCATGCCTGCATGCATGTGTGCTTGTGTGTGTGTTGGCGGTGGTGTCTTAAGTCGATTGCTTTTGAGATACACCAGTGCAGAGAAAGCACAAGTGCAGTTGGGGACAGGAGATGTCATGCCACAGAAGCTCAGAAGGTGAGAAGAAGCCAGGATTTCCCCCCAGAGCTGACAGAGAAAGCTCTGCCTGAGAGTTGGCACCCTAAATTCAGACTTCTAGCTTCCTGGTGGTGGTGTACGTCAAGTCAGTTCCGTCTCAGACTGATAGCGACCCTGTCTAGAGTTTCCAAGGCTATAAATCTTGACTGGAACACAAGCTTCATCTTTCTCCCACAGAACACCTGGTGGACTTGAACTGTTGACCTTACGAATAGCAGCCCAACACTTGCTACCAGAGCTCTATTTTCTAGCCTCCCAACTGTGAGAAATTTAAAGTGATACTTTCCACTTAAAACCAAACGGCCACCACTCGTCTGTCAGTTTGTCATACTGTGGTGGCTTCTGAGTTGCTGTGATTCTGAAAGCTTTGCCACCAGTATTTTAAATACTAGCAGGGTCACACTCATGGTAGACAGGTTTCAGATGAGCTTCCAGACAAAGACAGACTAGGAAGAAGGAGTGACGAACTACTTCCGAATATTTAGTCACTGAAAACCTTATGAATAGCAGAGAAACACTGTTAGATATAGTGCCAGAAAATGAGCCCCTCAGGTTGGAAGGCACTCAAAATGGGACTGGGGAAGAGCTGCCTCCTCAAAGTAGAGTTGACCATGATTTCACTAATGGAGTAAAGCCCATGGGGAAAAAAGCCCGTGGGACCTTCATTTGCTGATGGGGCACAACTCAAAATGAAGAGAAACAGCTATAAACATCCATTGAAAATAGGAACATGAAATGTATGAAGTATGAATCTGGGTTAATTGGAAATTGTCAAAAATGAAATGGAATGCATAAATATCGGTATCTTAGACATTAGTGAGCTGAAATGGACTGGTATTGGCCATTTTCAATCTGACAACCTCATGGTTTTACTATGCCAGGAATGACAAATTGAAGAGGAATGCTATTGCATTCATTATCAAAAAGAACATATCCAGATCAATCATGAGGTACAAGGCTGTCTGTGATAGGAAAATATCCATGTGCCTACAGGAAAGCCCACTTAAAACCACTATTAAAACAAATTTACGTGCCAACCACTAAAGCCTGTAAGGATGAAATGTTGTTGTTATGTGCCATTGAGTCGGATCCAACCCATAGTGACCCTGTATAGGGTTTCCGAGGGTGTAAATCTTTACGGGAGTAGAAAGCCTCATCTTTCTCCCGCGGAGCAGCTTGTAGTTTCGAACCACTGACCTTAAGGTTCGCAGCCCGATTCGTAACCACTACGCTTACCAGAGCTCCTTTTAGAAGAATTCTATCAACTTTTTCAATCTGAACTCAATCTAACATGCAATTAGGATGTATTGCTCATTACTGGTGATTGGAATACAAAGGTTGAGAGCAAAGAGGAAGGATCAGTAGTTGGAAAATATGTCCTTGGTGATAGAAATGATACTGAAGAATGCATGATAGAATTCTGCAAAA
>NW_006408522.1:1192833-1203330 GCF_000296735.1 Chrysochloris asiatica
GGCAAGTGAGAGCATCGATATACTCAAGGGTGGCAACAGTAGTGAGGTTGGCCCAGGATTGGGCAGTGTTTTGTTCTGCTGTGCATAAGGTCGCTATGGGTCGGTACCGACTCAATAGCACCTAACAACAACAACAACAACAACTGTGAGAAAATAAAGTTGTTTGTTACATCCACTCACTGGTGGTATTTCTGTAATAACAGCAACAGATCACTTAAGACACCATCCTTGTTGTTGCGGGCCATCAAGTCTATTCATGCCACATTTATCTCCTGAGGAGTGTCTGACGGGTTCAAACCACCGACCGTTCAGTTAGCAGTCATGGTGCTTAACCTCTGCACTATCAGGTTATCTTCAAACCATCTTTTGTTGTTGTTGTTGTTGTTGATAAGTACTGTGGAGTCGGTTCCAACTCATAGCGACCCTGCACAGGGTTTCCGAGGCTGTAAATCTTTACGGGAGCAGAAAGCCTCATCTTTTCCCCATGGAACAGCTGGTAGTTTAGAACTGCCGACCTTGAGGTTAGCAGCCCGATGCATAACCACTATACTATCAAACCATCTTGTTGCTGTTGTTGTTAAGTGTTGTCGAGTCGGTTCCTACCTATAGCAACCTGTATAGGGTTTCCAAGGAGTAGCTGGTGAGCTTGAACCACCGACCTTACAGTTCAAATGGCTTTACAGTCCGGTGCATTAACCCACAGCACCACACCAGGTGGTAATAATCAAAGCCTGGCACCAACAGTGGGACCTCTTTTTAAGAAATGTTGCAACTTGAAATTTAGAAAAACAGAAAATTGTAGAGGAGGTGGCATCAATTTTCATCTTTTCAAAATGATTCACAATAGGATTCCTTTAAATACTTTTCCCGATACACTCAAAATGTAATTCAATTTACAAAATCAATGTTTCCACAATATACCTTCTCCATAAAACAGTATGCTGCTATTTGCATTGAGTTCCAATTTTGGAGGGCTGTGATACTTACAAGATAATAATACATAATAATAATAATAATAAACAGGAACGAACACTAGCTTTCTTCTCCACACAGTGAACATGCCGGATCTGGAGACCAAATGCCTAAGTCTTTATTCCACTTTCCAGCCCTGTGTCTTTAAACAAGGACAGTTACGTCTCGGAGTGGCAGTTTACTCTTGGGGAATATAGAAGTCACATCCACTTTCATGAAGGCTGGTGGAGAAATTCAAAAGAACACAGAGGTGTGCTACTTCTCAGGATACAGACTCCACCATTTGGAGCAAAAGTCCACATTTGTGAAGCCGTATTAAAAAACCAGTTTCATCTTCAAGGGCAACTTGAGCTGTTTCCACGCTGGTCTCCTCCCAGTCTGAACCCAAGTTCCTACCATCTTCATTTGGGTCTTGAAGCCAAGTCACAGTGGACCTTGTAAAACTCCACTAGGCATTCTGGGACCCCCGGCGCCCACTTTCACCTGCCTTCCGCCTTTCTCCACTAAAGCATCCTCCCCAAGTGCCCTGTGGCCAGTTATCTCCCAACAACTGAAGCCTGTTTTCTTTAATTAGCTCACTGTGGTAGGAGAAAAACGCGGCCCCACCCTCGAAATGAGCAGATCTGAGCCTCAAATGTACTTTGTGGTTTGCCTCTACGCTGCCAAGCTGTTAGCCAGAGAGTAACAAGCTACCAGGGCTTCGGAGGCAGGGGTTAGTAAGAAAACCCTGTTACGTTCCGATGGCCCTTTCTGGTCCCAACATCTGACGTTTCTCAGACCACAAGGTTGGGTTGCACCCCTTCCTGCATCCTGAAACCTGCAATTGTGGCTCCAGTTAGGGGACAAATTCCAAATCCTGCAGGGTTTCTTCTTTGAAAAGAAAAGAAAAAGAAAAAAACCCTGCCCAAGGGGCAGTTTATGCTACATTAGGATGGGTAACAGTTTGGAAATCAAAATCCTGTCTTCTCATCTCACAAATGAAGAACTAGCTCCAAACAACGGTTACTGCTTCTTCTCTCAACTCTCAATGACAAGAGTCAAATAAATACTGAAGATTCATTACAGTGCTTGCTAACACTAGCAACTTCTATGTAAGTTTACAAAAGATTTCTGCACATATGTATCAAGTGAGCCTCATCCTCTGAGGTAGATACTCCATTTTACAGATGAAGAAGTGAAAGACTATAAAGAAAGGGTTAAGGGTCATGTGACTAACAAGTACACGAGTGGGTGAAGACAAGGACTCAAGTCTTTAAACTCTAAGGACTTTTTTCCCATATTCTAGTGGGTTAATGTGCTGGACCGCAAGGTTGGTTGAATCACAAGACCGGGAGGTTCAAGCTCACCAGCCACTCCCTGGAAACCCTATAGAGGGTCACTATGAGTCAGAACTGACTCCACGGCACTTAACAACAAGAAGTATCTTCTAAAACAGTCTGAAGAGCCATTCAAAAGTCTGAGGCAGAGTTTCTCTGGATACTCACAGAGTCTCTGAAATGAGACCTCAAAAGCTGGTGTTCCCAAATGGTACTACATAGAGGTCCTAGCTTCTCCAGAAATTGTTTCTTCCTCCTCCCCTCTTTCCCCATCATGCCCACTGCTAGCATTCATTCAATACCAGTCATTCAGATGTCATAATAAAATAACTGCTTTACCTGCTCTCATTTAATCCATTTAATCCTTGTGACTACCCTACAGAATAGTGACGATTATCCCCATCTTATGGATGGAAAAACAGAGTCTCTAGGAGGTTTGAAAAACCTACCCAAAGGTCACAAAACTAGTTAAGAGGTCAAGATAAGCTTAAACCAAGCACTGAGATGCCAAGAAGCCCACACTCTTAACAACTAGATTGCAGTCAAGAAACTGAAGATGTCCTGATTCAGATACTTCATTCTGTAGATGAGGAAACCAGCCTTGGAAGAAACAACTTGCCCATGAATACCAGGCAAATAGGGGCCTAGTTCCCAGCGCACTGCTAGCTCATATTTCCTTCTACACCAACCTGCTCAACAATTCACAAGAGTAATAGCATCTAAAGTACACTGACCAGGGTATTATATGTAGCCTCTGAAATGCTTCAGCTGGGACCTCTATTAAACACACCCACAATCACCTGGAACAGAAATCTTCAGCACCAGTACCACTGCTTACTTGCTTATGGAATGTCTGTTGGCCCTGCAACCCAGAAGACAGTATGAGGCAATCCAGGGTCTGGTCAAGGATCTGCATGTACAACATCAGCCTGAGACCTTCAGCCCAGCATGCCAGCTACGTAACTTGTGGGTCCCAGTGCAAAACCAAATGTAGGGTCACATGTTCTGAGACGCCCACCTGTCTGCCATTCTGTCATGGATGGCACATTGCTGTAATGCTGGAAGCTACATTACTGGTGTTTCAAATACCAGCAGAATTACCTATGGCAGACAGGTTTCAGGAGAGCTGCCAAACTCTGACAAGTTAGAAAGAAGGCCTGGATATTCGCTTCTGAAAAGTGGCCAATCTGCTTGCTTTGGACTCAAGAAGGACATCATGTTTGGTAGAAGACTAGTGAGGGTTGGGGAGACCCTTGGTGAGATGGATCGGCACAACAGCTTCAAGATAAACTTGAACACATGGCAAGGATGACCCAGGACCGGACATCATTTCGTTCTGTTATACCTAAGGTCTCCAGGCCTTAGAGTGAAATTGACTGCCACTATCTATCCATTTAAGGAGTTCTGGCAGCGCAGTGGTTACAAATCAGGCTGCTAACCTCAAGGTCAGCAATTCAAAACTACCAGCGGTTCCATGGGAGAAAGATGAGGCAGTCTGCTCCCGTAAAAATTTACAGCCTTGGAAACCCTTTGTAGGGTCACTATGAGTCAGAACCGACTCCATAGTACTTAACAACAACATTTATCCATTTATGGTCCAAGAACAGGAAAAAAGTACCATTCAAAGTACTAAAATACTACGTTTTCTTTCACAACGTCTCTCTCACCTTGTCATCAAGGATTTTTTTATTTGCTATGTAATGCCATTCTAAATAAAGAAGATTTTTTTCAATTTAAATTATTAGCAGGACTTTCAGCGTTCACCTTTCTATTACTCAGTGCCAGTTTTAAGTGTAAACACAACAGCATTTATCTAGTAGGTGGAATTACTTACACAAAATTTGTATTTTATGACTTATACATGCAGATGTATTTCATCCTCGTCAGAACAGTAGGAACTCTAAGTAGGAACAAAACTCCCTCAACCGCTTTTACTTTACTTCTTTAACAAAGGACACATTGCACTGGGTAAATCTGCTACAAAAGACCTCTTTAAAGTGTTCAAGAGCAATGATTTTAGTTTGAGGCCTATGGTGTGCCTGACCCAACCATGGTATTTTCAAGCGCCTCACATGTATATGAAAGTTGGACGATGAACAAAGAAGACGGTACAAGAACTGATGCATTGAGTTATGGTGTTGAAAAAGACTATTAAAAGTACCAAGGACTGTGAGAAAAAACAACCAATCTGTGTTTGAAGATGTACAGCCAGAATGTTCCTTAGAAGCCAGGATGGCAACACTTCATCTCTCATACTTCTGGCATGTTATCAGGAGGGATCTGGAGAAGGACATGCTCGGTAAAGCAGAGGTCAGTGACAACGAGAAAGACCCTCAACCAGAGGGAGTGACAAAAAAGCAGCAGTAGTGGGCTCAAGCATAACAACAATTGTAAGGATGGCACAGGACCAGGCAGTGTAGTATTGTTCTGTTGTGTACCCAACTCAACGGCACCTAACAGCAACAAGAAGGGAAAACGGAAAGAAAAAGTAAATAGGGTTGCTCTATCTTTCTCTTTCCTTCGGTGTCATCCTTTTTAGCATAGGCGGTCAATTCACAGAAGGAAATAAGGAAAGATATGACAGCATCCCTTGGTCTCTTGGGTTTCTTAGAACATTGTCACCTTCATTCTGCATTAGAAACAAAGAAGTTTGGGTTCAAATGGAAAAGTGTGACCTCTCTAGACTGTCAACCCCCTGCTTCCTCACAGATACGGCATACTTAAGTCATCGCTCAGTCTCTCACTCCATTCCCACACATGGTGGGGCCACCAGAAGTCTGTGTTCACACCACGTGACAGGTGACAGATGAGACCAGAGCAGCGAACAACAGTGGACATGCACGTGTTGCTGATCTCTGCTAATCAAGTGCACACTCTATTCCAAAACGCAAGTACGACAAAATGATTAAACCAACAAAGGGAGTTCTGCACACGGCATCCTGTGTGACCACAATAGCCACACCTCTATTAAAAACAGACTCAAAACACACTCTCAAGGCCACCCTTCCCTGTGCTGGCGGAATTGCCTAAAGACAAATTAGCTCACAACCCTACACCAAGAGCACCTGGGTTCAAGAAAAGTTGGATAAAGACCCCAACACAAAATGAAACACAAAAATTAGCGCGACTGAAATCTTACCTTAGCACTGGAAGACTTTACTGGCATTTTGTTGCTGTTGTTTTTAGCCTTTCTGAGGCTTCCAGACTGTGGACAGCTCTTTGGTGACACAATTAAGCAACCAGCCATCTTTTGACCTGGTTAATAATGTTAAGGAAAGGGATAAGGAAAGTGGAAGAAAGAAGGATCAACCAACCTTCAGCAGTTCTTAGCAAGGTGAACCTCATGGAGTTGCCGTAAGTTGGCATCAACTGGTTTACTGGCTTGCAGAGTGACAAACACCAAGTTAAGCCTTATATGTGCGTAAACTCAATAATCTTCCGGAACCGACTCCATGGCACATAACAACAACAACAAACTCAATCTTACAATAACCCCAAGAGACAAGACTCATTTGCCCCATTTTACTGCTGGAGAAAGTGAGGCTAAAAGAAGTGAAGAGACTCATCACACTGCGAACCAACCTGCTGGGACCCCCTCCCAAGGACTGGATGATGGAGCTGGGTTAAAACTCAAGTACATCTACCTCGAGTGCATGGACTTCAAGGAAAGGAAAGAAGACAGCAACTCCCGACCCCAAAAGTTCAACACATCAAGTCAGTCGCTTTGGCAAATCAGCTGCAAGCTGTCAGGGTTTAAATAACTAATTAAAGCAAAGGCCTTTTCAAAACACCTGTTCAGCATACACAGCCACATCTCTACCTAAGTTGATGTAGCCCCATGTGTTTCTCCAAATGCTTGTAAAGCAGATCTTAGGTAATTATGACCCTCAGATCTTTCCTGGCTACATTGGAAATAATGTGTATTTATTAAGTTAAAAGCTCAGGTCCTGCCTTCACCAGTTATTTACAGTCATTAGGATCTGCCTGCGCAGGCCCGGAGTCCTATGTTATCACATTCTGCCTTGCCACAGCCTTCTCCTCAGGGTAGCAATTTTGAGCAGAGTTTGAACAATGATCGTTTTGTGCTGAGTCTGCCTTAGAAGGGGCCCAGGAAACGCCTTCAGCTCCACCTAGGAGGAGTGGCTGAGTGGGACGTTACCCAATGATACTTCAATTCAGGGTGAATAGGAGCAGTTGGTTCTTTTACCCCCAGAAACTTGGCCTCCCCAACCAGCTTCACTTCTAGCTACAACCCAAACAGTAACATACCATTCGGTGGTTGCAGCACATTTTCTGAGCTTCCCAAGCCTCAGGCAGAAAAGAAGCTGCCAGAAGTTAAGAGAATTTCGTAGCCAGCTCAGCTGACTTCTCTGGCCCCACATGGATCCACCTGTCCTTCATGAGCCTACTGCCCACTCAGGGGACCCCTCCAAGGATGTATGGGAAAGGGCTTGGAAAACTGCAAAGCTGGGAAGCACCCTACAGTCATATTAGGAACCTTGGAGCAAGAACAAAGTGATCTGGGATTAAATGCTTCCTCGGTAACTGTGGAGAAACCTTTGACATCTCTGAGCCTCGGCTTCCTCACGCATTAAACGGGGAAGACATCATGTGAGGTGAATGAAAAGCACTCTGTAAACTTCAAAGAAGTTTCAAGATGGGAACCACTTCCCGTTTCTCCGAGAGATTCCTTCCAGGTGCTGCCTAGGCAGGCAGTAGAAAGGAACTTACTTTTGTTACTTTCAGGTAATCAGTTTTCCAACAAGCCCCAAATGGATCTTTTACTCCGCCCACAATACATGCAGACCCAACACATCGTGGCAAGTCAGCAAGAGCATTTTGCGTAGTTTCTCTTTCCCTTTTAAGGAGCAGCAACGTGGATGGCTAAGAGGCAAACTGGGTCTCGTGTCCCCTGAAAGTTTACTCATGTCCATTGTCTTAAACTAGCCGAATCCTGCTTACTTCTTGTAAGACTTCCTTCTCAGTGGGGAGACTGGGGGATGAAAACAGGAAAATGTAAGGTCCCTGGCTTGGTAATTTCTATGAGGGTAGCTTATAGGATGATGAGCATCATCCCACCATCCATACCTTCAATGAAAATTGTGTATTAAAGCCCTCCTTAGCTGACAGTCAGCAGCCTTGGTGGTATGATGGGTTAAGCATTGGGCTGCAACTGAGAGTTCAAACCTACCAGAAACCCAGTCTGAGAAAGATGAGGTAGTCTGCTCCCCGTAAGCATTACAATCTCAGAACCACTATGGCGCACAGGAGTTGGAACCGACCTGATGGTAGTGGGTTTGGTTTGGGTTTGGGGTTGAGAGTGAGATCCCAGGTTAATGGTTAATATGTTCATCTGCTAAGCAAAAGGTTGGAGGTTCAAGTCCACCCAGAGGTTTCTCAAAAGAAAAGTCTGCTAATCTACTTTTCATAAAAGCAGTCATGGAAAACAAGGAAGCAGAGCTCTCCTCTGACACAGAGTTGCCATGAATTACAGCAGACCTGATGGCAACTGACAAATGGAGACCGTGGGGCCAGTGGCTCACTGGGTGGATTGGGAGTAGAATGAGAGGTTTACCCAGGAGATGAGCCCTGTCCAAGGCATGAAAATCTTCTATTCATGGAGCCAAAGGTTTTCAAGGTAGTGGTCGTGTCCACTGTCCCATCCTATCACCAGAACGGTTCAGTGGAGGCAAGGCAGAGGTTTTGCAAATAAGTGCAGCTCTGGAAGTTTAAGGGATATGCTTAGACATACACAGCCAGCATGGGAAGCTGGGGGTCTTGGTTCTAAGACAAATGTTCTTTCCCTGCAGCCAAGTGGCCACACAAGGAAGAGTAACAAAAATAATGATAATCATAGGATCAGGTTAGTACCATTGACAAAAATGAGGGTGAGAAGGGAAAGCTTGGCTATTGATCTCAAACCCTTAATATTCCTGTTATTTATAGCACGTGTGTGAACCTCGTGGGCATACATCATGGCCTTTCAGACCACACATCTCAGGTGAAGAGCCTCAGGATGGTTAAGAGACCTTAAGGGTGTGTAGTCATGGTGCCTTCTTGTTTCCTTTCTGCCACACTACACTGCTTTGGAGGCTCTCTAGGAGGCAGTGGTAAACAAGGATAAAGACTCAGACCACCAGAACCATGGGCAGTCATCACCCACCCTCCAATACATGATGCAGTATCACCTGTCACATCAACTATAACAGAGGTTCTTAAGCTTGAATGCACATCTGAATCTATCCTGTCCAGGCCTGTCAAAACAGATTACTGGGTCCCACACTTCAGGGATTTCCGATACAGGAGGTAGAATGGCGCTTGAGACTCTGCATTTCTAACAAGTTTCCCACAATGATGCGGCTGCTGCAGGCCAAGGAGACCACACTTTGAGGACTGCTGATTTATAGTAATTTAAAGCACTCAGTCGACAGTGGAGAAATGGTTAACTATGGTACATTCCACTTGGTAATGCAACAGACAATTATGAAGACTATGTGGAAACAAGGCCAAGTGGGGCATCATCAAATTAAAACAGTAGGTTCACACCTTCTGCGGCTACAGGTCCTGTTTGCTCTCAAATTCTCTCCTCATTGTCCTGTGTTCTGCTCCATATTTCCTCCAGATCCATCCAAGCCCTGACATTCCAGATGCCTTGTGTATGTGTGTGTGTGTGGGGGGGGGGGGAGGCCCACCTGGTTGGATTCAGATAACAGTAGGCACTCCTAGATGTGTCTACTGGAGACCCTGACACTGGGCTCTAGGAGTACCACCTTCTTTTATCCCTCCAGCCTCAAGGTGCCAGTAGCCTCCTGCTGCTAAGTTCTGGGTGGTCTCACAGCCCCATGTGTGGCTCCTCAACTCTTTAACACCTGCGCAATCAAAGCTCCATATTAAATTCCCTCTGTGGTAAATAATTGATGTAGTACTTGTTTGACTGGTTAGACCCTGACAGATACACTGATTTTAACTATATAAGACTAGATATTCAAGCAGACCTTTCTAGAAGGCAACATAAAAAAATGAAAAGAGATAAGATTATGACAATCTTTTCTTTTTCCCCAAGTGTTAGTAGAATGTTGGTTATCAATTATTAACTGAGGCTGGTTGCTCCTGTAAAGATTTAAAGCCTCAGAAACTCTCTGAAGCAGTTCTACTCTGTCCCATGGGCTTGCAATGAATTGGAATCAATTAGACAGCAATGGATTTTTATATATAACACAAGACTTAAGATAGAATTAAAGGTGAGTGTTTATGAGGACAAGGTTGGGAATCCTGCATCCATGACAACACATCTAAGGAAGCCAATCCCTGTACTTTCATCTTGAAAAATGCCTTATTTGGGAGAAATCATGGCCACAGTTACAATAATACCAGCCGTTGTTAGGTGCTATGGAATCGGTGCCGACTCTGACCCTATGCACAAAGAATGAAACACTGCCCCGTCCCACCCCAACCTCACAATCTTTGCTACACCTGAGCCCGTTTTATCTAACCGGGAGTCTTCCTCTTTTTTTCTGACCCTCCACTTTACCAAACATAATGTCCTTCTCCAAGGACAGATCACTCCTGATAATATGTCCCAAGTATGAAAGATGATGTCTGGCCATCCCCGTTTCCACGGAGCATGCTGGCTGTACAACACTGACCTGTTCTTTTGTCAATCTATGGTACTTTTAATATTCTCCTCCAACACCATAACTCAAATGCATCAATTCTTCTACGGTCTTCCTTATTCACTGTCCAACTTTCACATGCATATGAGGTTATTGAAAATACCATGGCTTGGGTCAGGCACACCTTAGTCCTCGAACTAGTATCTTTGCTCTTGAACACTTTAAAGAAGCCTTGTGAAGCAGATTTGCCTAAGGAAATATGTCGTTTTATTTCTTGATTGCTGCCTCCATGAGTGTTGATGGCTGATCCAAGCAAAATAAAGTCTTTGACAACTTCAGTCTTTTCTCCACATATATGGATGTTGTTTATTGGTCCAGTGGTGAGGATTTTTGTCGTCTTTATATTGAAGTGCAACCCCTAGTGAGGGCTGTATTTGAAGTCTTCTTCACTTTCATTAAGCAAGGTTGTATCATCTGCATATCGCAGGTGGTTAATGAGTCTTCCTCCAATCCTGATGCCACGTTCTTCTTCAGATAATCCAGCTTCTC
Organism: Chrysochloris asiatica; assembly: GCF_000296735.1. NCBI lineage: Eukaryota > Metazoa > Chordata > Mammalia > Afrosoricida > Chrysochloridae > Chrysochloris > Chrysochloris asiatica. The sequence continues at coordinate 1,203,284 of NW_006408522.1, forward strand.
AAATTATTTACTCAGGATACAGATTGAGTAAGTATGGTGTAAGAATA
>NW_006408522.1:1215515-1243057 GCF_000296735.1 Chrysochloris asiatica
AGGGTCAGAGAAAAAGAGGAAGACCCCCAGCAAGATGGATTGGCCAAGTGGCAGCATCGATGGACTCAAGCATGGCAACAGTAGTGAGGTTGGCCCAGGCTCGGGCAGTGTTTCGTTCTGCTGTGCATAAGGTAGCTATGGGTCAGTATCAACTCGATGGCACCTAACAACAACAACAGGAAACTACAAGTATGCATATATCAAGAAGTCATTAAAAGGCAACAAGTGGTAGAAATGGGGGCAAGGAGAAGATGCAGAGAAATATACAATATTAGAGCTTTGAGAGTTTCCTCTTCAAGCCTGTCGTTTTGTCAATGGGCATCATGAAGTCAGGGTAGTTTCTCCAAAGTCAGATAACTCATCTCGGTCTCAGCCTCACTGGGGAAGCAGAACATTAAGATCACAGTTCCTTCCTAGGTCCATATGTCTGTCCATCCACTGGCTCAACACATTACAAAACTTGGAGACAGCAACAATGACAGCAGTGAAGACTACGTTAGGTTAAGTGAGGAAGAATAGAAAAGAAATGGCACACGTTGGTTTTCCAATGGGGAATCTGAGGTGTCCGCTGGGATATCCGAGTATCGATGTTCAGAGAATGCCTGGAGCTGGGTGGAGGGAAAAAGTACAGGCCTGGGAGTCACCCCACAATGGCCACACATGAAAACCAGAAAGAGGCGAAGTGTGGACTGCAATTTTGATTCAATCCATCTCGACAGAACAGCGTCCAGCATCTGGTTCCGTGTTCTCATCACTGAAGTGGAGACAGACAGACAAAAAATAAAAATAAAAAACACAGTGGCCAAAAGGTGACATTCACAAAACTCCCGGAATCAAAGTCCCTTTGTGAGTACTGTCATTTCATCCTCCTAACGGTAACCACTTCCCACATGAGCCCCAGCAAGGCAACTGTGCAGCCCACAAGAGAGAGAGAAATATGACCACACTTCCCGCTTATAAACAGGCAATGGTAAACATCTAAGACCACTGGTCCACAGTCGTGGTTAAACAAAGAGCTGGGGGCACCCTGGAAGGGCTGCCCAGACTCCTACCTCCTCACATATTGGCTCTCCCCCCATAAGCAGTGAACTTGAGCCATGAGGTTCAGAACTGAAGCTGATCAAACAGAAACAGCTTTACCCTAAGCTTCACACTCAGCCTTTCCTGGCCACTACGCCTGAAAACTCAAGACTTTTCAAGACCAGTAGCTACTTAGGTTCCAGACCCAGTGCTCTTTGTGACTGGACCACACAAAGAGGGCAGAAGGGCAGCAGTGTGTGCTTACTGATGTGTGCGATTCTCTCCCCACATCAGTGGTGGTGATCCTTTTCTTTGTAAATCAAAGCATAAACTGCAACTCTTTCAACCACTCAGTAAAAAAAAAAAAAAAAAAAGGCAAACCTCAAACAAACATCTTTAATTAGCTCTGAGATGTCCCCTGCGGTCCCAAGTTCCCCCAGCACCTAGATCAATAGCAAAATAAAACAGAAGGCCTTAGGACAGTCTCTGTTTTCTCTGAATTGGAATGAAAAAGCCTGTGCAGGCCTAAAGTCACTTATTAACTCACTGTGACAGAAAGACTCCAGGGTATTCTGTATCTGTAGAAAGTTCCATCAGAAAGCGGAAAAAAAAAGAAAGGGGGAGGGGGGAACGCACGACGTAGATATCAGCCAGCACTTTGTTTTTCACCACTAAGCATTTATAGAATTCTTATGTCTTCATCTATGTGCTTTCAGAGAAAGTTTCCGACAGATTCAAAGCAAAATAAACATATGGTTTTGAAACTAGAAGACCACAAGAACCTTTAGAAACGTTTCCCTGGGGGAGGAGGCCCTTAGCTCTATACCCTGGCCCCTTCTAGACTTCAGGATAAGTTTTTATTGCTATTCTGTCTGTAAGAAAACAAGAGGGGTGAAGACATCACAATTGAAACAAACTGGCCTGGGGCATAAGCGTGTATCATCCGAAGGCAAGGGCAGAGTGCTCGTAGGTCCAAGGGTCCTCTTCTGTGTGTCTCACTCCCATGTGTCTCTCTGAGCCCAAAGCTGCTCCACTCAAGACTGCTACACTCTACTTCTGTAGATGCTCCAAACACAATCACATTATCTTCTTTTCACTTAGACTACAAGCTCCATGAGGGAAGGAACTTGTCTCTGACTGGTTGACCATCATAAACTCTAAATTACCAAGACATCAGATAAGTGTTCAGAAGTCTCCTTCAAAGAAGAAGGAAAACAGCAATCAACATGGATTTACTAAAACTTACTAAATACCTAGCATTGTATTAAATACTAGAACAAGTCAAAGAAATAACCCGGGTCCTTGACCGCAAGAAGTTTACTATAATCAACTGTCTTTGTCACTGACTGCATATGCTACATCATTGGAAAATGCAGTACCAGGAGGCTTCTGGGAAAGGTTTTCTTCCCAGATAAAGAGACTTGGAAAGAAAAATGGTCCTTTTTAGTCCCTGGATATAACTGTGCAAAAAGGGTATCACCACCTGGAGCAGTTGGGGTCATCTTTGAACCATTGAGGGGCAAACCTGCAGACAGAAATTCATCAGGCTGAAGATTGCAGGGCTCCTGGCTCCAGGCTTCTTGCCGTTGGTGTGTGCAGTCGAGTCAGCTCTGACTCATAATAACCCTGTATAGGATTTCTGACAATGGCTGGTAGGTTTGAACTGACTTGTGGGTACCAGTCCAATGCTTATCTTACAGCACCATACAAGGGCTCTAGGGGAGATAATAAGCCCCTTGCTGCTTAAGCTATTATTTGGGTTTTCGGTTACTTGTCGCCCAAAGCATCCTGACACAGTACATCTGGCCATGGGTGCAGGGTGTGGGATGTATCAGCAAGGGAAAGAGGCCAACTGGTTGACTGCATTAATCTGGGCCAAAGTGCTGACGACCTTAGCTACAGAGAAGAGGGTGGCAATGAAGAGAAAAGCTGGAATTGAAGAGACACAAAAGCAGATTCCAGCCTTACCCACAAGATGGCCCAGTCATCTCCATGAAGCCTGGGGCTCAGTTCCCACCATGACTCTCCGATGAACTGGAACATAAATAATTAATAACTCCTGCCCATACTCAGCCACACATATGCCTACTTGTGTCTGTGGGATCAGAAAGGGGAAATGCATCCTGTTTTATTTATAAAACACGGCAGAGCAACAAAGGCTGGTGACCGGAGCACTGCAGTATCAGGTGAAGTTCTCCAGCAGGATGCCAAGTTTGGTTTGAATTTACATTTTGCTTTTCTCGGCCTGGAACGGTTCCTCTTTGTCACTCCAGCTGCTTTCCTGGGAGCTCAACAGACAGGGCCTCGCCCACGGCAACAGTTTGGTTGGAGAGTTTAGAGAATCCAAGTCCTTCTCCAAACTTCCAACAAAACAATCAGGGGCAAGAGAAGAAAGCTTGAATGCAAGGCCAACAAATCTTGAGAGCATTTGGCCAGTGAAACAAAGTGAACCCTTTACCTGTTCTCTGCAGACAGAGGGGGGTTATTCAGGGCCACATGTTCCACAGCGGCTCTGGCACATTCCATTCATTTGCCACAACCAAAGACCAAGAAAAGGCACCCTTGCTGTTATTTTTAAATCCTTCCTCAATACCTTCCAAAATTCTTCAGCAGAAAGGATTACCCGCTAAACTTGTAGCAGCTCCCAGTCAGGAGTATCTTTGAGGCTTCAGTTAAAATGGAGTAAGAAGCAGGAAGCAGAAGTCAGTTCATAGAAGTTTCTCTCTTGGCCATTAAGAGCCTTCCAAGTTGCACTGTTCTGGTGTGGCGCTGTGGGTTAATGTGCCAGACTGCAAGGTCGGTTTGAACTGCAAGGTCGGTGGTTCAAGCTCACCAGCCACTCCTCAGAAACCCTATATAGGGTTACTATGGGTCAGAACTGACCTGACGGCACTTAACAACAACAAGTTGTACCCCAATACAACTTTGGCATAGTAGATCATGGTGGCATCTCCTGGGCTTCAGAAGGACATGAACCGATGAGCGTTCAAACTTTCTAAAGTCAGGTGAATGCCCCATCACACTCTCACCACCTCTCCTATACACACTCCATCTCTAACTCCTAACTTTATCCCTCTGCCCTTTATTACACGGCTAAACGTTCCAGAACCCCCTAATCCAGTTAAATAACAGCTAGTGCTAACTTGGGAGTCCCAAAGGATTAATGCACTCAACTGCTAATAAGCAAAAGGTTAGCAGTTCGAGTCACCCCAGATAAGCTTCGGAAGAAAGGTCTGGAGATCTAAAAATTCAGCCACTGAAAACCCTTTGGAGTACAGCTGTACTCTGGCAAACATGGGGTCCACATTTGGAATCAATTTACTATGTTGTTGTTAAGTGCCATTGAGTAGGTTCTGATCCATAGCGACCCTGTATATGGTTTCCAAGGGGCAGCTGGTGAGCTTGAACCACCGACCTTGAATTCAAATGGCTTTGTAGTCTGTCACATTAATGCACAGTGCCACACCAGGACTCCAATTTTACTATGTTAGATTACCTGTAAGATCACGTCCAGTGTTACATTATGCTGCCAGCTTGCTGAAATGAATGGTGTTAGGTAAGTCACTTCACTAAGAACCGCAGTTAACTAATTTGGTGTGTCCCTTACACTTGCCTAGTGGCACATAAACTGGCTGATCAGATCTTCTCTGTTATCTTGGGCAGGTCAGGCACCATAATCGCAGAGTGATTTAGTGGCAGCATCGATGGATTCAAGCGTGGCAACAGCACTGAGGTTGGCCAAGGATCAGGCAGTGTTTTGTTTTGCTGTGCATAGGGTCGCTAAGAGTTGGTACTGACTTGATGGCACCTAACAAGGAGCTCTGGTAGCGTAGTGGTTACAAATCGGGCTGCAAACCTTGAGGTCAGCAGTTCAAAACTACCATCTGTTCCGCGGGAGAAAGATGAGGCTTTCTGTTCCTGTAAAGATTGACAGCCTCGGAAACCCTGTGCAGGGTCGCTATGTGTCGGTTCCGTCTCCACGGCACACAGCCACTACCACCAACAACAACAACAACATAAGCAGTACAAGCTCACCAGTTGATCCTAGGAAACCCTATACAGGGTCGCTATGGGTCGGAACTGACTCAACAGCACTTAACAACAACAACGTAGTGTGGCTTGCCTGCAGTGTCCAGGTCTAACTCTCCTGCCCAGACATCATTATTAAACTGTTGTCCCTTTTCCCTCTCAGAAGTGTCCTGGTTTGTATGATACTTTACAGAGTCACTTGAGATTATAGGAGGGGTAGAAATACAGAGGCACATTCAGCTCTGCCTTTTAATATGAGACCTATAGCAACTGGCCTAAGAAATCTCTTGAGTCTCATCTTCCTCGATGATCAACTAAGGATCTACCACATAATAATGTCAATTTCACAGATCTTCGTATGAGGATGAGAATGGTAACCCTTTCACGAGAGGAAGCAGGGCAGAGAACCAGAATCAAGAACCAGCAACCTCATGCTGGTCCTCAAAGCTTCAGTCTTCTCCTCTCAGGTGTCTAGTGGTGGTTGTTGTTGTTAAGTGCTGTTGAGCTAATTCGACTTTAGTGACTGTACAGTGTTTCCGAAGAACACCTGGTGGGTTTTAAGCACTGACCTTGTGATTAGCAGTCCGGTGTTTCTCCTACAGTGTCACGCTAGGACTCCAGTGTCTGGTTAAGTAGTGCTTGGCTGCTAACAGAAAGGTAGGTAATTCAAGCCCCTCTAGAGACATGTTGGAAGAAAAACCTGGTAATCTACTTCCAAAAATTCAGCTATTGGAACCCTATGGACAGAGTTCTAGTCCAACACACATATGGTCACTACAGGTTTGAGTTGATTGGACAGCAACTGGGGGGGAGGGTGTTGGTGTCTGACATACAGCTGGCATTCAGCCCAACTGGACCAACTGGACTGTCAGGTACCAGAATCACTCCTTATGAGGGGGATTAGGTGACCTGTCAAAGGTCTGTGCTGCTAACTCTGCCAGCTTTAGACTTCAGCTTCCAGTGCACAGTATTGATGATAGCATACAGAGGTTCTCTGGAGGCAAGAGTTCATCAAACAAACAAACACCACCCAACTAAACCTACTGCCACTCACCATCATGCATGCCCACACAAAGACTGCTATCGTGACCTTATAGCACAACAAGAATTTCCTCATAGCATTTCCTAGATTATAACCTTTACAGAGGAGTCCTGGTGTGGCGCTTAGGATAAGCACTGGACCACAAGGTCAGAGGTTCAAACCCACCAGCCGCTCCTCAGAAACCCTGTACAGGGTTGTTATGAGTTGGAACCGAGTTGATGACACTTAACAACAATCTTTACAGAAACAGACTGCCACATCTTTCTCCCATGGAGCAACTGGTGGGTTCAAGCCACCAACCTTTTGGTGTGCAGCTGAGTGTTTTAATGACTGCGTCACCAGAGCTTCAAGGTTCTCACAGCTCCTGTTGAATTTTGTCAGCAGACTGACAGGTCTTTTTGCTCATGGAGTCAGTAGTAGGTTCGAACCGTCAACATGTCAAGAGGCTTACGTGACTGTTCAGTAATTAACCAATGAGGCATGTAAGCCTATTGACATACTGATGGTTAGCAGCCAAGTGCTTTAAAAACCAAGCCACCAGGTCTCATATCCTTGATTGTTAAGTACTGTCGAGTCGGTTCCAACTCAAAGTGGTTGATACCCAACACACAATCAGTGTACCTTCAATCTGTCCAATAAGCAAGTGCACTAGTCAATGGTCCAGCTCTCTGCTCCATTTTCTAGATGGGCAGCTGGACTACCTATTACGGGCTCCCTGAACTGAATCCATTTTGCACTGGATCCATGGTGACAAAAATCAATTCTTGTGGAAGTCCCCACGATCCTGTTCATATAACGGTGTTACCTGGGCTGGGCCTCAGTCATGGCCACACACCTGAGAGGAACTGCTAACAATAGGCCTGCCCCTAATATTTGTGGATCCCAGTGCAAGAGTACATGCAAGTATTAAGGCCCACATATCATATGCCGTATATTTAAAAGACAGAAATCCAGGTAGCTATCAAATACTGTGTTCTACCCTCCTACTTTGATAAATAAGACTTCAAAATGATCAAGGGAAGTCAGGTTTCAATTTAGAATTCTCTGATCCCTTGGTTTCCTACAGGAATGTAGAAGTCCAGGCAGAACCCGCCCTGGGTCTCAGATGACACCTAACACTATATATACACCGATGGATTCCCCAGACCACAAGTCTGAGCTCCGTCAGATTTCCCCTGCCTCCTTAGCATCCTTAGCCCAGCCTTTGGGTTCAAACAGGTGCAAACTGTTAGTACAGCCAGCCCTCAGTCAGTAGGCCTAAGCTACACAGATCTTGGAAGCAGCTCTAAACCCCTGGTGCAGGGAATCAGAGAGGTTCCCAGACCATAGTATGTTCTAGAAGGAAGGAGGCACGCACTTTCGATGGCCCATTTCTCAGCCCTATAGACTCCTTAGAAGTCCTGGTGTAGTGTTGTGGGTTACTGTGCTGGACTGCAAGGTCGGTTTGAACTGCAAAGTTGGCGGTTCAGGCTCACCAGCCCTTCCTCAGAAGTGCTGGACTGCGAGGTCAGTTTCAACTTGGAAATTCTACACAGAGTCCCTATGAGTGGGAGCCAACTCTACAGTACTTAACAACAGTAACAACAGACTCCTTGCCTCATGATAAGGACCCTAACCAGAAGGAAGACCAAAGCAGCACCATCTAAGTGTGGGCCCCTCTTAAGGACAGTAAAGGGGACCACTATTCATATCCAATTCATTTCAGAGCCATAGGTTTCTGGTGATATTTTCAATGACAACCAAGTCAACTGTTGAGGTGGTACTTAATGGACAGCCGGAACTGCCTTCCAAGAGCACCTCAAAACATACACCAGCAGCAATCAACAGCATGCATGTGCACGCAGACAGACGGTCAGACTATCGGTGACAAGCGCGTGAGTCATAGCTTTTCTTCTTCAGGATCTTACCCATCCCCCGCCCCAGGAGCACTGATTCATCAAAGTTTGTTTTCAACATTATTATTTTTGGTTCACCAAACAATTTAAAAAGTGACGACAGAGAAGGAGGGAGGGCAGTACCACCTAAAAATACCTATTGTTTCTTTCAATAGCTCGCTCAGTCCTAAATCATTAAGTGGCATAGCAAACTCTTGGTGCGTGTGTTGGAGGCAGAAACTTTACGACAACAACAGAAGTTCTCTACACACAGAGCTCAAGACAGTGGGGAAGGGAGGGTGTTCGACTAGAATCATTTGGCACCATCAGTACAGTTGCCCTCCTTGAAAGGACAAAGGAGTATTTACTGAGCACATAGTATATGCTAGTTGTTGGCCTACAAATCCCAGCCAAATGCTTGATCTCTTATCTCACTAGGGTGATTTAGGTACGTGGTCCCATTCCCATTTTACAAAGCAGGAAACTGAGTTCAATAAGCTGAAGCAAGTGTACCTGAGGTTGCCACACAGCTATTAACAAGTAGACCCGAACCCAAGTCTGTCAGACTCTAGAATGCTTTTTCATTCTTTTCACTTTACTGAGCATGCTCCTCTCCCATCCCTTGCTCCACAGGTAACATTTCGAGAATCCATTTGGGCAGAGCTAAATGGCTACACACAAGATTTTAAGAGGGAGCAGAACAAACTCCAATTCACCTAAGCCTCCCATGCCCACAGAGAAACAAGACACATTCTGAAGCTGAATTCAATTGAGGGGGAAGTAGAAAAGGGGAGCAAAGGACCATTTACAGCAAGGAATATGTGAAGCAAAACATAGAAGAAACAAAAGCATGACTTCCAACATCAGTGCCGGCTTTCAGTCGCTTGTAACTGCTCAGAAAGACCTTTCTGGATTCATTACTCCATATTTGGGCTTAGCCCAGAGGTGATTTTTTAAGGAAAAAATGCCTTTTGGCATTTTTAAGCTGTGACAGTGTAAAAACAGACCTTTAAAACACACACACCCAAAAAGCATTACTATTTTCAAAAGTCCACTTAAAAGAGAGAAAAAAAACAAAAACAAAAACAGGTGACACCTCAGAACTACAACTTGGCTTGGCAGTTTGTGATGCAATCTGTAACAGCAAAAGCCACCAGATTGGTAACTGTAGGTTTCAAAAGCAAACAACAGTGTTTCTTTAACAATCCTCCCTGCAACACAAGGAGAGCAAACTGCCAGATAGAGGCGGTGAGAGCCATGTGCTACAAAAACAGTACCATTTCAAGGGAAACTAACTTTTCATTTCCTAGCTGGGGTTTAAACTTGTAACCTCCACGCTACCTAACAAAAAGCTCAGGCTTATACAACCGAGCGTAGCCTTTCTTTATATAGATGTTCGAAAATAAATAAAGGAAGCTTCCAGGGTAAACTCTGACATATGAGCAAACATTTTCCACAGGTATCCTCTATAATGCCTACCTCGTACATTTAACCATTTTTAGGTTTTTGCAGTCATTAGTTTAAGTCAACTTCCTGCTCTGAGGATAGCCAAAAATAGCAACAAAAGGAGAAAAATTACCCACTGCATCTCAAGACATCCAGCTCTACATCTTTATCCTAGTACATAGTTATTTATATGTCCCTTTGTAGTTAAATTTCACTGGTTTAGACTCAGAGGGCAAAAGGGAGGAAGGGAGGAGAAAGGGGGAAAATGATGAAGATTAAAGACTACGTTATCACTGTATCACTTTCATTGAGATATATTAATTGGCACCAGGACGATGGCATCCTGGCGTGGTGCTATGGGTTAATGCGCTAGCTAGATTGCAAGTTAGGTTTCAACCTCAAGGTTGGCAATTCAAGCTCACCAGTCACTCCTCAGGAACCCTATACAGGGGTCACTATGAGTTGGAACCGACTCCACGGCACTTAACAACAAGACTGATAGGATTTACGGAGCCTGGATAGCACAGTGGATTAGTAGTTTGAATATACCAGTCACTCCTTGGAAGAAAGATGAGGCTTTCTGCTGCAGTAACGAATTACACCCTCAGAAACCCCATATACAGGGTAGCTATGCGTCAGAAGCGACTCGATGGCACACAACCACTGTGACCAGGCTGATATAGGTCACAGGACATTAGGGATTGCAAACGATGCCGACACTTTAGAGTTAGAAAGACCCTCAGGTAGAGCTTATCTAGCCTATTTTCCAGTTGAGAACATGAAGTCCAGAGAAGTTATGCAACTTGCCCCAGGTCACACAGCTAATCATAAACAGATCTGTGCAACTCCGCCTCCAAAACGACCCTGAAAACTGTGTTTATTACTAACTTTTTTGTTTTATACCATGTATGGGGAGAAATGACCTGCTAAATAAAGCAAACTTTAGCCTAGTCCAGAATTAGCCAAACTTCTTAATTAATAGACTTCTACTGTGTTTTCATTTTAAACTGAGCCTCTCTGTCAAAACATTCTGCAGTAGTGTGTCACTGTTGCAAGCTGCTGTTTATAGCAGGGGCCTCAGATAATCAACAGTGGATACTGTGACTTGTGCTACAGGTTTGTTATTTCTTCAACTGTTAATTAACTCAAGCAAAGAATAATGTTACATTCACACACACACACACACACATGTTATCCTTGTCAGGAGACAGTAAACTGCTGAGGTTTTTTGGGGGGGTAGGGGAGATTTGGTTTTCTAGCACCAAGAAAGCAGTATTTATAAATTCGCTAAAGAGCAAACACATACATCACTGTTTACAACTTCAGAGAACTCAAGTACAACAGCCAGGGGACCCGAAGCTACAAAAGGGCAGGGACTGTGTTGAAATGAACTAACTTATTCACTAATTCACCGCTGTTACCTAGCACAGGACTGGGCACCTCATAGGTGTTTTGAAGGAGAGCAGAAAATGAAACAGCAAAGTTCTCTTAGGATCTTCTTTGTTCTATAGCTTGGAAGAGAATAAAATTAGAAAGTGAAATTCTGGAGAATATGGTTGGTATGGCAACTTCCAGCTGTTTCTAGGAATCAATGTGCTTTGGGAAGAGGGGGATGGGCCTAAAAGTCCCAGGGTCCAGGGTCTGTCAGTGGTCAACAGAAGACTCTCAGACTTCCATGGCAAGGAGCTAGTGTTGTCCAGTCCTGCACCAGCTGCTCTCCTCTACAAAAGGCTGGTCAACCAACTTAGCTCTCTGCATGTCTAGCTGGCTACCTTAAGACCAGCCTTTTAAAGGTAGCTCTTCTCAGTCACTGGACACTACCAGATATGGATTTGCAAAAGGGGACAGGTCAATTCTTTTTAAAATGGGGCAGTACATCAAAGCAGACAAGGACAAAAGTTAATCAGGACTATTCTTAAGTCTTGTTAATTAAGAGAGCTGCATTCCAACCTTGGAGAAACTAGCTGCACCGAATAGGGGAAAGGAGGAGTCCTGGTGTGGCACTGCGGGTTAATGACCTAGACTGCAAAGATGTTTGAACTGCAAGATCAGTGGTTCAAGCTCACCAGCTGCTCCTTGGAAACCCTATAAAGGGTTGTATGAGTCGGAACCAAGTCAATGGCACTTAACAACCACCACAACACTGGGAAAAGGGTAGATGGAAGGGGTGGGAGAATAAAGTAACAGGGAAACAAAACATGATTTCAATTTAGAGCAAGCCCTTCTTGGTCCCTTACTTTATAGGGGAGCTCCAGCAGAATACTGGCTTTACTATGTGTCAAATGGCATTAAAATCTCTGAATAAATTAATAAGTGAAAATTAATGGTTGCCCAGTCCATGAAATCTTGTTAATTTTGTTTCATTATAATAATATGGCAATCACAAGTTTACATTATTAAAACCAATATCTGGAAAAAATCTCATTTAAGATGGATTCCTGATGTGATAAGCTTAAACCAAATTCTCTTGGTTTCATCAGCTTCTTGTCTTGTCTTTCTCATCAGAACCAAATGGTTTTCGTATTCACTGACTTCCCCCCCACCCCATGATTAACATTGTCATTTAAAAGTTGAAGTCCTTGCACAGAGTTATATATATATTTGAAGTCCTTGCACAGAGTTTTATATATATATATATTTAACTAAAAGCTCTTATGTCCTTTGAGAACCCCAACCTCATAGGATTATTTTCAGCAAGTATAAACCAGAGAAATGAGAAGCTAAGACCCTGAAAGTTGAAGCAGCCAAAATCATCTCCAAAGTCTCCACTTTGTATTGATACTTGGTGATAGTTAACGTACTTAAAATCCCTGATCCCGATTACTGTCTGTATGTGCATAAACATACAAGCACACATGTGGAAACTACAAGAAGTTTATGGAAAAATGGAATGAAAAGATAAGGGAATTTTTCCACCAACTTTTTGAAGCCCCCTCGCAAAAGAAATAAATAAAATTTCTTCTCCCATTGAGAAACCTGAATTTCAGGTTTGCAGCATTATAAATCGCTTTCTACTTCAAAGAGACAACACTTTGCAGTGGAAGAAAATATTGCACCCCCAGTCCGGTGGTGCAAGTGATAAGGAAACATTTTTATGGCCGAGCTCAATTTAGTATAAAGACAGAAGATCAAGATGTCCTCATTCTTGTCGGCCCCTATCACTACACCCACATACCACTGCAGTCCAAAACTTCCTTCCCATCATAATTCCTGTCCCCACGCTGGTTTTCCACTTCATATTGACCCTGTCCTCTCCCCTGCTTCCTCCCACACAATTAACTGTGCATTCACTATGTTCTGGGCCACTTTGTACATCTCTAGGCTGTACCTCATGCTCTGCATCTTTTTGCAAATCTGTCTCCCACTCTTGCCTAGTGAGTTCCTTGACTATAGGTACCTGTCTTGGCCATCACAGTTGTTAGCTGCCACTGAGTTGGTCACCTACCCATGATGATCAGACTAATGTGATCCATAGACTGTCCACGAGCTGATTTTTGGAAGTAGATAGCAAGGCCTCTCAAGATTCCTGAAGGCTTTGCTGAAACCTGTTCAGCCTCACAGCAGCACGCAAGCCTCCTCTGGCAGATGAATGCTTGAAGTGCATTGGCTGGGAATTGAACCCAGGACTTTGGAACACAGGACTTCTGTATGGAAGGCGAGAATTCTACCCCTGAACCACCACTGCCCTCTAGCCAGCATAGTAGGTACTCGCTCGTTATTGCAAAGTGCCAACAAGTAGCTTACGACCCATAGCGACCCTGTACAGGGTTCCCGAGGGTCGGCTGGTGAGTTTGAACCGCCGACCTTGGGGTTCAGTGCATTATCCCATAGCGCCACACCAGGGCTCCTGGTGGTACTCAATTAACAGCAGAATAATTCCACAATGAATAAATAATACAGAGGGCTAAACATAACACGTAACATCTGTCAAGCTCCCCAGTTTACAAAACATAGGGCTCATCTCATTTCAATTGTACAGGTGCAGACACGAAGGCTCTAAGACATTAAGGGGCCTCCCAAATTCATCAGATCCACGACCTGAATTTTGTGGGGGTTTTCCCCAGGAAAACAAGATGGCTTTCCTTATTTTATTTTCTAACATTTTATTTTCTAGCATAGTTTCTTCTTCAATACTTTAAGGACAGCCATAGTTTCCTACCCTGCTCTCTTCATATTTCAACTTACATTTCTTCTGATGCACAGGAATAAAAAAAAACATGAGCAGTTGAATACTCAAATCAAATCCTCTTAACACGTCCCTGAGTCGCACAAAAAAGGTAAGCACACTCCACTACTAGTTGAAAGGTTAGTGGTTCCAATTCAACCTTAGACATCTCAGAAGACAGGTCTGGAAATCTGCTTCTGAAAGATCACAGCCTTGAAAACCCCATGGAGCAGTTCACGAGACAGAATCTACTTGATGGCAACTAACACAAACCATTTCTCTTACTGGAAAATAAGTTCCTCACAAGCAGGGACTATCACAAATCTCTCTCTGCATCTCTCTCTTGGAATTTTAACTCACACACAGCCTGAATCCAAGAAATATCACTGATTGAACAAATTCAGTTTCATAATATGAACTGCTACATTGTATCATCGGCAACATGAATCATCCCAAACATTCAGCCTTGAGGTACAAGCAGTGAATTCTCCATAGTGTCACATGTCAAGGGAGCACCAAGGGGCTCCTAGGTTCTGCCACAGCTCTGAGCCAGTCTTCTCATCAGCTGCCATTGCCTGTAGGAGGCTGTGTGGTGCTTCTGTAATCAAAGTTAACAAGCAGCAAGAGGAGAAATCATTTCCCTGGCAGCCGGAAGTGGGCTTGCTTCAAATGTCTAGATTATCACTCTGAGCAATAGCTGAGGGAGGTCAGGGCACAAGGGATGCTGAGATCTAGAGCATCAAAAACGTCACTCCTGTGGCCCTGGTGATAAATAGATCTGTCCCTGAAGTCTGAGAAAGTAGTGCTAAGATTAGGTTCTTTTTCCTTTCTCGTTGGAGTCCGGCCTGGCAAACCTAGGTAGATTAACAGGTGGTTATACAACGATAGCAGATACACAGAAAGAAAGGAGAGATGGTTCGATTCTCCCAGTCCTCTGGACTTGGTGCTTATGCAAGAAATCCCAAACAAATACAGTTTTAAGCTTGATCCAGCTGCCAAAAACTGGGCGAAGCTTGGATCCCATTGATGGAAGAACAAACAGGGGATCTAACTGGAATGAATCTGTTGGAAGCCTTGATCTCAATTAAGCTCTGGCCACTTCTTTGACATTGATCTTTTTTGTTTTCTTGATTTCAATAAGTTTATATCACTCCAGTTCTTCTGATGATTGTAACAACTTGCTGCCCCTATTGCATGCTGTGGAGTCCCTTCCTAGTCATAGCAACATTGTAAGGGGTTTCCAAGAGAGTAAATCTTTACAGGAGCAGAAAGCCTTTTTCTCCCCAGGAATGGCTTATGGATCTGAACTGCTGACGACCTTGTGGTTAGCAGCCCAACTCTGTAACCCACTTCACTATCAGGGCTCCTTTGTAACAACTTAGAACTAGTGTAACAGAGAGGCAAGAAAGTAGTCTGGATGTCCAGAGTATAAAGCTGTAATAGTCAAACTTTGCTGTTGTTGCTCATGATTATGTATTTGTTAAAGCATACGTGTCATAATCTCCTTACACTGTTGTTGTTGTTGTTAAATGCCCTCCAGTTGGTTCCAACTCATAAGGGCCATGGATAGGTTTTCTGAGACTTTAAAATCTTCAAGGGAGCAGAAAGTCTCATTGTTCTCTCACGGAGCGGCTGGTGGGCTTGAACCAGGTCTCTGAGGTTTGCACTCCAGTGCTTATTGTAGAGGGCTCCCTAAACTCCAGGTTCCAGATCATGCAAGAGAGTTTGCCAGACCCAAGTCCTATTACCATATTGAGTGGATATGGTGAAACATCTACTTACTTTTCAAAGCTCTGCTTGGAGAAAAAACAGTGGAGTGAGCAGACACTTTAAGAAGCAATGTCCCAATCTAGAGGTTTAATGGATACACGCTTCTTACAACACAAGGCCAGCTAGCCACCTACCCAAGACATGGCCTTTCATTTTCTTCCCATGTCTAAAACAGCAGCAGCTGTTGCCAAGGGAAGCAAGGCGACCCAGAGGCATGGACATAAAATTCAGGATAAAAATCCATTTGCTCTGGATCCACGCAAGCAAATGGGTTTCACTAACTGGGAAAAGATGAGGAAAATAAAGAATCTACGTTTGTATGACATTCTAACTAGGCAGGTAGAAGATGTCCTACTCTAAGAACTCCTGGGAAGACCATAAAGAAGCCTAGTTTGAACTCTCAAAAACATCCAAAGCATTCACATGTGTTGAGCTACAGAGGACTTTGGAATAGGAAAAGGCAGACCATACATAGCTGTGCCTCCACAGAGGGCAACTCCCACCAAGGCAATGAAAAGCAAGGCTTCTTCAAGCTGTCATCAGCCAAAAGATCCAACAAGAGTATCCTTG
The DNA here is from genome assembly GCF_000296735.1 of Chrysochloris asiatica. Taxonomy (NCBI): domain Eukaryota; kingdom Metazoa; phylum Chordata; class Mammalia; order Afrosoricida; family Chrysochloridae; genus Chrysochloris; species Chrysochloris asiatica. Next base: position 1,231,432 of record NW_006408522.1, read on the forward strand.
CCAAGCAAACAGCCACAGCTCCCAGCCAGCTAACAGTGCTTTAAGCATTCAGCAAAGAATTCATCCTGAGACTTCAGAGTACACAGCTGCATGGGGTAGCTGAGAGTGCAACACTATATCAAACCTCTCTTCCAAAGTTTTCTCAGCTTTAAAAATGAGATACTCTTAAGCAGAACTGGCATATCTATTTTCCAGGGGATAGTTGGTTGGCTGCTTTCTTTTTTTAAGGACCTTGTAAAACCATGTAAATTCAAAAACACTTTCTACAGCTTTAATTGATACTTATTTCTCTGCTTCAACTCATGAGTATTTGTCCTCAATGCCCAGGCAGGTAAGAAGGCAGGTAAGAAGGCAGACCACTCCTCTGGCGGGAGAAGAAAAGCACCCTTCCCAACCCCCAACCACAGGAATAAAGAAGAATTCAGAACTGGCGCTGGGATCAGAACCAATTCTCTCTGACCATTCCATCACACCACCTCCTCTGAAGTCAGTTCTGGCTCTTCATCACACACCCAGCACAGTCTTCCCAGACAGCACACCACCTTCCCTCCCCCCTTTATTGACTGGATCCACCCAGTTTTAAAAAAATTATTATTTTTAAAGTCAGAGCTCCCACCATATGTGGCATTTATTTCCAAAGAAGGCCTGCCCTGGGTTCCCATGGACAGATGTTGCTTTGTGCCTGCCTGAAACGGCTGGCAGCCCTTGTACAGCTGCCCCAAGCAGGTGGCCAAGGATGGATGGTCTAGGAGTTAGGATGACAATAGTTGTGGGGTTCAGGGCCTGGGGGCCTCAGTGGGTTCCTCTGCAGCCTGGGGCTCACCAGTATACACCACTCCCCCTAAAACACACACACACACACACACACACACACACACACACACACCTGGTCCTGGTTCAGAATCAGACTTCAAAGGGGGCTTGGAGGGAGAGATTGGAGGTCAAGGTGCCGCCCCCAACACAATTCTCAGCCAGGCGCAGCTAAGCTAACCGAGGGCCCTGGGGAATGGAGAACAGTCACTGACCCCTTCTATCAGCCATCTGTGAGCTCCCGCCCGACACAGCTAGCGCAATGCGAAGGATAAAGGAGGTCCAGACAGATGGCAAAGCGCTTTGGAAAGGAGGGTCTGCAGGAATTCAAGGGCCTTTGCGAGGCCCACTTCAGGGTGCGTTTTATCTGGACAGCTCTGCTCTGCACCAACCTGCAATCTCTTATAGACTAAAACGGTGGGCAAAATCAGTGTGTGGGAGTAAAGAGGGACAGAAGACCCTATCTGCCACTTTTCTCTCCTCTTTGAAAGTGCACTGCAACTAAAGTGCGTGCGTGCGTGCGAAGGGGGGCGGGAGACTGGCACAACGGAGTCTAAAAATACTCGATAAAAATGCTAATCCCGAAGGCAAATAGAGAAAGAAGAAGGAATCTGTCAATCACGAGCTCCCGCTCCTCACCCACAGCCCCAGCTGTACGGACTGCATTCCTGTTGAGGAGGAAGGAGAGGGGGACAGAACCAAAGAAAAGAAAGGGAGCCACAACACCACCTCCACGAGCGCGGGCCGCGGGGGCGGGAGGCGGCGGCAGAGGAGGGGCTCCGGCCCGCGGAGCCGAACAAAGCGGGCCTCAACTTCAGCCCGCAACTCCCCGGAGTGGGGGCGACCAATTCGAGCAGCAACACCACCTTTTCGAGAGGAGGAGAGCGAGTGTGGAGTGCGAGTGTGGAGTCAGGAAGCAAGAGTGCCGCGTGGGAGCCCCAGGCTCGAAATCTTTGCAAAGCCACAGAGGGTTTTGTTTGGGGTCCCCTTACCCCCTTCCTGCTCGCGCCCTAGTACCCTCCCTTTACACTTACACACACACACATACACACAAACGCTATCCCTCCTTCCCTGTCCAAACGCACCAGGCCGGCCCAGTGCGTCAGGGGGTTGGGCCCGGCGCGCCCCCCCGGGTCCCCACCTGGGGATGGTGATGCACTTGGTGTTGACGTTCTGCGTAGTGATGGCCTTCTCTAGCTCGTCCAGCTGCCCCGTCTTCTTGAGCTTCTTGACCAAGCTCTTGACCGCCTTCTCGCACCACTTCTCCTCCTGCCCGTTCTGCTCGCCCTTCTTCCAGCCCAGCAGGCGCTTCACGATCGGGGGGGTGAAGGGCAGGATGGACGACATGACGGGGGTGGGGACGCGCTGGCAGCTAGGGGCGCCCCCGGCAGGGCGGGCGAGGCGGGACGCCGGGGGCGCAGAGGGGAGCTCTGTCCCGGCCGGCCGCGGCCGCCCAAACTTCGCCTCAACTCTCGGCGAACTTTGCCGTGCGCCGGGCCGAGGCGCGGCGCTGCAGTCTGTGGGGCTCGGCGCGCGGCCCTGCACCCCGAGCGGCTCCCACGGCAGGGAGAAGGGCGGCGGGGGAGGCAGGCGGGCAGACGACAGCGGCGCCGGCTCCGGCAGGCCCCGAACGCGGGGCGGAGGCGGCGGCCGGGCGACTTGGAGTGGCAGAAAAAAGTTTGGGTTTCCGCACGGGGTAGCTGTTTGGGTGCCGCCTCCGGGAAGGAAAGTCCAACCCCCGAGCCAAACTTTGCTCTCCTCGCCGCTTTGATGCGCAGATCCCTCCGCCTCTGCGGCCTCGCCTCCGGCTTCCCTCCTCCTCCCTACTCGCTAGCTCGCAGGGCCGGCCGGTGTTAGCGCCGCACTCTCGCTCCCGCTCCTGCTCCCAGTCTGTGTTTCATGCAAATCCGCGTGCAGCCTCCTTCCCAAACGCTGTCACCGCCCCCTCGCCGCTGGGGCTCCCCGCCTCCTCCTCCGCGTCCCACCGCCTCCTCCCCCGGGCGCCCTGCCCGCCCCTTCCCCCGCCCCGCACCGTGCACGCCCACGTGGGCGACCCGGGACTGCGGCTGCATTGGCTGGAGCGCGCGGGAGTCCGCACGGCCCCAACCCGATGTCAGGCGGGCCCGGGGAAGAACTCGTGGGATAGGAGCAGCGAGAAGGACCCCAGGCGGGAGGCCCCCGGACTGAGGCCCTGGCGTCCACTCTTGGAACCCACACTCGGGAAGCTCAGTTGGGCTTGTGGGCCGAAGAGGGTTGGACTCGCAGCAAGTTGGCGCCGTCTGGCCAAGGGCTAGCGATGCACCCCTAAAGACCTAGGCCCGAGATGAGACGCACAGAAGGACCAAGCCCTGGAAATCGGGGGCGCGCACTTGGCCATGCGAGTACTCGCGTTGATCACGGTCAGAGGCCTTGGCCGGCGCCAGCGACCCTGGGGCTGTTTTTATTCTCTCATCGGTGAGATCACACCGGCTGAGAGTCCTGAGACAGTGTTCGGAGGCGGGAGTTTGGGGTGGAAGGGGGAGCGAAAAGAAGGGGACTCTTAGAAGTGGGAATTTGGGGACCCCAGGGACTCCCTGCACTCTAGCTGGAGCCAAGGATCTCTAGGGCCCTGTGAACCAAGTGTCCGACATAAAAAGAACCTCAAAGCCCTCTGTTGAGGTCATGAAGGAATGAATGGAGATGATTTAGAATTTACCTTTAGGAGAAATTACATTACAAGGTGTTGTGGAATCTTAGGATACAGAAAGATCCAAAGTTTGACACCCAATAAACCAAAGGCTGAGCTTTGTTTCAAAGCGATGAACTCACAAAAAACGCAAAAGGACAGTACTCTGGAAGTTTATTATTCAAACTTAGCCAGGGTGGAAAACAACGAGATATTGTTGGAGGTGCTAGAGCGCTCTGGGAGTTTTCTCCCCGTCTGCAGAATGCAGGGACATCTGCCTACAGACCCCTCAGTCCCTTTCTCCGCTTTCAGGAGTCACCATAGTCTCCCAAGGCTTATCTCCTGTCACCTCCCCCACTCAGCGCCTAACCTAAAGCCTTTGTTTGTTTTTAACAGCAGGAAACCCCCGTGGTGAAAAAGAAGTTATCTGCAAACCCTTTAGCGGGTGGGGAGTTACAAAGCCCAGTGAGGTGTGGCCGAATCCACAAAGTCAGCGCAGAAGCTGCAGGCTCCCTTGCCTGGTCTCAGAGAAGGACTTCACACCAGCCTAAGGCTTCTGTTCTGGGGCACAGCGCCCTACCCTCCTCTCAACGTCTGGCCTGCCTGGATGGTGAAGAAACCTTGAATCCCCACTCCCTCTCCCAACATGATTTACCAACCTGATTAATATTCCTGGCTGGTCCTGCTGTTATAACCCACTGCCAGCGTAGCTTTAGATTTCACTCCTTTCTTTCCAGCCCTCAGTTTCTCCAGGGAGAAAAAAAAAAGAAGAAGAAAGGCAAAACCCCTTTTTGTTTTTCCAATCCAGGTAGCATGAGGCGCCCTGCGATTTAATCTGCACAAGAATCCTTGAGGTTGGTCTACAGTGCGTCACAATGCGTCACAGGTACAGATGAGGTACCTGAAGCACATAGCAATTGCAACGCTTACAAAGAGTTCCAAGTGGCAAAGCTGGGATTTGACTCTATCCACATTCTTGTCACTGTTGGCTTTGAGAGTTATAGAAGGCAAAATGACATCATTCTCTATGGGACACACTGTTGGACACTACAAAAAATGTTTGCTAACCTATAAAAAGAGCCTAGAAATTACTTTCCGGTCAGCCTACTTAGAATGGTCCTGGAAATCTTATGTGAAAAGTTTTGTAAATGGTCATGGTCCTGTAAAGGAATAGAATCAACATCCTGGGCCCACAGCTAATGCCATTAGGAAAGGGTGCAGAAGAGGGGCCTCAGTTCATCACATGGAGCACCTCTGTACTACACTCCTGCTAACCAGTTTTGGAACGCCAAAAGGAAAGAGGAAACACCCCAACCTCTAAGTGTCCACAGCCTAGGGAAGCTGTGGGGAGGGATGGGGCTCTATGGGCCAGCATACGCAGTCATCATCTTCCAGTAAAATGTTCATTTTAACCTGAACACCAGACCAAACAAGTCCAACTTCTGAAAGGTCCCCAGATGAAATCAAAGGAGGCCATGCACTATCAATAACTGCCCTGCCTTTCAATTCTGGCTCTCACCTTCCCTGCATCTCATTGAGAGTTTGTTCCCTCAACTGTAAGAATGGTCTACTTATTGTGCAGAGTGGTGAACCTAGAAATGGTTAAAATGGTTCTGCTGAAGGCAAGTCATAAAGCCAAAAGGAGCACTCTCTTCAGCTGCTGTGACCTCAGAGAGGTGTGAAGATGGAATGGAGCGGAATGGTCTGGCAAGGACCCTAAGCCTTCTGGGAACTCTCTCTAAAATCATGGCATTGACAGGGACCCTAGTTCATCCCTTCTCATTTTCCAGATGGGAGGAAATAACTAACCTACCATCTAGTAGTGTGTCTAAACCATGCTCTCCTGTGTGCGTGCACACTCACACACACACACACACACACACACACACACAAACCTGATGGACCCACATGTGAGTTCAACAATAATGTTTCAGGGGTTCTTTCTCCTCTGGACTCGGTTTATCCATCTGAAGGTTTGGAAGAATAAGCCCAGTGTTTATAATAAGGAGGGTTAACAAAATGGATTAAGAGCCTGCTGTTGCTCTCTTGACTTTTGGTGGTGAATGGGCAGGCGGCTCCCAATGGCTAGAGCTCTGTCCTGGGGCTGATCTCCTGGGGTCTAGTCATGCCTGCTGCTGCAGAGGTTGCCCTTGGAAAAGAACCATTCACCTGGTTAATATTTCATCACGGTGAGTGCAAAGTTCAAGAGAGGCGGGTGAAGGTGGAGGCAGCTACTCTTGTTTCTCTGGGAGTACTTAGTCCTATCAGGGAGGAGCCGGACAAACAGTAAACTGATGTACCAAAGAACTTTCCTGTAGGAGGTGCAATAGTGGAAAGAAGTGAACACTGGATGGAGTTCATTTCTGATTATTTCCCCATTAGTGAAAAGCTATTTAATCAACAAATGGTTAGTGTAGAAAGAGCATAAAAATGGTTCTAATTTTACACAGAAAGTGACCTCTGATAAAGGGAGGTGGTTTACACTATGGAGGTAAGCAGCCATATCAGGACTAGAGCTCTAGTCAGCCTTTGTCCCTTACCTAAGAGAACCTCAGCAATCAGCTGAATTTCACTGTGTGTGAGAGCTCTCCTGTGGCAATGGATCTGGGGTCAACTTCTAGTGTAAACACTTCTAACTGTGTGACTTTGGGCAAGTTCTGAATTTCCTCATCCATAAAATGAAAATAATAATACTTATCTCTCAAGATTGCTATAAGAATATAATGAAATAACCTATGTACAAGAGCTTGCGTAAGCACATAGATGCTGTTGTAATTGTTGTACACTGTCAAGTCAGTTCCAACTCCTAGCCACCCTGTAAAGGGTTTCTGAGGGTGGCTGCTGGGTTTGAGCTGCAGTCCTAAAGGTTACCAGTCCAGTGCCTATAGTACCACACCAGGGCTCCATAGTAGGATGTGGCGGTGCTTTGCAAACGTTAAGCCATGGATGGATGGATCTTAAAATAGAACCAAGAGAAAAAAGTAAAACCATGAAACAAAGAACATACTGCTATTTGGTGGTGATATGCTGTCGAGTTGGTTCTGACTCGTAGTGACCCTGTAGAGGGTTTCGGAGACTATAAATCTTTACAGGAATGGAAAGCCTCATCTTTCTCCCATGCAGTGACGAGTAGATTCAAACTGCTGACCTTGCAGAAACCACTGCACTACCAGGGCTCCTTTACACCTACGTGTGGTGCTGCGGGCTAATGTGCTGGACTGCAAGTTTGGTTTGAACCACAAGGTAGGCAGTTCAAGATCTCCAGTTGCTCCTCAGAAACCCTATACAGGGTCGCTATGAGTCAAAGCTGACTTGATAGCACTTAACAACAACAACATACAACTCTAAGGAGTCTTGATGTGGTGCTGTGGGGTAAAGCACTGGACTGCAAGGTCAGTTTGAACCACAAGGTTGACAGTTCAAGTTCACCAGTCACTCCTTGAGAACCCTATACAGGGTCACTATGAATCAGAACTTAACAATGGCTCTTAACAACAACAACATACAAGTATAAAGGAGTACTGGTGTGGCACTGTAGGATAAGCACTGGATTATTAACTACAAGGTCAGCAGTTCAAACCCACCTGCCATTCCTCAGAAACCCTATACAAGTTCACAGTGAATCAGAACCAATTCAATGGCACTTAACAACAACAACATACAAGTATAAACTAAAAATGCATACACACAAGACACCTGCATATTTGAATTAATTCATACAATCAAAACACTACACACAAGACACAATTGAATAGGTATTTGTGGGTGAACATAATGGGAATTGGGCAGGGAGCAGAGACTAAAGGAGGGAAATAAATGAAACCATGGATCTATCTATAATGATATGTACTGAGGAGTATGGTTAACTTAATCCTCTACTCCAAAGCTGCAGTATTCAAAAGTGCTCAATACATGTTAGTCAATATACTAATTCTCCTCTCAAGTGCTCAAAAGACAGAGCTTTTGGCTGCCAGCAGTTTCCAGCTCAGTGATCATGATTTCTCACATTTGTTGAATTCAAACTTGTTAAAAAAGCCTGCCTAAAGGCAGCTCTATGGGATACACATGCTCAGGCCTTACCTCTTCTGACAGTTTAGGAAAAGAAGGGGCAGAGACTAGCACCATTGGTGGATCTGCTCTAGGCCAGGCTGCGGGACCAAATGGCACGGCCATTGCACAACTGTTGTTCCTGCCACCTCTTCACAGAGGAGGAAGTCACCTCTTCCCCAGAGGTTCCCGGAAGTCAGCTGCCCGTGGTTAACCTGTACTGGTTCGGAACTGCTGACCCATCAGAAATTATATTCAGGATTCTGGTGCATGCGTAGCAGTATGTGTTTGATTTTACCATGTGTGTGTTTGTGTTGGTCATTTTCTATATACAAGGATATTGCTGGGATTCAGGAGCGTGTGTGTGGTATAGTATGTTTATGTGGGTGGGATGTCTCATCTGTGCCTCTGAGACCCATCTTGTTCCAATCTCATTCATTCACTGAGCCCAGCCCTATGTGTTTAAGTGAAATGGGTACAGGCTGTGCAAATTTCTCCTTGGTTATGGGTGTCTTTATGCTTCTGTCTTGGTAGGTTATGTGTATATTTATATAGGTCACTGTGCCTTTATATAGGCCATTACGTTTTCCCTTTTCTGGGATAATATGAGTCACAAATGCAGACTTGGATCAGGCCCAGGATCCCCTTGAGTCCAGGGTTCAGTTTGTAATGTGGACCTAAAAAGTGGTAGTTGGAAAGCTATTCACTCATTATAATTGCATTTACTAAACAAACAAACAAAACACTTATGCATATGGAAATCCATCACAAAGTGGTGTACCAATATGAAAAAGAATCATTCTATAAAGGCAGTGAGATTGTGTGCACTTAAATTATTTTTAATAATTTATATTATTTTAATAATATACATTAAAATTATTTTTAAATAATTTATGTTTTAAAATGAAGGCAATCAGCAATAAAAAGGAGCAAAATCCTTATATGTGCTTCTTCACGGATTAAACTTGAAAACATTATGCTAAGCTAACAAGCCAGATACAAAAGGCTACACAGTGTATAATTTCATTTATATGAAATGGTCAGAATAAGCAAATAGGTAGAGACAGAAAATAGATTAATGGTTGCCAGGGGCTGGAGGTAGCGGAGGATGGAGTAACTCTAATGGGTATAGTTTCTGGAGTAATGAAAGTCTCAAAATTGATTGCAGTGATGATTGTACAACCCTTTAAATATACTAAACATCACTGGATTGTACACTTTAAATGGGTGAATTGTATGATATTTGAATTATATCGCACTGAAGCTGATTTAAAAAAAAATAATAAAGACTAACATGTACTGGGGTTCTTAGATGGCACAAAGAGTTAAGCGCTCAACTACTAGCCGAAAGGCTAGCAGTTCTAACTCACCCAGAAGCTCTTCGGAAGACAGACTCAATGATAAGCTTCCAAAGGGTCACAGCCTTGAAAACCCTATGGAGCAATTTCTACTTTGTTCACATGGGGCTGCCATGAGTCATAATTGACTTGACAGCAACTATCAACAACCACCTGCCCTGCAGTCTTCATGAGTGTCGGGCACTGTTCTGAAGGCTTACTTTACTTGTTTTGACAATAGTCTCCGGCAGGTATTAAGATTGGCCCTTTGCACAGAAGAGGACATCGGAGCATAGAGAGGTAAAGCCACTGAGTGGCCACACTCAAGACATGTCAGGCAGTCTGCTGTTTACCATCATGAAGGAAACAACAACCACTAACCAGAAATAATCCTACTGCTGTTGTTTTGTGTTCTTCAGTCAGTTTCCACTCAGCAACCCTATATGAGAGTCCACTTGCCCTGTAGGGCAGATATGCCCTGTCTTTTCTCCAGTGCAGCTGTTGATGGGTTCAAAGTGCCGACCTGTTTGGTTAGCAGATGAGTACTTAGCCATGGCCTTGCTAGGGCTTCTTAATCATACTATGCGGTTGCTACGTGCCGACAAGTAGATTCTGACTCGTAGAGACCCTCTACAGGGTTTCCAAGGCTGTACACTTTTACGAGAGCAGAAAGTGTTGTCTGTTTCTCACTAAATGGAATGTGGATTTGAACAATCAACAGTTAGCAGGCCAGTGCCTATCCTACAGCACCACTAGTGCTCCCACAAGCATTGGTATGCCCCAGAGCTGGGTACTTGCCTCATTTCACTTACATACTCTCCCGGGGTGATCTTATTCACCCTTAAGTGATTTCTGTATCTAAGTATTCAGCTTAAACCTCTCTCTGGAGCGCCAGTCTCCTGCATCCAATTGCCGACTGGTCCTCCTTACCCTCAGCTTCCCCTTAAACCTCCTCCTCTGTTATTCCTCCTGTTCAGGCAACACCCTCGTCTCCATCATCCAAGTCAGCATCTCAGAAGCTCCCCGCTGCCCTCTCCCCTCAGCCAGTCACTCAGTAAACTCCCTCCTAGCCTTGTCATCATGCGCCACCAATTATTACAATTCTTGTACAAGTGTCTCCTTCTCTACTTACTGATGTGGTGCTGTGGGTTAATGCTCCAGACTGCAAAGTCATTTGAACTGCAAGGTTGGCAGTTCAAGCTCACCAGCTGCTCCTCGGAAACCCTATACAGGGTCACTATGGGTTGGAACCGACTTGACGGCACTTAACAAAAACAACTGACTAATGACATGGAGCATCTTTTCATGTGTCTGTTGACCATTTCTTTGGTGAAATATCTATGCAAGTCCTTTGCCCATTTTTTTAATTAGGTTCTCTTGTTTTTAATTTATAGGAGTTCTTCATATATTTTGAGTATTAAACCCATATTAGATATATTATTTCCAAAATTTTCCTCCCAGTTTGTAGGCTTCCCCTTCATGTTGTTGATAAAGTCCTTTGCTTAACAACAAAAAAATTCTTGTGTTTTTTTTTTTTAATTTTGATGGGGCCCCATTGATCTATTTTGTCTTTTATTGCTCATGTTTTCAATGTCATGTCTGAGTACTTTGTTTTCCGTGCTTTAAAACAAAAACCAAGCGTTTTCAGCAAGTTGCCCCATCTGTAACATCACTGCCTTAAAGAAACATAATGCAAGCCACATATGTCATTTAAAATTTTCTCAAAGTTATGTTTGAAAAAAGGAAGAAAAAAATAGCAGCTGAAGTTAATTTTAACAATATATTTTATGTAAGCCATATAGTAGTATATCATTTCAACATGCAATCAATATAAAATTATCAATATTTTACATTCTAGTGTTTTGTATGTTTTGTACAGTCTTTGAAATCCAAAGTGCATTTGGCACATACAACTCAGTTTTGACAGCCATATTTCAAATCCTTAACAGCCGTGTGTGTCTGGTTGCCACCACATTGGATAGGCCTAGAGAACACAATCCACAATCCTTGTTACAAAATAGAAGACACCAAGGAATATGAACCTGTCTCTGGTTTCCTGTCTTTCACTGTATCATAAATCTTCAGCTCCAAGAAAATCACAAAAATGAGGGGACTTCAAAACGTTCATGAGAGAATCCATTATATCTTAATTCCATTTTTCCATGAACTTTGTGATACTACCTGCTTCTTTAATTCCTGCTTGTTTCATGTCACTATGCCATTGCTCAGGACACTTTCTCTTGCCTTTTGTGCCCTTTTTACTTCTTCAATCTCCACATTCCACTTCTTCACTTCATTCCACTAGATGAACACACCATCATTCAAAAGTAGGTTCGAGCATCACCCCTTTCATGAAGCCTTCCCTTCCTTGACTTCTAGGGTAGAACTGGGTTCTTCTCTACCCTATCCAGACCTCTATGATCAGTACATTTATTTGTTTGCATCATTAGTCCATTACACTAGGCTTTGTTGTTAGGTGCCATCGAGTCAGTACCAACTGGTAGTGACCTTATACACAGCAGAACAAAACACTGCCCGATCCTGGGCCAACCTCACTACTGTTGCCACGCTTGAGTCCATCGATGCTGCCACTTGGCCAATCCATCTTGGCAGAGGTCTTTCTCTTTTTCTCTGACCCTCTGCCTTACCAAACATGATATCCTTCTCCAGTGACTGGTCCCTGCTGACAATATGTCTGAAGTATGACACACGAAGCTTGGCCATCTTTGCCTCTAAGGAGCACTCTGGCTGCACTTCTTCCAAAATG
>NW_006408522.1:1243545-1263468 GCF_000296735.1 Chrysochloris asiatica
TGAGTCTTCCGCCAATCCTAATGCCACATTTTCCTTCCTATAACCCAGCTCCTCAGATTATTTGCTCAGCATACAGGTTGAATAAGTATGGTGAAAGGATACAACCTTGTTGCACACCTTTCTTAATTTTAAACCATTCAGTGTGCCCGTGTTCTGTTCAAACCACTGCCTCTTGGTCCAGATACAAATTCCTCATGAGCACAATTAAGTGTTCCAGAATACTCATACACTAGGCTTTAAGCCCCTTAAAGTCAAGGACTTTGTCTTATTTTTTATCTCCAATGCCTAGCACAAGCCTAAGCACATCTAAAGTGCTTAATCAATAGTTAGTGGATGAATGGATCAGTAATTACAAAACAAAGGCCCAGAAAGACAAAGTGACTTGTCCCAAGTTTCATAACTGAAACGTGGCATCCTGACCTGCATTCCAGGCTCTCAGTTGAGTGCTTGAGGTCATGGCCTTAGGGGATGTCAGAAAACCTAATGTGCAGGGTATGCACAAAGGATTTAAGCAAAGAATGGTCTGAGATGAATGACAATTGCTAGAATCCGGGTGACCTGGCCCACAATCCTGCTATTCTGATGTGGATCCAGCTTTATTTGCACCATGTTTAACTGCCTTTGAATAATTATTGGGAAATAAGAGGGACCGAAATAGACATAGGCTCATGGTGTAGGATGGGACCCAGCTCTTAATCAGTGCGGGCATTACACAGACAAGGAGGGCTACTGCATCTGGGGACAGATCAGGGAACATGGTGTGGAGAAGAATTTCTTCTGTTGCCAACTAGCTGTTGTGCTTGAAGACCTGGTAAGTAGCAGGAGAATTGACTGATGGGAGGGTCTGGTTCTATCAATGGACCTGTTCCCATCTTGCACCTTATTTACATCTCAGTCTCAATTTTCTCATTTGTAAAATTAAGGGATTGGACTGGCTTACTGTTGTTGTTAGCTGCCATTGAGTTGACCTCCAACTCATTGCAACCCCATGCACAATGGAACAAAGCACTGCCCAGTCCTGAATCATCTCCATGATTGGCTGCACGTCAGACTGTTGTTATGCGTGGAGTTTTCATTGGCTGATGTTCGGAAATAGAGCAACAGGCCTATCTTTCTAGTCCGTCTTGGTCAGGAAGCTCCTCTAAAACCTGTTAAACATCATAGCCTTATGCAAGCCTCTACTGACAGGTGGGGAGAAAGGTGAGGCTTTTTGCTTCTGCAAATATTTAAACCCTTGGAAATTCCATGCAGAGTCACTATGAGTTGACACTGACTCCACAGCACTTAACCACTACCACAACATGACAGATGGGTAGTGGCTATACTGGCTAAGAATTGAGCTAGGTCTTCCACATGGAAGGCAAGAACTGTACACTGAACTTGGTTATTGTAAATATAAAGTTCAAGTACAGCTCCTTCCTTATTAATAAGCCACAACAAACATTCCTACCTTCTCTCCTGCCTGGGAATCTTTCTTCAAACTGGCATTCTTCTAACTGAAACCTATTTGTCTTTGAGATTCTTCTAAATCTGACCCTCTAATTCCACTGATATTTATTCCTCTGGCCTTTGGGAGTTCCCTTACCAAGCTGTGGGAGGGTAACACCTCAAGTTCTGGTCAGTTTTAATCCACAGCCAAATAGGAATAGAGCCTATTCCTGCTAAGGTCACTCAGGAAGCCCAAGAGAGAAGAGAAGGAGAGAAGATGGTAGAAACGAAGAAAGTCTGGCCCCCATCAGGGCATCAAGGTACACAATTTTATTTTTGTTTATGAACCCACTGGGCTGGCTACCTGAGCATCCACTGTGAGCACACACCGTCATTCCAGGATGCTCTGTAGAAGAACTGAACTACCACAAGAAAATAACCTGACCTCCTGTCCTTGGGTAGCATGCAATTTAGAATCTGAATTCTGTTGCCACTAATTTGAGTAGTAGATGAAATGGGATCTAATTTGTCTTGTTGGCTATGTAACCAAGTAGCTACAACAGTGCCTGGCACAAAGTAATCTCTCAATAAACAATTGAATGATGAGTGAAAAACAAATATGCATATATAGCCACAAGACAAAAGAACATTCTCCATCCTTGAAGTTTAGCTGGGTAAGGTGGAGTTGAACTCCCAACCAACATAGGACTCATTTTCACAGCTCCCTTCCTCCTCCCCTCAGATTTTTCCAAATGACACTATGTTACTTTAACTTAATGTCTAAAACACACAGAATTATACACTCCCCTGCAAACCTAGACCCCACTTTGTGTGGTTTTGTAGTATGTAACACATTCATTAAGATGTATTTTTGCCATTGTTGTTATTTTTTTAAGCGGATCTAGGTTGGCCTTAAGTGAGAACTCATTACCTATAGAAGAGCCTTAACCAGGAGCAGCATCAGGACATCTGAAAATCCTGTGCTGGAATTGCATCTTCTCTGTGAAGTAGGGGTTCCAGGCCCAGCCATCTGTTTCAGGGTTAGGAGCTGATTGTTCTGTGGGAATCTGGTCCACAAAGCGTCAGTCAAAATCAGGGGAGGGGCTTGGGCAGATGTGGAAACTTCAAATACATATCATGATTGAGGATATGTTGTCCTTCCTGTGGAACTGAGGCAGGTCACTTAACCTATGTACATTCTCTCTCTCTCTTTGTCCCTCTCCGGCCCTGTCCACTCTTGTGTGTGTGTATGCTGGACTGGCTCAGGCTCCGCATCTATGCCCCAACACAATCCCGTTTGTACTTGGTCCTCTTCTGGAAAGCAAACACGCCTTACTCAATTTAAAGACATGGACTGAACACCTACTAAGTACAAGGCCACCTTGGCAGACTGGGTGACTCAGGAGGTAGAACCAGCAGAGACTTAGAGCAACAGCAAAGCCCCTCCCTTTCTGCCCCACTCCCAGCCTGAGGAGAAAAGTTCAGCTTCATTGCACTCATCCAGAATTTTGCAATCAGAATTTCTAGAAGGAAGCTATTTTGAGTTCAGCACACATGGACGGTTGACTTTCTTTTTTTTTTTTTTTTAGCAGGGTTAGAACTGTTTTTGCTTGAGTTTTATATGAGGGCGGCCCTATCTTTCAGGGATCAGGATATCTAAAGGTCTTAGCCCAGCCCTGTCCTAGTGACAGGCCTTGGGGGAGTACAGGGATGAGTCACACAAGGCCTCTGGAGCAAGAGCCACTCAGCACAAAACCTGCAGCCTTTCTAAGCTCAGTTCTGTTAGTCACAAGCCACATGTCCAAGTTCCTTGGAACCAGTGTAAATCCCATCCAGGGACCAGACTTGGGCATCCTATAAGCATTCTGGTAAAACCAGTATCTTCTAAACTATGGATCAGGTTCTTTTCCCAATTCTAGCAGGACCCCCTTGAGATCTTAGGTCTGAGAGACCTCTGCAAACCCAGCCTCCACTTTCTGTGATTTATAATCAATGCAAGGAATCTCTGGGTGGCACAAATAGCTAAGCACTCAACTACTAGATGAAAACTTGGCAATTAGAAGCCACACAAAGACCGTTGAGAAGGCAGACCTAGTGATCCGATTCTGAAATGTCACAGCCTTGAAAACTCTATGGGGCACAGCCATCCTCTGCACACATGGGGTCACTATGAGTCAGAATCAACTCAAGGGCAACTACCAACAACGTGATTGACTCATCCTTGGGACATCGAGTGCATAAATGCACCTGAGATGATGGCAGGGCCAGATGAACTGCTGTTATTAGCATCTCTCGTTCCCACCACACACCTGAACACACAGTCACAGTAATAATAACTGTGTTTTACCAGCCACTGGGTAAAGCTATACATAGCCTCATTTACACAAACCAAAAACATCTCCTTATCCAGGAGCGGAGGTCCCTGGGACCATCAAGGGAGAAGAGTGGAGTGTGGGACCCTACCCAGAGAAACAGCGACGCCAGAGATGGAGGCAAAGATGATGACGTGGAGAGATGGAGCGGCTGGGAACTCTAGACCCAGAGAGGGAGAGGGGCTGTGTGCTGATGACCAGGGGCAGGCTTGCGGGGGTGTGCCATTTGGTTGGTTGATGATGCATGGAGGGGATGGTAACCATGGCAATGTAACTACAGACAATAGGATGAATGTAAAGCTAATGTCCTCCTGTATAAACTATCACATAACTCACAATAAAACATTAAAAAAAAAAAATCTCCTTAAATCCCTTCCCTGATCTCAGGGCTATCCTGCATTTGGTTGAATGTGAGAAGAACCAGGGGTGGAGATCTGGGTTGCCACCAAGTCACCTCCAATTCATAGTACTCCCATGTACAACCTGGTCTGGTGCCATCTTCACGGTCCTTGGTAGGTTCTAGTTCATCGTTGTGGCCACTGTGTATTTTCAGTACCTGCCAACCTAGGAGGCTTCTCTTCCAGCACTGCACACAACAACATTTTGTTGTAATTCATAGGGTTTTCATTGGCTCATTTTTGGAAGTAAGTCTTTCTAGTCTGTCTTAAATCTAGAAGTTTTGCTGAAATCTGTCTACCATGGGTAACCCTGCTGTTATCTGGCCCAGTGGCATAGCTTCCAGTATCATGGCAACACGTAAGTCACCTCAGTAAGATGACTGATGGTGGACAAAAGGCCTGGGTAAAGAGAAATGCAGAGGTATCCCCTCTCTCCCGAGGATGTGTTTCCCCTCTTTCCTCAAGCTGGCCAGTAAGAAGAGATTCATCCAGCATATTCTCAACCCTTTAGACATTCCTCGTCCTTCTTCATTAGGCAAAGATGGGTTTGGTCTTTCCTCCAGGAGCAAAATATTCCCCAGACTTGGGGTTGGGAGTGGGTGCCAAGGAGAATATGCTTTGGCATTTGCTGATCCAGTTTAATTCATTTCCTCATTCACTTTACTGGTTTGAGACACAGTTTAAGTGTGAGCCAGAGATTTGAACTGGTTAATTGTAGTTCAATCCCCTGTAGAGAATCTGTCTTTCCACCCTAGATATACTAAATCAGAATCTATATTATAACAAGATACCTACCTAGGTAATTCTTATGGACATGTAAGAATTCTCAGCAGGGTGTCAAACTGGACTGAAGAGTTTCAAAGCCCTGGTTTGAACTGATTTCCAATCTCTGGGCTAGGCTATCGCAAATAACTTACACATGAGTAATGTGGCCATGTTTGTGCAGAGTTTCTTTAGATAAGGAAAACAACTCCAGGCCTCATGGGAGGAGCTGCTCAGCATTGCGGAGCCAACCCCTTTCCTGGATCTGCTGGAGGACTTGGAGGGCCACTGAAAAGACCACCTACAACTAGATAGCAGTCTCATATTTTCCAATAAACAAGATAAGCACGACTTGCTTGTGCTTACTTTACCAGTCTATAGTAAACAATTTCATATATTTTCACCACATCAAAGATTCTGCTTCGAGGTATGGCTGGCCATCTGTGTGTTTCCCAAGCCCACAACACCTTCCTACAGAACCAAGCCTCTTTTTACATTTACAATCCTTGACAGGGATGGAGAACCCCGTAGGCAAGGTAAGCTGAGTGATATGGCAAAAAAACTCATGCAAGTGTTCACTACAGATTAGTAAGTAAGCACAAGTGAGTCATGCTTACTTACTGTGCTTATTGGGCAATCCACTGGGCAGGGAAGGAGCAGAGGGTGGGGGTGGGGAAGCTGGGCTCTGGATATGAGAGCAGCGTGGGCACTTCGTGTTTGTGTGACCTGAATAAGCACTAGTCTCCCCATCTGTGGAGGGATAATAATAATATCTGCCGCACAGAGCTGTTATGAAGATTAAGAGAGATTATGTAAAGGAAATAACTTTGCAAACTGCAAAGGCCAATGCGATTCATTAATGTCTGGGTTGAGGTTGGGTTTTCGGGCCATGTGCATGAGTGGAAATAGCACAATTTGTTGTTGTTAGGTGCCATCAAGTCAGTTCCAACTCAGCAACCCTGCATAGGTTTTCCAAGGAGCAGCTGGTGAGCTTGAACCGCCGACCTTGAGGTTCAGTCTGAACTTGCAGTCCAGTGCATTAACCCTCAGCACCACACCAGGACTCCAGTACCCAGTTTCAAAGGTGTGGGGCAAAGTCTTAATCTGCGGCCAGCCAGTCACATGACCTTAAGTCTCCACTTCTCTGAGCCTCAGCATGCCCTTCTGTGAAATGGGGATAGTAACTCCTCCACTTCATAATCCTTAATTGGCTTTATTGACTAGTTTAAAGGGAGGAACAAGCCCTTGAGTACTCAATGGTTAGTGCATGGCTGCTAACCTAAACATCAGCAGTTTGAACCCACCAACAGCTCAGTGGGAGAAAGATGTGGCAATCTGCTTATGTAAAAAAAAGAAAAAACAGTTTGGCAACCCTATGGGCAGATCTACTCTGTTCTATAGGGGTCACTATGAGTCAGAATCGACTCTCTGGCAACAGGGATGAAGGAGAGGATAGATGTGAATTGGTGTGTGAATTGTAAAACATACAAACATGAGAGAACTGCAGTACCCAACATTTTAAACTAGCCATCAGTCTATCTATTAATGAACATTTAGAGAGCGGGACAGCTGATGATACAGAAAAGAACCTAGCTGGTGAAAAGACAGAGAAGACTCACAGCCAAGTGGAGAGTTCCTGAACAACGTGGAGGAGGAGTAGCAAAGAGCAGACTGACTGGAACCGAAGGGTCAATCTCTCATGGCCTCCCACCTGATACACTCTCAGTTTACCTATCACACCTAATTGGTTTCTTGTCTTCAACATTTTTTTTCTTAAAGCAGAATCCATTTATCAAAGACTCAAAGAGAACCCCTGGTCATAAACATGAAAGCAAATCTGCTCTTTCTGAAAAGGGGGCCAGGGCTCAGAGCCAAGTTCTCCCCACCCCCAGTCTATCTCCCCATTCCTGTTCCCCAGCAACCCTGAGGCTCCTCCTTGGAGTCCCAAGTTTCTTCAGCTCTAAAACAACAGGCTTCCCTGTGAGGTAGATACCCCAGAAACATGCTCACGTAAGAGGCAAGAGCATGCATGTTCATAGAAACATTATTTATAATGATGAAAATGGGAAGCAATCTAAATGTCCATCAACAGGAGAAAACGTAAATAGATTATGATATATTTATACAGTGTAATTAACTTTACTACAGTGAAAGTGAATGAACAAGAGCTACACAGATCAAGATTATTCTCATAAATATAATATTGACTGCAAAAAGCAGGTTGCAGAATATGTGTATATATACATATTATTTGTATAAAATCTAAAACTATACAAAACAATATTGTATGTGCTTCTTGTTGTTAGATGCTATCAAGTTGGTTCCAACTCATAGCTACCCCATACACAAAAGAACAAAATACTGCCTGGTCTGGTGATATTTTCACAATTGGTGTTCTGTTTCAGCCCACTGTGTCAACCCATCTCACTGAAGATCTTCCTCATTTTCCTTCCTGGAGTCCTCCTTCCTGACACTCCACTTTACCAAGCATGATATACTTCTCCAGGGACTAGTCCTTCCTCATAACATGTCCATTGCATAAGAGATGAAGTCTAGCTATCTTGGTTTCTAAGGAGCATTTTTCCAAGACAGATTTGTTTCTTCTTCTGTCAGTCCATGATACTTTCAATATTGTTCTCCAACACCATGATTCAATATATTGGATTCTTTTATCATCTTCTTTATTCATTGTCCAATTTTCCCATGCATATGAGGCTACTGAAAATACTGTGCCTTGGGTCAGGCGCACCTTAGTCCTCAAAGTGACATCTTTGTTCCTGAATACTTTCAAGAGGTCTCATGCATCAGATTTGCCTAATGCAATCTGACATTTGATTTCTTGACTGCTGCTGCCATGAATGCTGATTGTGGATACAAGCAAAATGAAGTCTTTGACAATTTCAATCTTTTCAATCTTCATTTATCATGATGTTATGTATTGGTCCAGTAGTGAGGATTTTCGTTTATTGAGGTACAACCCATACTGAAGACTGTAGTCTTTGGTCTTCATCAATAAGTATTTTAAGACCTCTTCACTTCCAGCATGCAAGTTTGTGTCATCTGCATATTTCAGGCAGTTAATGAGTCTTTCTTCAATCCTTACACCATGTTCTTTTTCATATAATTCAGTTTCTTGGATTATTTAATCAGCATACCAACTGAATAATATGATAAAAAGACACAACCCTGAGGCACACCTTTCCTGATTTTGACCCATTCAGTATTCCCTTGTTCTGTTTGAATGATTGCCTTATGATCTATGTACACATTCCCTTGAGAATAGTTAACCATCCTGGAATTCCCATTCTTCACAATGGTATGTTTGTTATGATCCACACAGTCGAATGCCTTTGCATAGTCAATAAGGCACAAGTAAGTAAACATCTTTCTGTAATTCTCAGCCTTTAGCCAAGATCCATCTGGCATCAGCAATGATATCTCTCATTTCATGTACTGTTCTGAATCCAACTTGAATTTCTAGCAGCTCCTAGTCTATGTATTGCTACAATCATTTAAAAATTACCTTCAGAAAAGTTTTACTTGTATGTGATATGAATTTTGCTCAATGATTTCTGCATTCTGTTGGGTCACCTTTCTTTGGAATGGGCACAAATATGGATCTTTTCTAATTGGTTGGCCAAGTAGCTGTCTTCCAAATTTCTTGGCATAGATGAGAGAGTGCCTCCAGTGCTGCATCAGTTTGTTATTTCCATCAATTCCTGGAAACTTGTATTTCACCAATGCCTTCAGTGAAGCTTGGATTTTTTCCTTCAGTACCATCGGTTCTAGATCATATACTACCGCTTGTAATGGTTACTAATGCTTAGTGATGCATATTGAGAAAGTGTATAAAGATTGGGGGTAGTTGGTTAGTGGTTATGTGCCGTGGAGTTGGTTCCGACTCATAGAGACACTATACAGGGTTTCTGAGGCCATAAATCTTTACGGGAGCAGAAAGCCTCATCTTTCTCCCATGGAACAGCTGGTAGTTTTAAACTGCTGACCTTGAGGTTAGCAGCCCAACTCATAACCACTATGCTACCAGAGCTCCTTTACAATATATATGAGAAGGGCTTAAACATTTTTGTGGAAATATTCAGTATCTTTTAATTCCTTTTTTCCATGAACTTTTGAAGCCCCCTCATATATTCTACTAAGGACCATATCCAGAATATATAAATAACTCCTACAATTCAATAAGAAATAAGACAATGCATTAAACAAAAATGGGCAAAACACGTGAACAGGTGTTTTATAAAAGAAGATATTCAAAGTGCAGTAAGCATATAAAAAAGAGCCTGACATCATCAATTATCAAGATACAAATAATGCCATACCACCATTGCACAGCCCTTAGAGTGATTAAACTTTAAAACTGACAGTATCAAGTATTCCTAAGGATATGGACCAACCAGGCATCCATATGTTACTGGTGGGAATGTAAACTGATGTAATCACGTTTGGAAACAGTTTGACAGTATCGATTACTGAATATATATGAATTATTGTTGTTGTTGTTAAGTGCTGTCAAGTCAATTCCGACCCATAGCAACCCTGTATAGGGTTTCCAAGGAGCAGCTGGTGAGCTTGAACCATCGACCTTGCAGTTCAAACAGCTTTGCAGTCTGGCACATTAAACCACAGCATCACACCAGGAGTCCAAAAATATATAGGAATATCACCCCGAAATTCTACTCCTGGGTAACTACTCAACAGAAATGAGTGATTAGTCCACCAAGAGATAAGTACGAGAATGTTCATGATAGCCTTAAACTGGAAATAGCCCCAAATATCCATAGCCAGTTGAATGGATACATAATAAAATAGTCATACAATGGAATGAACTCCTGTGGTGCTGTGTGTTAATGCGCTGGACTGCAAAGTCGGTTTGAACTGCAAGATTGGCAGTTCAAACTCACCAGTCACTCCTTGGAAACCCTATACAGGGTCTCTAAGGGTTGGATCCAACTCGAAGGCACTTAACAACAACAACAACTGCTACACACAAGAAGAGGATGAATCTCATTGATACACAAGCTAGCTATAAAAGAGGTTACTATAGTCTATATATTATTTCATTCATACTGTTATTGTTAAGTGCCGTCAAGATGATTCTGACTCATAGAGACCTTGTATAGGGTTTCTAAAGAGCAGCTGATGGGTTTGGACCACTGACTTTTTGTTTAGTGGTCCAGTGCTTATCCTACAGCACCAAAGCAGCACTCCTTTTACTTGAGTCATAGGAAGTAAAAAGCCAGTAAAACTAGCCTGGCTAGTGGTACCTTGGAGGGGAGGTAATAATTTCTGAAGGGGCCGGAAGGAGCTTTCTAGAGTTTGGGAAATGTTTCAAGTCTTGATCCAAGTGGTGGTTTTCTATTGCTGTCTATCTAATCAATTTTGAGTCACAGTAACTCTGTGTTGTTGTTGTTAAGTGCCTTTGAGTCAGATCTGACTCATAGCGACCCTGTGCAGGGTTTTCAAGGAGCAGTTGTTGTGTTTGAACCACTGACCTTGTGGTAAGCAGTCTAGTGCTTGTCCTACAATGCCACACCAGACACCAGGACTCCTAATGATCCTATAGGACAGAGTAAAACTGCCCCTGTAGGGTTTCCAAACGGAGCTCTGGTAGCATAGTGGTTACGAATCGGGCTGCGAACCTCAAGGTCAGCAGTTCAAAACTACCAGTGGTTCTGTAGGAGAAAGATGAGGCCTTCTGCTCCCGTAAGGATTTACAGCCTCGGAAACCCTGTACAGGGTCGCTATGAGTTGGAATTGACTCCACGGCACATAACAAGGGTGTCCAAGTCTGTCATCTTTTTGGAAGCCTGCTACTACATCTTTCTTCTGCAGAACTGCTAATGAGCTCGAACCCCAAACTTTTGATTAGCAGCTGAATGCTTAACCACTGCACCACCAGAGCTCCTTAAGTGATGGCTGCATAGGTGTATTCCTTTGTAAAATTTGTCAAGCTTTATCTTTAAAATTTGTACATTTCATGCACATGATCCCTTGATTAAAAATTAATAGTCCAAAAAGATGTAACAGGGATGAAAATGACTAAATTCAGGATAATTACTATCTTCAGGGGTGTTCGCTACGTGGGGAAGAGATATCACTTGGATAAGGAGCATCTGAAGCCTAAAGAGTACATACGGCAGGGGCGGAGGGGAGGATTCGTTCCAACAGCACAGACCAGACAATGAGAAAGTACAAGACGAAGAGACAGAGAAAGAGGTTGTGGCTGGAGCAGAGGATTCAGGTCACAGGTTTGAGCAGAGGGAAGAAGAACAGCAGTAGTGTGCTGGCTAAAGGTTAGGCTTGGGTCTGTTCTAACTCTATCAACTAGTTCTGTGACCTCTTCAAATCTCAGATCTCCCTTCTGTCAAAGGGGGATTGCTCTGATACAATGTTTCTTAACTGCCTACTGTCATGGCTGGCATTGTAGGAGATGGTTGTTATTGTTGTGAAATGCCATAGAGTCGGTTCCAACTCATAACCACCCTGTTTAGGGTTTCTGATGAGCCGCTGGTGGGTTTGAACTGCCGACCCTGTGGTTAGCAGTCCTGTGCTGATCTTGGACTCCATTGTAGGGGATAGTGCTCAAAAACATGATGACCCCATGATTACTATAAGCACATTAGGAAATTTTTCTAAAGAGATGCTTCAATGAGACTCTTGTGTTTATTTCAGATGACACCCCCAAGACTAGGAATAATTCAGTAGGTGATGAGAACTCTCAGATCATAAAACAAAGGTCTGAGCTATCTTTGTGGGGCATGCTAAGAGACTGTGCAGGGGAACCAAAGTGAGTGACCGAGGATGGTGGTGAGAAATTCTTTGACAAGGATTGCAAGTGTGTCATATGCTCCCTAAACATGCAGGGGGTAGAAGAGGTACTGAAAGAGACTACTTGGAGAGCTTGGTATGTGAACCCTGATTTGGGGGGAAAGGGAACTGGTGTCCCATACATGCCTGAGAAAAGTAAAGGCTGGAGCAGAGGGGGGCATCATGCTGGGGGGCTTCTAAACTGGATTCCCTTCAGAGGACACCTGGAGGGGTAAGAGATTCCAGCAGAATGGTGGTCAGACTTCAGGCCTGAAGGAGGTGGTAGGTAGCCACTGGGAGAGAGGCAGGTGGCCACCAAGTTCCCGCAAGAAGAGGATGGGTACAATACCAAGACATCACCACACTGTCACGGGACAGCTTTCCTGCCCCATGCCATTCCACCCTGAGCTTGCTCTGAAGCGGGAGAAGCAGGGGTGGAATGAAGAAAACAAGAGTCACAAGCATGGCATCCACCCACCGCCGTCTGGAGTCTAAAGCAGGCCTGGGCTGTTGTTGTTGTTAAGTGCCATGGAGTCAGTTCTGACTCACAGCGACCCTGTGTAGGGTTTCCAAGGATCACTTGGTGGGTTTGAACTGCAGACCTTGCAGTTAGAAGTCCAGTACTTACCGTACAACACCAAGAGGAAAAGACAACCCTTGATTAGATAAGAGTTTAAGATCTTCATATTAAATTAGACTAGATTATCTTTTCACTGGATTGAGAGTGTCTTAGAGACCGAAATGGTCCAGAGAAAAGACACAAGTTCAGAGAGTAGGTTCAAAAGATAGAAAAAAAAAAAAAAAAACAAGAATAAAGTTGACTTGTGTGTGCATGCTGCTGAAGCCGGCTGGCATCATAAAACGGTTACGTTTGTATCAAAGTGCCTGGCACATAGTAGGGGCACCTACCATTCCCCCTTGGCCATAGGAAAAGCAGCCCTGGCCCTATTCCAAGCCCAAAGAGCGCTTCCCACACCCAGGAAGGCCTCCTGGGAGGCAAGAAGCTGACAGGGAGCAAACTCCTCTGCAAAATGTTTCAGCCTCCGGAATTTACACTTGCCCCACCACCGTCTGCTAAACATTCCTGCCTGAAATTCCAGCCGAACCATAAGAAACAACTGCTCTATGAAGGCCCAGGGACTGGCAGCAACTGGCAAGCCTCTCCCAACTTCCGAATCGCTGTCAGAAGCTATGACCTCACTTCCTTAAGGCACTCCAGAATGAACCTCCTCAGCCTTCCTGAAAGCTTGGTGGAAAGAGCTGGGACTCCACGGGGGCCTGCTCAGGACCCTGGGGCCACTGAGTGGGGCCTGATTAGACCTTTGCCATCACTTAGTCCCTGCTTGGGGAGATTCAAATGTTCATATCCTTCTTCAAAGATCAACCTGCAGAGGAAGTCCTCCATCCTAGAAGAACCGAGGGGAGTGGGGTGTTCTATTGATTCAACTTTCTGAATTAGTAGAAAAGAGGCTAGCAGCTGCCATTTATTGAGTGCTTACTGTATACCAGACCCTGCACTTTACATGTGCCCTTAGGGATTCCTGAGAACAACTCTGTGAGTCAGATATTATCTTTATTTTTCTTATTTTACATCTGAGAAGGAGGATGTCTGAGAGGTTAAATAACTAGAATTTCCACATGTCCTTTCCATAGTATAGTACTCTGGGTATGCTAACAATCTCACATTAATATTTTCCTCAGCACTTTTAAACACAGTGATTTATAAAAGTGTTTCTTAATTTAGTATATAAAATCAAATGGGGTGCTTGAGTGCTAAGATTCCAGTTGCTGGCTAAATACTCCACTACTAACCAAAATATTGATGGTTTGCACCCACCCACAGGCACCTCAGAAGAAAGGCCTGGTGATCTGCTTCCAAACAGCCTTGAAAACCCTGTGATGCACAGTTGTACTCTGCCACTCTGGGGTTACCATGAGTCACATTCAACTCGACGATAACTGTTTTTCCATTGGTTTTAGGACTGGAGACAGCCTGCCTGAGTTCCATTGCTTGTGAGCTATGTTCCCATCAAAGAGTGATGTAGCTTCTCTAACACTCCGTTTCCTTATCTGTAAGGAATAATATTAATGATAATAGTTCTGTGAAGATGACATGTGGCCATGCTTTGAAAGCATTTCGTCCAGAACTGAGCATGCTGTATGTGCCTCTGTCCACTGCAATTGACTTTGATCACAACCTAGTGAAGGGACAGAGCAGAGGCTACAAGTACACTTTCTGACAGGTGATCTCTAAAGTCACACATGTGGTCACTGAAATGGCCTGGGTCATCCACAGTGCATTCCCTCCCTCAGAGCCCTCACCCACTTCTGGAACCCCCCCTCCCCCTTCCCCCAGTGTCTGAGCTTTGCCAACACACTCTCCTTTCATGGCACACACACACAGCAGGAGGCACCGGGCTGTGTGCAGAGCTGAGGAAGGATGTGTAGGTGGTCGGTGTTGCAGGCTACCAAAGAACGCTGCTTCGATGTGCTTTGTACTCTGGGGAGCAGCTTGCAGGGGTGGGAAGAGGTGGCTGCTTGGAATAGACAGAAAGTACAGAAGGCTCCGGAGGCAAAACGTTCTCCTCACCCCCTACGGTCTTCCACACTCCTCTGCTCCAAGCCATTCCAGGCTCCCTGTGCCCTCGGGATAAAGTCCTTAACATAGATAGATTCAAGTATGTCATAGTTCTTTCCCAATTGGATCCCTCTGAAGCAGTGTGTTGAGCTTCTGTATCCACCCCTCCCCCACTAGCTCCACTGCCACTGCCTGCCCCCCACTATATCCACAGGAATTCACACTTGCACACTGCGGGCTCAGTTCTCCTAAGCTGGACTGGGGGCCCCTCTCTCATCCTCAGGTGGAAACTATCACTCTATATTGAGGCATCTAGACAATTGGACTCTGGGAACAATAGCAAATCTACATGCCAGCTCGGTCTCAGTAAAAATACCCCGTCAAGTCAATTACAGCGGCAGAACCAATTAGGGTGACCGCCGGGAATAAATCTGCAGTGTTTAACTTAATCATCTTTTGATGATTCATTGGTGTGCTGGCAGGGCTGTATACCCAAGGCAGATAACTGTTACATAAACTCACATTTTTATTCCTTGTCCCTTCTCTTCAGAAGGGAAGCAGTTATATTTCATTTTCCTTCAAAGTGGGGAAAAAAAGAGGAAAAGGAAAAATACTATCTCTGAACTTGCACAAATAATGGCACAAAAAAAGCCTAGAACCTTCTATTGTTAATAAAGACGTGGAAAGCGACTCAGTATGTTACCTTAGGAAAGTCACTCTCTTCTGTGACACACCCCCACCCCCATCTACAAAGAGGAGGATTTGGACTTGGTGATCTCCAGGGGCCATCCTTTCAAATTCTGACTTCCTGTTACTCAGGACAACTTAGACTCTGAAAGTCCTTGGGGACCAGGATGGGGCGTACTCATCTTTGTAGTACCTCATCGCTCCTGGTATAGTATCTGTATCAGAATTAAATGCTTGATGAACTGAATTATTTGATTCACTCTTCATTTTAACACCTCCTATTGCTCATACTTGGGACATATTATCAGAAGGGACCAGTCACTGGAGAAGGATATCGTGTTTGGTAGGGTGGAGGGTCAGAGAAAAAGAGGAAGACTCCCAACGAGATGGATTGGCCAAGTGGCAGCATCAGTGGACTCAAGCATGACAACAATAGTGAGGTTGGCCCCGGACCGGGCAGTGTTTCGTTCTGCTGTGCACAAGGTCTCTATGAGTTAGTACCAACTCGATGGCACCTAACAATAACAACAATTGCTAGGACATTTGTTAGGCAATGGAAGTCAGACAAGGAGCCCAATGGTGCTTGGCTGAAAACCCAAAGTTCAGCAGTTTGAACCCACCAGCCACTCTGTGAGAGAAAGACGTGGCAGTCTGCGTCTGTAAAGATTACAGCTTTGGAAACACTATGGTGGTGGTGATGGTGGTGATTGGTGTATTGTGGAGTTGGTTCTGACTCATAGCAACCCTGTACAGGGTTTCTAAGGTTGTAAATCTTTACGGGATCAGAAAGCCTCATCTTTCTCCTGGTAGTTTCAAACTGCTGACCTTGAGGTTAGCATCCCAACTCATAACCACTATGCTACCAGAAAGCCTACAGGGCAGTTCTGTTCTGTTCTATCGGGTCACTATGAGTCAGAATTGAACTGGCAAGAGATTTGTTGGTTAATTGGTTGGTTAAAAGACACATAGCTTTAGTGGTAAAGAGAAGACTGTCCTGCATCTGACTGAGGCTAGATGTATCTCTGAGAAATGCCAGAGTCTTGGGTGACATGGGCTAGTTGAATTGCATATGTGGTAAATGTTCCCAGAAAAGGGACATTTCTAACCCTAGGATGGTCATAGAGAACTTCCTGGAAGAGGTGAAATTTGGATTGAGCCTTGTTGTTTTTGTTGTTATGTGCCACGGAGTAGGTTCTGACTCATAGCGACCCAGTACAGAGTTTCCAAGGTTGTAAATCTTTATGGGAGCAGAAAGCCTCACCTTTCTCCTGAGGGACAGCTGGTAGTTTCGAACTGCTGATCTTGTGGTTGCTTATTAGTATTTTAACAAGTCACTGAGGTAAATGATACAATAGGGGCTTATGCAGAAGTGGGGAGAGAGGAAGTCCAGAAATAAGTGGTTTGTATTGCAAAGTGGAGGAAAATAAAACTGGACAGGTACCTGGGAACCATACTCTGAAAACTGGAAACCAGATTGAGGAAAGTGAGCCAATACTCTGGACGCAGTGAGAGAGGAAGATGGGATGGAATCTGTAAGAGCAGTAGTGAGCTCATGATTTGGTATAGTTAGAGTTGAACTCTGG
This sequence comes from Chrysochloris asiatica, assembly GCF_000296735.1. NCBI lineage: Eukaryota > Metazoa > Chordata > Mammalia > Afrosoricida > Chrysochloridae > Chrysochloris > Chrysochloris asiatica. The sequence goes on from NW_006408522.1 coordinate 1,260,179, forward strand.
AATCAGCCCCTGGTGTCTAGGTTCATACAGCAGGGGCAGAAAGCTGTCATTAATTACTGAAGATACAGCACATCATACCGAAGTCTTAAATTATCTTACTTTGCCCAAGTGTACACTCACAACTTTTCAAGGTTGGAGGAAATTTAGAGTAGACAATGTCAATGTATTGCTCCGATACCCTCAGCGGTCACCTCCACACCGAAGTGTGCTCACTTCTACCTGTGAGCACAGTTGACCCTCATGGGGCAAAGCCCAAAGTTCAAAAAGTTAGTGCCCCTGGAAACAGCCCTCCATTCACAAGGAATGTACCCTCAGCTTCCTCAGCCCTTGGACAGGCTAACTGTGAGGTGTGCTTTACAGAGTTCTCCACTAGGATTGAGCTCCAGTTGCCTACAGTGATAGTCTGTTTAACCGCACACCTTGCCTTGGCTTTTTTCCGTCTCTATCTCACTTCCATGCTCCTGGACCTGAGCTTCCAGGGATCACCTTCAAAGTAAACTACTTATACTTGACTTCTTGACTCAAAGTCTATTTTCTGAAGAAACCCAAACCAAGGTAACCAATGAACTCCCTCATTTTATAGTCAGGGAAACTGAGGCCCAGAGAGAGGAAGGTGATTAGATCATGGTCACCAGCTAGCTGGCTGAATCAGAGCCTGAGTCTGGAGGCCCCAGTCCAGTCTCCTACCCACTAGACCAGACATGTCTTAGATTAGTACTTCCTCCCTTCTCCTCCCCCCCTGAGGCTCCACAAAGTCAGAAGTCAGCAGCAGACACTATTCCTCCTCCACTCTTATTTGAAGCGAAAGCAAGAGGCCTCAGCAAGGGGGAAGGGGTGAGGGTCTGAGGCGCCCAGATGTGGCTCTCATTATCTGGGAAAGTGTGCTTTTGTCTCTGTGGTAACCAGGGCAGCCACCCCATTTAATTTCAGCAAAGCAGCCGCATCCTTTGGCTTCCAACTGCTGGAGCTTAAATGGCATGTTTGCAAAATGGAATTATTAGTCCTTAAAAAGGATGAGGAGAGGTTTTTTTTCCCTCCCCATTAGGGGAAGGGACATAAAGTTTGCGTTTTTTGGTGGTTTTTGTTTTTTTTTTAATATCAACATTAAAGAAGAAGTATAATATCCACAGAAAAGACATTGAGGGTGGGCCAGAACAATTCCATGTAGAGACCGTGACCAGAAAATGAAGTTTAGATGGATAGAGTGTTGTCCTTTTTAAAGCAAGCAAATACATCTTATAATGGGAGAGCTGTTTTGTCAGTGAAAAGAATCCAAGGGGAATATCACTGAGGAACAAAGACATTTTCTGTCTCTTTAAATAACTCAAGACAGCTTGACATCTTAGTCAACAGTGGGAACAAAGATATTGTGTGTTCAGGGAAAGGAAACTATTTTTCTCTTAAAAAGAAAGCAGATGTTATCACCTAGCCCTAGAGAAGTTTGAGGGACCCAGGCACAATTTGACACTTTGCCAGGTTCAATAAACAGTGCTTTGATGTGCTAACAACCCCTAATGAAGCTGGTCCGTTAAATGAGCTAACTTTCAGGCTACTAATAGCGTGTTATGGCAGTTTGCCTTTCTGTGTGTGTGGAGACCATTGAACAAATCATTTGATATCTGTCTTGCCATGGAGTATTTGTGAAGGGTTAGTTGCACAATCATCCATCCATCCATCCATCCATCCACCCACCAAGTTCATTTTTACCATCTGGTTGGAGAAACATACACAGATGCATATCAAATGAGTCACAGGTGTAATTATGTAGAGGTGATAGAGGTGACCCAGAACATCAGTGTTGAGTGTATGACAGGGAAGGATCACTGGGAGAAAGAAAGGGAAGGTTTCATTCAGATGATCTTTTTCTTTGACCCACACATCTTGTGGGAAGAATCTGAATAATTAAGTAGCAGCTTGGCTGGGACAGATAGAATATGGTGTAAAGTTGGTGGAGATGAGGCTGGAAATATGAATTGTGTCCCAGCTGAGGAGGACCTGAAATACCATCCTAAAAATCTGAGCTTTTTTTTCCCCCTAAAGGCAATAGTGAGGCATTGAATACTCAAGATCAGATTGGGGAGGAAATTCAAGCCCAAATGCTTCACTGATTACCCACAAATACTAGCATTAATGTCCTTGGTATGATATTGATAAAAGTCAAGTATGAAGTCCTCTCAAACATATGAATTAATTTGTTTGGCGTGAGGAAAGAGGCAGAGAGACAAGTTATTAAAGATTTCAAACTCCAAAGTGGAAGAGGAATCTCTTAGTTGAATCGGACAGGAGGGACACACTCTGACTGCTGGAAATTAAGACCCAGCTGCTACTCAGGTCTGGCACAAATTCTGACCTTATAGTGGCTCCCTTTTGAGCTGCTGGTTAAAATTCCACCAGATTTTTCATGATAAACCATCAAATACATACTCAACATTTTTATAGCCCAACCACAAAACCTGTGCTTCGGGCTGGACCTCACTCAGTCTGTTACTTGCTTAATTAAATAATTTATCCACCATTCTTCCACAGTCGATTCCATCCACTGCCCTGGAGTCAATTCTGACTCACAGTGACCCCATGGGATAAAGTAGAACTGCCTTATAGGGCTTCCCAAGGCTCTAAATCTTTACAGAAGCAGATGGTCACATCTCTCTCCCAACCACCAGCAGGTGGATTCAAACCACCAACCTTATGGTTAGCTGTTATGTGTTGTCAAGTCAGTTCCAACTCAGAGCGACCCTGTGTAGGATTTCCAAGAGCGGCTGATGGGTTTGAACTGCCAACCTTGAGTTTCACAGCCAGTGCTTATCCTACAGTGGCCATACCAGGACTCTGATTAGTCGTCGAGCACTTCAACCACTGCATTACCAGAGATCCGTAATCTCTCAGAGGAGTAAGCATTCAGCAAGGAAAGGAAAATGAGAGGCCCTGCTTGTTATTTGGGGGTTTCCTTTTCTGTGCCTATAAGAGCAGACTCTGGAAATGTATGTCTTGGTCAATACTTTATTAAGTAGAAAGCTCTGTGAGTGGGGGATGCAGGGTAATGAAATGTTCTGGGTAATGGAGGGTTTTGTTGATAAAAATCAATTTGTTTCAGTCCTTTTTGTGGCTGCTTATTAAAAAATGTCTGAGTTCACTTTTACTGCCCTCTGGTTGTGATTAAATGGGTCCTTACTAGGGAGGTTCTTGTAGACCACAGAGAAGCAATGTGTTCACCAATAACCACAGGCAGGACTGCAGGACACCATGGAAACGAAAGACCCTGCTACCCTGCCACCCCCTTCTAACCTATG
>NW_006408522.1:1263568-1268072 GCF_000296735.1 Chrysochloris asiatica
CCCCCCCACCCCACCCCCACACACAATCCAAAGCAGGAAGCAGGGTCAGAATCATGACACCAAATTTTTTTCCTTTGCCTAATTTTTGCTTTGAACTATATGGTGGCTCTGTAGGATAAGCCACAAGGTCAGAGGTTCAAGGCCACCAGCCAGTCAGCACAAGAAAGATCAAGACTTTCTGCTTCTGCAAAGATTTACTATAGCTTCAGGAACCCTATATAGGATGGCTATGAGTCAAAAAAGACTCGACTGCACTTAACAACAACTATCTTTACCTTTCAAGAGAAAAAGGATAGATGTTGGGGGTGTACTATTAAAGGGATTTGTTTTAAGTGACCACTTTGAGGAGGGGTCCCAGGGGTCTGGACACCCTAGGTCAAGCTGTGTGAGCAGGAACACTACTAGTCTGTGAGCTAGAAGAGCTGATTTCTTGTCCTGGCTCTGTTATTCATTACTGGTATGGCCTTGGGCAAGTGGCATCTCTTCTCCGAACCTCATTATCTGCCTATATAACGGAAGGGGACTGGGTTATGGTCTACAGCAAGGGTGGGGAACTTCTGGACTGCAAGGCCCATAAGGTCCTCGAAATCATTTGGTCTGGCCCTACCAAGGCAACCGCAGTTCCAGCCATCACATTTATTGTTGATGTCAAGTGCTGTTGAGTGGATTCAGACTCATAGCTACCCTGAATGGGGTTTCTGAGGAGCAGCTATTGGGTTTGAACTGCCAACCTTGTGGTTTGCAGTCCAGTGCTGATCCTACAGCACCACTAGAAGTTTCGTTGTTGTTGTTAAGTGCCATCGAGTCGGTTCCAACCCATATCAACCCTGTGTAGGGTTTCTGAGGAGCAACTGGTGAGCTTGAACCACTGACCTTGCATTTCAAATGGCTTTGCAGTCTGGTGCATTAACCCACAGCACCATACCAGGACTCCATTTGTTGTTGTTGTTACGTGCATGGAGTTGGTTCTGACTCATAGCAACTCTGCACAGGGTTTCCGAGGCTGTAAATCTTTACAGGAGCAGAAAGCCTCACCTTTCTCCTGGGGAACAGCTGGTAGTTTCGAACTGCTGACTGTGAGGTTAGCAACCCAATTCGTAACCACTATGCTACCAGAGCTCCTTATAATTCTATTAGGGTTGAGTTCATTAAATGTTTGACCAAGTATAACAGGCTAATTTTTAAGTTGATAATTCCGTATGTCCCACGAATGATGTTATAAATTTTAGCAGAAAAAAAGTTCCCCACCCCTGGTACAAGGTCCCTTCCATGTGTCTGTAAAACTGGGATAATGACACCTTTTCTGCTCACCTCAGGTTGGTTTGAGGAGATAAACATTTAAAAACTGATTGGACATACTTGGGAAACTGTAATGCCCTATGTAATTGGGAGGGGTAAGCCTTTTTAAGAGACTCCCCTCAGCAGTCAGGAACTTCCTGATGCAAACCAGGTGTTGGTGTAATCAGATTTGAGAGGGAAGGGGGCCTGGGGAGACACGTGGCTAGGGTGGAAGAAGGTGGGCAGTCTGACCTCCCTCCAGAGTCTCCTTTCTGGACTCCACAGTTGTCTCTCAGTCTCTGTACTCAGCTGGAAACCCTCTTCCTCTTCCCCCACCCTATTTGTACCTTGCTCTGTAGTGAGCATCCCTTCCCTACTACTTCCTGGGTCCTCAGAATCTTCTGGCGGGAAGACAGAGCTCTCCAGCCTCCTGCCTAGACATTTGATGATGGGCCCCAAAGTCCCCTGTAAGTCAGAGCCCTAACTGAACCGTGGTCCATCCACGGTGCTATGGGAAAAACATAACTCTGCAAACAGATGCTTCTGATACCTGCTGGGCCAATGTATGATCCTAGCTGTGTGAGTTTGAGTGAGCTATGTAACTTCTCAGAACCTTAGTCTCAGATAAGTCTGGGAAGCCTTCTTTCTGTTCTTCAGGAGGTTTCATCTGTGCTGATTCCCTCCTGTTGTCCACAACAGTGGTCTCAGCAGTATACATTTGTATTGGACAATGCTTGGCACTGCTGGAGGCATACTTAGAAATACCAGATGCAGCAGAAGCACTATTTTCTAGATGACTTCCCTCTAGAGCTCTGACAACCCAGTCCCTGGCATCTGTCACCATGAAGACCCTATCTTTAAAATTGGGCCCTCACTAAAGTCTACCCTGACTCCCACACAGCATGTTTCTCACTCTTCAGAGTTTTGACTTTAAGGCACATTTGTTCTCACAAGGGCCATGCGGTAGATGCACAACTCTGGGATATCATCCCTCTTCAAAGATGCAGGGAAGCTTTCGGGAAGCAGAACCTAGAGGGAGTTTTACTTTGGCCAAGAGGGTTGTGGTTTGGTCCCTGGAGTTTGGGGTTTAACTGAACCTTAAGATGCATTTGGCGTCTGTGTGAAATCTCTGCTCTATGTCCCTAGCTGCAGGACAATGGGGGCCATTTATAACTTTGCAGATGGAATGTGAACATCTGGTTCAGATAGCACATGCACACTCACATCTCAACAGGAATACATTACAATAGAGACAATCACTCTTAAGCTGAATGTACTCTCTCAGTTCAGAGGCCGTGGGAAATAATAAATAAGGCACAATCCCTGTTCTGGAGGAACCACTGAGATCATCAACTTTCTCCACCTTAAAGCTAGGAACCCTGAGGTGGTGAGTAACTGGTCCAAGTTCACACAGCATGTGAGAGGCAGAGCTGGGACAGTAATCCCTGCAACCAAACTTCCAAATGCAAGCTTCTCTCCAGCTCCTTAAATTGGTTCTTCCTTACCCAAGAGTGAAAAAAGCCAGCTCTGTGTCCCCTTTGATTCCTGCAGACTGAGAGACACATTCCTCCCACGAAGAGGTCAGAGAGCTCAGTCCTCAGGTTCCTGAGTCAGCAGATGGCCTTGTATCATGTGCAGTAAGGCCATCTGTGCAACCAGTCCTGTCACTGGAGCAATGGCGGGGGTGGGGGGAGTGAGTTGTAGGGAGGAACCTTTAAGTTATGGACTCTTCACCGGGATAGTGGGGATGAGGTGAGGGGCACCCCATGATGAGTCTGGCCTGGGTCACAAATGTCTCGACACACAGGGTCCATTGAGGGGCAGCACAGGTGGGTGCAGGTGGGGTCATCTGAGGGCTAACACTGTGTGTAGGGTGGGGTCCAGAGGTCCCGGATGAGCCAATCCTGTAGAAAAGGACCGTGGGTGTCCAGGCCAGAGTTTTCAAGAGAAGGCTGGTTGTTTCTGCAACCCCGAAGGAATTCCAGGTTGAGGACAGCGGAAGGGGGGAAGACCAGCCAGCAAATGCCAGGGCAGAGCTATATTGGAATCGACTTGGAGGCATGTTTTCAAGGGGTAACGCCTCAGAAAACATCTGGGGTGGCCTCTATTTGTTCTTAATTTTTTTCTCTCTCTCTCTCTCTCCTCCCAAACATTCTACCATGAGAGTTCCCCTGTCTTTCAAGATCTTAGCATGAAATTTTCTCCATGGAGGGGGTAGAGTGCCTTGCTCCATTTTTGGGGAATGATGGTTGTCATGTGGCCCTGAGAGAGAAGAATTACCCCTTTATACTCACCCCATCCTCTTTCTTCTTTTAATTTCATTTTTTATCCCTTGGCAACACCATGGCTGGCTTCATGAAAAGCAAGTACGCACACACACAACTGGGAATTTTGTCTTCTGCCCTCACCTTCCCCACCCCACCCCATTTTTTTTTTTTTTAATATGGGACTGAAGAACTAGAGTTATCTCAAAGTCCCCCTGACTTAGCCCCTTCATAAACTGGCAGAACAGAACAGTGGTTAAGGATAAAACCTTAAGAGGGGTTAAAGCATACATGGTCAGGTCTTTGCACCATGCCTTCTAGACATGTAACCTTGGGCAAGCCATTTTATTCATGTGACAAAAACACTTACTGAAAACCTACCATGTTCCAGGCAACATTCTTGAGGAAAACCAAGACCCATATGATGGTGGGACTTACATTCCAGATAGGGAGACAGACAATAAATATAAGGAAATAAATATATTCATCAGGTGGTGATAAACGTTAAGAAGAAGAGTGTTGCAGGGTAAAGAGCTAGAAAGTGTGCCAGCGGAGTGCTATTTTAGTGGTGATGAAGGAAGGCCTCTCTGGCAAACTGACATTGAACAGAACCCTAACGACTCTGAGGCAAGAGTTTGCAGAACAGTAGCTGGAACAGAGTAAGGACGGACAGTGTTAGGAACAGAGGTCAGATGGAAGCACTTGGGATTTGATTTTGAATGAAAAGGATAGCAAACAGAGGGTGTTGAGTATAATGGTGATTTGATATGGCTTATATTCTCCAACAACAAGAAGACAAGGATGGAGTCAGAGAGTCCAGTTAGGAGTTGACTGAACTAATCCAGATGACAGATGATGGTGACCCCAAGCAGATAGTAGTGCTCGAGTCTGGGTAGGTTTCAGATTGTGTTGGATATGGAGTCTGAGAGTTGTAGAAGTATCAAGGATGATACTTACACCCC
>NW_006408522.1:1270476-1271714 GCF_000296735.1 Chrysochloris asiatica
AACAACAACAATGATTAATTATTCAAATTTACACACCAACCACTATTGCCAAAGGTGAAGATTTTTTACCAATTCTACAGTGTGATACTGATCAAACATGCAATCAAGATGCAATGATAATTACTGGTGATAGGAATGAGAAAGTTGGAAACAAGGAAGGAGGATCAGTGGTTGGAAAATATGGACTGGAGACTGAAACAATGCCAGAGATCACATGATAGAATTTTTCAACACCAGAGACGTATTCATTGCAAATTCCTTTTTTCAATAACATAAATGGGTGACTGTACACGTGGACGTCAGCTAGATGGAATACAGAGGAATCAAATCGAGTACATCTATGGCAAGAGCTATTGGAGAAACTCAGTATCATCAGTCAGACCAAAGTCAGGGGCTGACTGCAGAACAAACCATTAAATTGTTCAGGTTGAAGCTAAAGAAAATGTAAACAATCCACAGGAGCCAAAGTAGTATTTCCCCACTGAATTTTGAAACTATCTCTGAAAAAAAAAAAAAAGTCATGCCCCACCAACCATTTCCCACCAGCATTCTGTTTAGCTGGGCTCAATAATTCATTGCAGTGGTCACACAGAGCTGAGACACCTTACTCACAATTAATGGGGTTTATTAGGGAAGTTAACAGGGTACAATGCAGGATCCGAATACGCTCAGGGCACAGTTCTTCCAGTCAGGACAGCCTCTCCTCAGCCGGGCCCACAGGCAGGCATTTTTCTGACCCTCGGCACTTAGCCTGGCCTCTGCCCTGTTCCAGCAATGCTACAAAACTCTTTCAATGCTGCTGGTAAATGCTCATGGGGCATGTCACTCCACCCTAAGCCTCAGTCCAAAGGTGCTCAGCTTTATCTCTGTGGATCAGCAAACCTAGTTCCCCAGTTAAGTGGCTGGAGGCCCTACACTCCAGAAACAGCCTCCAGCCCAAAGACCCCCACCTGCTCGATGAGCCAGGTAATCTACCGCTCTGTCTGGTTCTCTGCCTCTTGGTTCTGCTGCTGCTGCCCCCACGCCCCGTGCTCCTCTGATATTCTTTTGGTGTCACAGCTGTCTGTCCCTGGGTTGAGGAAGTTTCAGGTGTAGGGTTCTCAGAGGTCAAATGCTCTACTCCGGGCTCTTCTTCTTTGATGCTAGTGAGCTTCCTCCATGCCTGCTTCTGAGATGGCTCATTTCATATCCATATTAGAGTTCCAAGTTTTCAAAATTCGCCCTGTTAGCAGTAATTC
>NW_006408522.1:1274959-1279219 GCF_000296735.1 Chrysochloris asiatica
GCTATGAGTCGGTTCCGACTCGATGGCACCTGACAACAACAACATTGTGAAGAATGGTAGTTCCAGAACACTTAATTGTGTTTATGTGGAACCTATACATAGACCAAGAGGCAATATGGTTTAAAATCAGAAAAGGTTGTATTCTTTCACCATACATATTCAATCCATGTGCTGAGCAAATAATCCAAGAAGCTATATTATATGAAGACAAACATGGCATCACAATTGGAGGAAGCTTCATTAACAACCTGTAATATGCAGATGATACAACCTTGCTTGCTGAACATGAAGTGGACTTGAAGTACTTATTGATGAAGAACAAAGATTATACCTCAACATAAAACAAAAATCCTCACAACAAGACTAATAAACAACCCCATAAATGGAGAAAATATTGAAGTTGTCAAGGATTTCATTTTAGTTGGATCCATAATCAACACCCATGGAAGCAGCAGTGGGAAACTCAAATGATGTATTGCATTGGGAAAATCTGCTGCAAAAGACTGTTTTAAAGTATTAGAAAGCCAAGATGCTACTCTGAGGACTAAGGTGTTCCTGATCTAAGCCATGGGATTTTTTAGTCACCTTATATGCATGTATCAGCTGGACATTGAATAAGGAAGATCAAAGAGTTGATGCATTTGAATTATGGTGTAGGCAAAGAATATTGAATATATCATGGCTTGCCAGAAGAATGAACAAATCTGTTAGAAGAAGTACAACTAGAATGCTCCTTAGAAGTGTGGTTGGTGAGATTTTGTGTCACGTACTTTGGACATGTTATCAAGAAGGACCCGCCCATGGAGAAGGACATCATGTTTGGTAAAGTAGATGGTCAGCAAAAAAGAGGAAGACTCTCAACAAGATGGATTGGTAAGTAGTTGTAACAATGGGCTCAAGCATAGCAACAACTGTGAGGATGGTGCAGGACCAGATAGTGTTTCATTCTGTTGTACACAGGATTGGTAGGATTTGAAACCAATCCAATGGCACCTAACAACAGCATTTATGGAAGAACACACCCCTTCTAAAGTGGGGTCACCATCTGCAGATATCAATTCTTGGGTGCCTCCATGATCCTCTTCTTTGAATCCAGATTGTTTTCCTGATGAGTCCTTGTATAGGGAGGCCTGAGAGGGTAGAAGACAGGCCCTGCTTGCCTCATGCTCATCTTGCCCCAGCTATGTTATAGAGGCTCCTGGTTGTAATGCTGGGATCTTTCCATCTCCCTGCCTGTTAGGCTTTCACTGGATCTGACCACAGATCTGATCTGCCTTCCACCCCTGCATCATCCATTCCATCCCATCCCCAACTCAGCTCTGGAGGGATCTGAAGGCCAGAAAGAGATCTGGCAAGCTCATTGCCTACACAGGAGGATTTTTGCTCCTCCCACCCCCAACCCCTTTGACTGTGAGACCTGGAAAGGATTCCAGAGACCATCTGGCCTATCTCAGTTTTTACAGATAAGCAAACTGAACCTCAAAAGAGGAAATGACTTGTCCAAGATCACACTGGGGATTAAGCATCAGGGTGTCTGTGGCTTAGTGCATGCTCTTTCCACATTGTCACAATGGCTTTTTTTTTTTTTTTTTTTTAAGTAGGGAGAACAGGACTCAACTCAAAAAGGAATCTGACCTCAGCACCCTACTGGTTGAAATTCCTGTGAGTTCCTATCACCCATTGGGATAAAGTCCAAATTCCCTACTACCTCACTAACTGCATATCACTCCCAGGAGTTTACCCATACCAAATTACAAGATGTCCCTAAATAGGCCCTAGTATCTCACCCTTAGGAGTGCTGGTATGGCATTGCAGGCTAACGTGCTGAACTGCAAGGTTGGTTTGAACTGAAAGGTTAGTGGTTCAAGCTCACCAGCCTCTCCTTGGAAACCCCATACAGGGCCACCGTGAGTTGGAACCAGCTCGACAGCACTTAACAACAAGAAATTTCACCCTTTGCACAGGTTGCTGTCTCTAACTAAACACCAATTGCAGCTCTTGCTCCTTCAAGTTTCAGCTTCTTGTTGTTAAGTGCTGTCTAGCTGACTCTGATTCACAGTGACTCTGTATAGGATTTCCAAGGAAAGCTGGTGAGTTTGAACCACTGACCTTGCAATTCAAACCAGCTTTGTGATCTAGTGCATTATCCTACAGCACCACACCAGGACTCCCAAGTTTCAGATTAGATCACCCATTTTCCAAGAAATCTTACTAAAGGCCTCCCTTCCTTTAGTAAGGATCAGGGGCCCTTCCTCAGAATTCCATAGCACCCTGTCACTACATAGCATTGTGTTTGTCTGGTTTTTAACTTTTCTACATCTCCAAGGGCCAGGCAAAGTTCATTGCTTAAAATACAAGTGGAATGATGGGTAATAACAAATGGTGAGGTTTTAGAATTAAACCAGTGAAGACAATGCCCTACACCACCCCCAGCCCAACACCCGGAAGGGACTTTGGAGCAACAGCGCCTTTTTAAATCAGACAGACCTGGCCTCAAATCCCAGTTCAGCCAGTTCTTAGCTATGTGAGCCACAATTCCTTAGCAGTAAAATGAGTTAATCATACCTACTTCTTAGGGTTGTTGTGAGGATTAGTTTAGGCCAGTCAAGGAATAGAGTAAGGCTCAAAAAATAGTAGAAGTTCTTCCATTAATTTGTAACCACCCTTCTTTCCTCTGTGGGGTAGAAAATCCCAGTGCCAGTTGTACCGTGTTAATGGGGGAACACGTGATATGTTGTGGAATCCAGTGCATGCTCACTGGAACAGCTGACCCCAGGAACCCTCTGGGAGCTGGAAAAGTGAATGGGGAAGCTAGGCTTTGTTTGCAAAGGGTTGAAGTTGCTGGGAAGGCCACGACATGACTTTCAAACACAACCTGAGCAAACCAACCAAGCTTTGACAAGTAGGACGTGGTGAGCCTGCTTTACAGGAACAGGTGGTGCTGACTTCCCAGTACAGCCTCCATTCGAAACAAACAGCTGCTTGTACAGGGCCCTTTCCCCATCCTTGTTCTGGGCTCTCTGTTTCTTTCCTCCACTGCAATGCAATCTCTCACTTGTTCCACATTATATCTTTGTTCACCTCTTTGCCTTTGGCTCCCTGGGATGCCTCCTTTATCTCACCTGATGGAGACCTGAGATACAATGAATACTTTGGCTTTTAGGAGAGAAGCCTGTGACTCTGAGACAGAGGCCCCAGGGGAGTTTCCACGTGGGATCTTCCCACATTATCCACATTGTCATCCTAGCTGCCTGGTAAAGTCTTTCTCACTTGAATTTAGCATCCCCAGGATGGAGCTCATCTTTGACACTGGCCACCTCTGGTGGGCTTTGATCTTCTGCTTCCTCTCCTGGACAGGAGACCCAGGCCAAGACCCCATTTCATTGCTCTAGAGCCAACAGTTTACAGGGTCTCCTTCGCATTACTACTAGCCCAAGGTAGGACAGGCCCTCCACCACCAGTCTCCAGGGCTCGCTGTAGCCCCGCCTCTTCTGTGATGGCTTCTCTATACTCCTGAGTCCTTCATGGGACTCCCTGCTTTGAACTCTTAAAGACTCACCCTTTACCATCAGTAGTAGAATTTGCACTCAATATCTTGTTGCTGGCTGCTCTGCAGGCAATTCTGACTCATAGTGACCCCATCCTTTTCTCGAACTCCTGGTGGATAAGGATTCAGCCATGAGATTGGTTGGAACCATAAGGTTGGCAGTTCAAACTCACCAGCCGCTCCTTGAAAATCCTACATGCGGTCCCTGTGAGTTGGAGCTGACTTGACGGCGCTTAACAACAACAATAGTCTTTACAGGAGTGGACTTCTAGGTCTTTCTCTCGAGAGCCACTGAGTAGATTCAAAGCAGCAATCTTTTGGCTAACAGCCTAGCCATTCTGTTACCAAGGCACCTTCTCAGTATTTTAGTACTTAATTTTATGCTTTGAAAGTTAAACATTTTTTGCATAGTGTTGTGAAAAAGGAAGCATTCTTTTGTTTTTATTGTTAATTGGGTAATAGTTTACCTGGGAAAACATCAGCTTTACATTCATCCTATTGTATTTTGTTTCATTGTAATGATTACAATCTCCTCCAAGCATCATCATTCAACAGCATTTGCTTTCATTCCCTCTGGGGCTTTTTGAGGGGGGATGTATACCAAAGCACTCAGGAATATACAATCATTTAAACAACAAAAGTTCACACCCTGCAAGCCCTTGCCCCGCCCCCCCCCCCATCAGCAAACAGCCCCTCTCCCTCCCTGAGTCCAG
>NW_006408522.1:1279319-1282241 GCF_000296735.1 Chrysochloris asiatica
ATCATCGTCTCTGCCTCCATCTCTGGTGTCACTGCTTCTCTGGAAAGGGTCCCACACTCCGCTCTTCTCCTTTGATTGTCCCAGGGTCCTCGCTCCTGGACTGCAAGATCAACCACTCCCCTCCCTTTGTTACAAAACTTCTACCTTGACAGTTGCAACACTCATTATCAGTCCAATAGCAATTATTCATTATTGAACCACAAGAGTCTTATCCCCATCTCCTTTCATCAGCACCTACGAGATAGGTTGGAAATCACTCAGTGGAGATTCTACCTTCCCCGGTACCCTCTGAAACTAGTCTGCCTCTTAAATGTTTGTAAGTCAATCACTTCATGCCTTTGTAGTTCCCCCATTTTGAGGGGTGGTGGTGATGGTTATGTGCCATGGAGTCGGTTCCAACTCGTAGCAACCCTGTACAGGGTTTCCAAGGCTGTAAATCTTTCCGGGAGCAGAAAACTTCATCTTTTTCCCTTGGAACAGCTGGTAGTTTCGAACTGCTAACCTTGAAGTTCGCAGCCCGATTCGTAGCCACTATGCTACTAAGTTGCCCATCCCTGTCAACCCTGTGTACCAAAGGAGTGGGAATGATTCTCACTGTAAAGATTCGTTCCCTCTTTGGGGCTACTACATCCATAAGTATAGATCAAGTTCATCAAATTGTAGCAGATTACTCGTTTTTTCCTCTTCTTTCTTTCTCTAGTCGAGTTCTGATTATCCAGCCATTGAAGCCAGGTCAAATGGGTATTATCTGCAAGTTTGGGTGTTCTTGTGCATATCCCCTAGCTTCTTACCAGCTGGATACTTCACTCTCCACTCTAGTCCTCTGTGACCATGTCCCCAGGTCTCCCCATACTGCTGGCCAACCAGGTCTCAATCCTGTTGAACACGGTCGGATTTAGCTCACAACTTCATTGCTGTTTTTCCCCCACTTCCTCTTGTTGGTAGACCAATGTGGTCACCAGCAAGACTATATGCCTGCTCGTGTATTCCTCTTGAGTCTCAGTCTTGGAATAGGGTTTCCCCTGAGGGGACCCAACTGAAAGGAAACTGTCTTTTTTTTTTTTTTTTAATGTTTTATTGTGAATTTTGTGATAGTTTACATGGGAGAACATTAGTTTTACATTCATCCTATCATATATCGTTTCATTATCATGGTTACAATCCCCTCCATGCATCATCAACCCACAAAATGGTATACCCTGCAAGCCTGCCCCCCAGTCATCAACACACAGCCCCTCTCCCTCTCTGGATCTAAAGTCCCCAGCTGCTCCATCTCTCTACGTCATCGTCTCTGCCTCCATCACCAGCGTTACTGCTTCTCTGGGTAGGGTCCCTCACTCCACTCTTCTCCCTTGATGGTCTCAGGTACCTCTGCTCCTGGACTGCAAAGTCAATCTCGCCCCTTCTTTTGCTACACAATGTCTACCTTTACATTTCCAACCCTCACAGTCAGTCCTGATAGCAATTATTCACTATTGTGCAACTACAAGAGACCTATCCCCATCTCCTTTCATCAGCCCCGCCCAGGCAGATTGGATACTACTCAGTGGAGATTCTACCTTGAAAGGAAGCATTCTTAATAGTTACTAAATCCTGGTTATGCTGAGTGACATCGGCAAATGACTTCATCTCTCTGGACCTCAGTTTCTGCATCTATAAAATGGGGATAGCAATCTTTCTTAGATCATTGTAAGGATGAAATGGAATGTCACATCAAGTGCCTAGTTTTCAACCTACCATCTAATAAATGATCAATAAGTGATGGTGGTTGCTGTAATTATTATTTAGGCAGGCAGTGGTTAAACATGTGCATCATAGAGTCAGAACTTGCGTTAGATTGGGCTTCAGCACTTACCAGCTTTGAGATCTTGGGCAAGTTTCTTCATATTTGTAAACTTCAGTTACCTCATCTGTGAAATGGGGCTGATGATCTCTGTTGTTCAAAGTGAGGAAACTGAGGCACAGAAAGTAAAGTGAGTTTGTTCCTGGTTACACAGCTAGCAAGTGTGAAGGTGAGATGTGAAGGTTTTAGAGACTGCTCATGGGATCACTACAGTGGAAGAATGAGTGACACACAGAGGTCCCTGGAATGAGGGAATGGAGACGGAGACAGTGGAGTCATCATTTCTTCTGGGAGAAAGCAGGAGAGGGAGACAGGGAGTGTTGCACAGAAGGTGAAAATTGTTCTGGTCCTGGAAAGAGCTAATGTTTGGCTAAGTGGAGAATGAGGTTAGAAAGCAATTCCAGGTGTGAGGACTAGCATGGAGAAAAACAGTGCAAAACAAGCCAAAAAAAGTGAACCATTTAGAGTAGCTGGACTGCTCATCAGAAAGAGGACTGTGTACTAGGGAGAGAACCTGGACTGGCTACTTGGATCTGCAGATTGGAGGGCACTTAGAGGGGATGGAATCATGATGCCAGAAAATCTGGTTTTAAGGAAGATATTGACTTGAATCAGCTTCCTGGTGGCCAAGACAAAAAGAGAAAACACAAAAATGAATAGAGCCTTCCATGCTGTAGAGTAACGGGAACATTCTGCTCTGAAAGCAGACTCCTGAAAGTTAAATCCTGGCCCTGTCACTTACTAGTTACGCTGTTTTGGCAAATGAACTTCCCTGTGACTTGATGCCCCTCTTTGTAAATCAGGGGAAATAATACCGTCTGCTTCATAGGAATTGTGAGAATTAATTGAGATGTTGTTGTTGCTGTTAAGTGCCATTGAGTTGGATCCTATTCATAGCAACCTTATATAGGGTTTCCGAGGAGTAGCTGGTGGGTTTGAATTGCCGACCTTGCAGTTCACAGTCTAGTGCTGATCCTTCAGTACCACACCAGAAGTCCATTAAATGAGATAGTACGTGTAAAGAGGTAGACATCATACTTGGAAAGGTGGAGCACACCAGAAGTCCATTAAATGAGATA
>NW_006408522.1:1282379-1292407 GCF_000296735.1 Chrysochloris asiatica
ATACTTGGAAAGGGGGAGCACACCAGAAGTCCATTAAATGAGATAGTACGTGTAAAGAAGTAGACATCATACTTGGAAAGGTCAACAAAAAGAGGGAAACCCCTAACAAGATGGATTGACAGTTGGCAACAACAATGGGCTCATGTATAACAGCAGTTGTGAGGATGACTCAGGAACAGGCAGTGTTTTGTTTCGTTGTGCATAGGGCCATTATGAGTCAGACCAGACTCAATGGCATCTAACTAACAACAACAAGAAATACAGTAAATTACAGTCTAGCGTATAGTAAACTCCTCATGAATGTTAGATATCATTTTCCATCAAAAGATTACTTTTCATAATAGGGACAAACTTAGGAGTTCTGATACATGGCAAAAGTACACTATCAAACATTCCTGAAAACACACTATCAGCAGAAGACAAACTAGGACTTCCTGGAGTACAAGAATTAAAGACAACAGAGGTAAATACTATCATATACACAATCCTGCAGTAACTGTGATTTACAGGTAGTTAAGGAATCCTGGTGTGGTGCTATGCGTTGATGTGCTGGATTGCAAAGTTGGTTTGAACCGCAAGGTCAGCGGTTCAAGCTCACCAGCCGTTCCTTGGAAACCCTATACATGGTCGCTGTAGGTCGGAACCAACTTGATGGCACTCAACAACAATGACAGGTTGATATGTAGATAGACATGCAGGTTGAACAGATGTGGGAGAGAGAGTGGGACACACACACACACAAAAATTGTTTTTCCTGTCTGAATTTTAAGATAAATTTATATTGAGAGTTCTTATACTGAGGACTCTAATCAGCATCAGAGATCATTGCTGTCAGATGCCTGCAAGTCACTGTTTTGACTCGTAGTGACTCTATGTGACAGAGTTGTGCTGCCTCATAGAGTTTTCTGGGCAGCAATTCTTATGGGAGCAGATCTTTCTCCCACGCAGATACTGGCTGGATTTCAATTGAAGATTTCGAGTGAGTTCATTCTTTGCATTTTCATCCTAGATATACTAAATCAGAATCTATATTTTCACAAGATCTCAGGTAATTCTTACAGCTCCCCAGATAATTCTTACATATTCATAAAAATCACCTGGGGATCTTATTAGTTTATAAATTCTGATTAATAGATCTGAGGTGGAAATGTAAATGTGTAGCAATGGCTCAAACCAGAATGAACCCATTTGAAGCTCTGGCTCAAACTGCCAGTCTTTCAGATAACACAAATGAGGGCTTAACTCATGTTTCACAAGGGCTCTGCACTTCCCCACTGCAGTCAGTTTAGGTCCTGCAATGTTTACATGCACACATGCACACATTGAGAATTTTCTAGAACTACAGGAGCAGCTGCTGTATGGTGAAGTCCTACTATGCACCAACCAGCATGCCAGGGATTTACATACCTGATCTCATTTAACCCTCACACAATTCAACAGCATGTGTATTATACTATCTCCACTTTACAAAGAAAACATGTTCACAGCTGGTAAAGGACCATGACTCCCATCACTACATCACCTTCTGGCTCCAGAATCCATTCATGTTTCTCTATTTCTTTTACAGATTCTACCACATCCCTGTACCTCCTATTTCCAAATCCTTAGCGTAATGCTGGGTACATAGTAGGCCTTCAATAAATGTTTGCTGAATTGAAATTCAGTGAATTAGGATGTGTGGGCGGCCCTAGAAAAATATGCCACGACTCAGGCATTTCAAGTGAAATGCATAGTTTCCAAACCCAAGCATGGAGGAACCTGCTATTTTTGGATAGCCTTACACAAATGCTGTGTGGGCTTCCTTCTTGCTACTAAATGTCACTGCGTTAGTTTTCTAGCTTCATTCTCCTGCCTGGCCTGGGAGGATTATGCAACCCGAGCCTAGGAATGAGTCATCCCTAGTTTAGCTGCCAAACTGTCCACAATTGCCATGATATGGTACACTTTTTTTTTTTTTTCCAGCCTATTTGTGGGTGGTTTTGTTTAAGTTTTACAGCCTTACCCTCTCTTTCCTTCTATGTTTCACTTCACTCGCTCCCATTTTCTTTTCTTTGTGAAGGCAGTTCAGGGGGGTACTGAAGGTCTGCAAACTTGTGACCACCGCTGTCTCTAAGTGTAAGTCCACTCAGTTACAAAATCCATACAGGGAGGAGAATCCTTGTGGCAATGATTTTGTGAAGCGCTGGCCCACAAGGAAAAGTGGTCAGTCTTTTCAGGGCAGATGGAATGTTTCCCTCCATTGAGCCAGCTGCTACCACCCCTGCTTTAGCCTGCTAGCAAACAAGCAGAACTGGGGTTCCGACCCCCAAACCATGACTGTGTCCTAAACGGGCCAGTTTCCTACACTCACTGAGGCATGGC
Source organism: Chrysochloris asiatica (assembly GCF_000296735.1). NCBI lineage: Eukaryota > Metazoa > Chordata > Mammalia > Afrosoricida > Chrysochloridae > Chrysochloris > Chrysochloris asiatica. The sequence continues at coordinate 1,284,741 of NW_006408522.1, forward strand.
TGCCTACTTACAGCAGGGTCCAGTGGCTTGGGTCAGTGCAGTTCTGTGGTCAGACCCCAGCCCTCACAGAATAGTCAGGGCTGACCCAGATGCAGGGCCACACAGGAGGGCCAGGCCCAATGTCCAAGGGCACTAGTGGCTATGTGGTTCCTTCTGTGTACCTGGCTGTGTTGGGCAGCCCAGTAGGAAGGGTAACTTGACAAGCTTCTTGCCTGAGGCTGATTGGTCTGTGAACTGGGTCCACATGTGGGAATTGGGAAAAGTCAAAACAGGAGCTGGCACGGGGACCTTCCTAGATGAATACCAGCTACCGGCAAGGCTTAACCCAGAACAGCAAAGCTCAAATAGAGGATTTTCAATCACTAAGGACTTGGGCTCAGGAGGAATGAGTATGGATTTTTTGAATAATCTCTGTAAACTCTTGTCATCATATGCAAGAAGAGCCAGCTCTAAGGCTCTGGCCTCCTGCTTTCGGACAGGAGACAAGGTCAGCACATTTGGGAACTACATGTGGGAGTGGAAAGAACCCTGGATTAGGAGAAGACTTGTTGGGCCCGTCCTGGAAACTCATGCTGTGTGGCTGTGGACAACCCTCTGAGCCTCTCTAAACCTCGCTTTCTCCACCTTGAAGATGAAGATAAAAGGATCCCAGATGGTACAGTTGTTCCATACTTGGCTTCTAACTGAAAGGTTGGCAGTTTGAAACCACCAGCTGCTCTGCAGGAGAAACATGGGGCAGTCTGCTTCTTCAAAGATTGTAGCCTAGGGAACCTTGAACGGACTCAATGGCAACAGGTTGTTGTTGTTGTTGGAAGATGAGGAGAGTAATACAGTAATAAAAAGCATGTGCTAACAGTGCTTTATAAAACACGTGTGTCACTCTTCTTAAAATCCTTCAATGGTGGGAAACCAAAGACACAAACAAACCCTCTTCAATTTCCATCAGGGAAAAATCCAAAGTGTTTGCACAGGCTTGTGGGGCTTTCATGTCTGTCTCACACACACACCCTACACCTCTGACCTGCTCTCTTGCCCTGGCCCTGGTGTACTCGGTTCCAACCCTGGTCTTCCCAACACACCAAGTTCATTGCCACCTCTGCTTGGAGCCCTCTTTCCCATGTATCTGCCTACCCCCACCTCCCAGGTCTTTGTTCACAGGTCTGCATCTGAGTGAGGCCTTCCCAGAACTTTCTAAAATGGGAACACCTCTTCCTCAAATCCTCCTTCCCTTCTCCTTCTTTGTCTTTGAGGATCTCACCGCTCTGTGACCGATTATATCTCTTATTGATGGGTTTGTCATCGGTTTCCTTAAACAGCAGATTCATGAGAGCAAGACTCTTTCTGTTTTGCTGTCTGCCTTATCCCCAGTGTCAAGAATAGCACCCGGGGCACATGTTGTTGTTGCTAAATGCTGTCGAGTCAGTTCTGACTCATAGCAACCCTGTGTAGGGTTTCCTAGGAGTAGCTGGTGAGTTTGAACTGCCAACCTTGTGGTTCAAACCAACCTTTTGGTAGAGTGTTTATTCCTATAGTGCCATAATAAATATTACCTAACCAATAGATCCGTTTTGGAAGAAGTGCAGCCAGAGTGCTCCTTGGAGGCCGAGATGGCCAAACTTTGTCTCTCCTACTTCAGACCTATTGTCAGGAGGGACCAGTTGCTGGAGAGGGATATCATGTTTGGTAAGGTAGAGGGTCAGAGAAGAAGAGGACGACCCCAATGAGATGGACTGGCCAAGTGGCAGCATCGATGGACTTAAGCGTGGCAACAGTAGTGAGGTTGGCCCAGGATCGGGCAGTGTTTCATTCTGCTGTGCATAAGGTCACTATGAATCGGTACCAACTTGATGGCACCTAACAACAACAACAACAATGAATGAATTAGTAGATGAAAAAGGAGACTTTAGTACTATTATCTTAGAGTTGACAGAGACAGCCCCAGCATCCCAACCACATGTAAGTCACGTTGTTGGGCTTCTATACCATGACCTCACAGGGAAAGCTCTAGCATCTTCCCTCTTATGGCTATTCTTCAACCTTTGTTTGATAAAGCGTCAGTTTATCATGTTGTGCTTGACTGCATCTTGAACATCATGCTAATGGCTTGCGCGTAAGAAAATGGGCACTTAGCCTGTCATCAGAATCAAATGGGGTAAGAGAAGCCTTTTTAAATGCCCAATTTCCTAAAGAGAGGGTCCCTTAGTTTGAAAGAAACAGACTAGCCTTTTCTGACCAGCAGAGGTGGCAAACCCAACCACACTCCTCCTGTCTGTTGAGTGGAGGAGGAGGTATGGAGCAGGAATTTTTACCCCCACCAAGACCTTCAGAGAGGTCGGAGTGGTGGGCCAGGAGCATGAATCCCAGGAGTGAATTCCTCCAGGATTCTTTTTAAAGCTGATTCTTCCCTGAGAGCGAATTTTAATCTCTGCCTTTGGTCAGCTTTCTTTCCCATCCCTTCTCCCATGAATGTGTTGACTTGCCTTTTATACAAATTCTAACAACGTTAATATCCTACTTCTGTTTCTCTCCCTGCCTCCCCTATAACCCAATTATCTAAATAATTTAAGTATGTTTTGTGAGGAATGTGTGTGTGCGTATGATAGAAACAGGATATATTTTGGAAATCAACACATTGAACTGCATTAAATTTTTATATGTATATAAAGCACAGCCAATATATGAGAGGGCTTCAAAAAGTTCATGGAAACAGAGAATTAAAAAATAAAGGAATTTTTCCATGAACTTTTTTGAAGCCCCCATGAGATTCATAAACTTTAAAACTCTTCTCTCACAGTTCCTAAGTTTCCTACCACTGTTATCTTTAGTTGTTGGGTGTTTTGAAGGATTCCAGGAATACGTCAGATATAACATCAAACTAGGAAAATGTAAACATATCACTCACTCCCCAGTGCTTGTTAATGCCCTAGCTGAACAGGAAGCCAGCTGAGGCCACTCATCATTGATAATGAGGAGTTGAGGGCGAATCACTCACTGCTCTCCAATCAGGGCTTTAAATTGCTAAACCAGTTGCTATTGAGTGATCCAATTCAACGGCTCTATGGTATCAGAATTCTGGTAGTGTAGTGGTTAAGAATCGGGCTGCTAACCTCAGGGACAGCAGTTCGAAACTACCAGCTGTTCTGTGAGAGAAAGATAAGGCTTTCTGCTCCTGTAAAGATGTACAGCCTCAGAAACCCTGTACAGGGTGTCTATGAGTTAGAACTGACTGCACGGCATATATTTTGGACACCAACCAATGGTGTCGAAGTACAACTTTATGCCATCGGGTTTTCAGTGACTCTGCTCCTTAGGAAGTAAATCGCCAGGCCTTTCTTCTAAGACCATCTGGGTGGGTTTGAATCACCAACCTTTTGGTTAGGAGCTGAGTACTTAACCATTTGCATCACCATTTAGTTAAGCCCTACCTAACAGAGCTGAGTGTGGCACTGTGGGCTAATGCATCAGACTGCAAAGTCATTTGAACTGCAAGGCTGGTGGTTGAAGCTCACCAGCCACTCCTTGGAAACCCTATACAGGGTCGCTATGGGTTGGAATCAACTTGATGGCACTTAATAACAACAACAGAGATGAAATGGATGGTGCCAGATTCGGTATCTGAGATGAACCCAACAGAAGACTGACATCACGGGGCATCTTCACAAGGGTCCTTGGCTTTGCAGGTTTAAAGCTCCATGGATCAGGTCATCTAGACTCAGTCAGACCCTGGGAACAAACTCCTGCCAGCCTAGCTAGCAAACCAGTTCAATAAAATCAAATGTTGCTTATTTATAACAGGGGAGGGGTGGGATGGGTTATCTATCTGGCTGACCACACCAGACCATCACTGAAAACAGTCTAGAGCAGTGGATAAGGCAGTACTGTCTTTGTTGGGTTCCGATTCTGAGTCCTGGGCTGTTTCCTGTGGTCTCTATATTGGTGTCCTTGCCTTTATCCTGTCTTGTTTTATGTGCCATTGTGTTGTTGTTGTTGTTAAGTGCCGTGGAGTCGGCTCCGACTCATAATGACCCTGTACAGGGTTTCCAGGACTGTAAATCTTTACGGAAGCAGAGAGCCTCATCTTTCTCCCGCAGAACAGCTGGTAGTTTCGAACTGCTGACCTTGCGGTTCGCAGCCCAATTCGTAACCACTGCGCTTGAAAGTAGAAACTCTGGGTCACCCATTTGAAAATGAGCGTTGAGAGGCAAGACAAGCCTCAGGCTGACAGACCAGTAAAGAAAAGTATAAGGTGTGGGAGCACCTTGAGTCTGTGACCCTCCATGGTATAGCTGGAGGGCAGGGGGCAGGTGTGGGGCAGTGGCTTGAAATAAGTAGACAGACATCAGATCATGAGCACACGACTGCTTCTGAGGCCTTGTCAAGCTTTGGACTTTCTTCTGGAAACAATGGAGACCCCTGGGAGAGTTTTAGCAGAGATGGGGCATGCTGACATTTGCATTCTAAAAGGGTTGCTCCTGCTGCCTGTGGTCAATTGTGAGTGGGTGAGTCTAAAGACCCTGAGGCCCAAGACAAAGCAGGACTATTAGTCCCAGTTCCACACACTCTCACCACATGCCACTTTGTGAGGGACTTGTGCCCCCTTTACTCCTCCTTCTACTGAGAAGGAACCCGCTCTCCCAATCTCCATTTTACTTTTTTGGAAGCTGAGGCTGAAGGACAAGTCATGCCTTCCCCATGTTGTTGTTGTTGTTGTTAAGTGCCGTTGAGTCAGTTCCAACTCACAGTGGTCCTGTATAGGGTTTCTGAGGAGTAGTTGGTGAGTTTGAACTACTGACCTTGTGGTTTGCAGTCCAGGGCTGATTCTACAGCGCTGCACCGGAAGTCCACTTTCCCCATAGTCACACAGAAAATCAGTGGCCAAACAAGAACAAAGCCCCAGGACTCTGGACTACCCCTCAGCTTCCTGTTCATGATTCTTCTCAGAATGTTGAAGAAAGGGGTCTCTAGATTTTGATCCTAATCTTCCTTAAGGATCAAGCCACACATCTTTATTAAGGCCTTACTGTGTCTCAACTTTGTGCCAGGCCCGCTGAGGGATGCTGAGAGGTACAGTTCCCAAACTCTAACTTCACAACGACCGCATCAAGTTAGGGGGACAAGACTGAAGCTAGTAAATTAATCCACAGATAACATGAGAGGCAGAGGCTTGGAGGGAGACACCCTGGGTAGCTCTCATGTTGGTTTCAGCATCTAGGAAGTCTGAAAAGGGTCCTGGGAAAGGTGATGAGTCTGTTTGAGTTCAATTGAGTCTGGAAGCTCTGCGGATGTCTGGAGTCCCTAGGTAGTACCAATGGTGAACCTATAAGGTTTCTAACTGGAAGTAAGGAAATGTGAGCTCACTAAGAGACCTTAGAGGAAAGGCCTAGTAATTTAATTCCAAAAACTCAACCATTGGAAACCTTGTGGATCATAGTTCTACTTTGACACAAATGTTGTGACTCTTGGGTGCTGTCCAGTCAGTTCCTATTCATAGCGATCCTATGCACAAGAGAATGGAACACTACTCAGTCCTGCGCCGTCTTCATAAATGTTTGAGCCCACTGTTGCTGCCCTTTATCAGTCAATTTAATCAGGGGGCTTCCTCTTAGTCATTGTCCCTCAACTGTACCAAGCATGATATCCTTCACCAGGGACTGGTCCCTATTGACAACATGTTCAAAATATGAGAGACAAAGTCTAGCCAGCCTTGGCTAGACTTTTAAGAAGCATTCTGGTGAATTTTTTTTGTTTGTTTGTTCTTTTGGCAGTCCATGGTACTTACAATATTTTTTGCCAACACCACAATTCAAATCCATTGATTCTTCTATGAACTTCCTTACTCGTTGTCCAACTTTCATATACATACAAGGCAACTGAAAAAACCACAGCTTGGATTAAGCGCACTTTTGTTCTTAAAGTGACATATTTGATCATCAACTCTTAAAAGAGGTCTTTTGCAGCAAATTTGCCTAATGTACTATGCCATTTAATTTCTTGACTGCTGCTTCCATGAATGTTGATTATAAATCCAAACAAAATAAAGTCTTTGACAACTTAAACTATTTCTCCATTTCTCCATTTATTGGTCCGGTTGTGAGGATTTTCATTTTCTTTAAACCAAGGAGGATGTTCTACAGAAGGCTATCGTCTGTGATCTTCATTAGCAAGTGCTACAAGTCTTTGTTTTCAGCAAGAAAGGTTGCATCATACATCCATCAAAGGTTGTTAAAGGGACTTCCTCCAATGCTAATACCACATTCTTCTTCATATAATCCAACTTCTCAAATAATTTGCTCAGTATGCAGATTGACTACATATGTTGAAAGGATACAACCTTGAAGCATGCCTTTCCTGATTTTAAATCATCCAGTATTCCTTTATTCTGTTCTAACAACTTCTTGTTGGTCTATATACAGGTTCCTCATGAGCACAATTAAGTGTTTTGGAATTCCCATTCTTCGCAATGTTATCCATAACTTGTTATGATCCACACAGTTGAATGCCTTTGCATAGTCAATAAAGCACAAGCAAACATCTTTCTGGTATTCTCTGCTTTCAACCAAGCTCCATCTGATGTCAGCAATGACATTCCTCATTCACATCCTTTTCTGAATCTGGCTTGAATTTCTGGCAGCTTCCTGTACTACCCCAACTGTTTTTGAATTATTTTTAGCAAAATTTTACTTGCATGTGATATTCATGATATTGTTCAATGATTTCCGCCTATTGTTGGGTCATTTTTCTTTGGGATGGGTACAAATATGGGTCTCTTCCGATTGGTTGGTCTGCCAGCTGTCTTTCAAATTTCTTGGCCTAGATGAGTAAGCTGCATCAGTTTGTTGAAACATTTCAGTTGGCATTCCATCAGTTACTGGAGCTTTGTTTTTTGCCTGTGCCTTCAGTACCTTTGATTCTTGATCATGCGCTACTTCTTGAGGTAGATGATTATTGACTACTCCTTTTTGTGTTCCTTTCATCTTCTTTTGACGCTTTCTGTGTCATTCAATATTTTGCCCATTGTTGTTATTACATGTCGTTGAGTCAGTTCCAATGCATAGCGACCCAGTATAGAATTTCTGAGGAGTGGTTGATGAATTTGAACTGCTGACCTTGTGGTTCAAACTGACCTTGCGGTCCTGCACTTAGCCTACAGTGCCACACCAGGACTTCTTTTTGCACATGTTATTGTGTTAAGTGGCATCAAGTCGGTTCCTACCCATAGCAATCCTGCATAGGGTTTGCGAGGAGTGACTGGTGAGCTTGAACTGTGGAACCTTGCGATTCAAACTGACTTTGCAGTCCAGTGCATTAACCCACAGCTCTACACCTGTACTCCATTGAATCCTTCAGTTTTACAGCCTGAGGTTTGCATTTTTTCTTCAGTTCTTTCAGTCTGAGAAATGCTGAGAGTGCTCTTCCCTTTTGGTTTTCCACTTCCAAGTCTTTGCATATTTCATTTTAATACTTGGCTTTGCTTTATCAAGCTGCCCTTTGAAATTTTCTTATTCAGCTCTTTTGCTGAATTTCTTCTAGTTACTATTGCATCTCTATGCCAGAACGTTTCAGAGTTTCTTCTGACATCCATCGTGGCCTTTTCTCTCTTTCCTGTCTTTTACATGACCTTTTGCTTTCATCATGCATGGTGTTCTTGATGTCATCCCACAATTCCT